>NC_134867.1:13914520-14232020 GCF_049852395.1 Peromyscus maniculatus bairdii
TAGATGGCTCAAACACAGCTGTATCGCCTAACAGCCAACTCCAGCTAGGGTGCTGACTCACAAGAGCGGCCATCCTAGAGCCCTGTGTGATGTGCAGACAGCTGACAGTTGGAGAGCCTCCCTTCTCCCCACTACTTACAGCCTTGGTGGGGGTCAGGTGATGTGTGTGAATCCTGTACGTTTCAGGAACTCAATGAGACTTAAGTTCTTTCCTGTTTCCTGAGAGCCTCTCTTAACCTTTCCTAATGCTGCAGCCCTCAACCCTCTCTCTCCCTCTGTCTCTCTGTCTCTCTCTCTCTCTCTCACACACACACACACACACACACACACACACACACACACACACACACACACACACACAAAACCTAAGAAAGTGGCCAAAACATAGGAGAGTGGTTTTCAAAGAACTCTTAGAAAGAAGCTGTGTCTGTGGAGACTGAGTACTGTGGAGTCTGGAATGCTGCAGATCCGGAGGCTAATTACCTGTCTTGGCCTAGCTCTAATCCTCTGGAAGAGCCATTCTGAGCCCACCTGTGTTGGAAAATCCTGTGACTAATAACCTTTCGGCATCTGTTAACTTACCAGACCACTAGCTTCCAAGCCCAAAGCTAAGAAGGTCATCACATAGCATCTATAGAAAACTTCCCCCATCTCACTGTAACCACCTCTGATGTAGCCGCTGTGAGTTTTAAACTTCCCTTGATTATGAACCTCTTTGTTCTATAAAACTTCTTAAAACCACTTCCACATTGGATCACGGAATTCGGGGTAAGCTAAATCTGTATTTCCAGGCCATGGTCACTCAAACTGGCTCCCGAATAAACTATTTCTTATCCCCTTAAGATGACAGCTGTGGTGTTGGCACACATCAGGTAGTGGACAAAACAAGAGCCAGCCTCCTGTCCTTAGTTTCTCGGGAGCCCAGGTAGAAAGCAGAGGACCTGCAAGGTGAAGAGGCAAAGAGGAAAGTCAAGAGATGAAGGAAGCTTCTGAGGCTCCCACGGCGGTAGACCAGAGGGAGCTGAAGTGATACCAAACATGCTTCCGAAGAACAATTATAAAAATAGGAACACAAAAACATCCTGTACTTCCCAACTTACATCTGGCATCCAATAAAAATTTACCAAGCATGCATCAAAACCTGAAACCACAACCCACAGTGTGGGCAGAAAAGTCAACGGAAAGTGACCCAGATGTTGGCATTAGCAATTCTATGCAGACGTTAAAAAATGACTCTAATTAAAACCCTACACAACTACAAAAACAACTCACTATGTAGAGAAACACACACACACATATCACATTAATACTGGAAAATGCTATGGAACTTAAAGGGGCAATTTTAATTATTCTAGTATGGAACACAATGGGCTGTGGATCCATTTCTAGCAACCTCTATAAAACTAGAGTCTTCATCAAAGCAGAAGGTGTGGACCCCCACCAAAGGTTGGACATCTTCCAATGACGAAAACGCAGACCCCAACAGCTCAACAGATCTCCAAACACAAGCAACAAGGAGAACTGTAACAGCCCCCAACCATCAATTTGCTCGAACCCAGCAGCAGAGGCAAACATGTACGGAACAAATGATGCTAACAGACTTGTCATCATGTCCTATGATGTCCTTTTCACGTGAAAAGACAATGGATCAAAAATTCATAAATACATATGGCAAAAAAATAGCAACCTTGGGTTCCACATTCAAATTTCCTAAAAAAGCCAAGTAAATGACTACCCATCATCTATAATGAATATGATGGTTTTTACATTTGTACTAGGAAAACAAAATACAAATTAAGAGGCAAGATACACAAAAGGTGGATTTGCCAACAGCTACACTAACAAAAACTCCAACATTACTAAATTTAAAAGTGCTAATATATACCCTTTTAAAGACCCAGCCCCCAAGGGCTATCTATAATGAGCACAGACAATGGGGAAAACACACAAAACCTATTTCACTCTCTATCATTAATCTCAGTGTTTTAGGAAGGTAAGCTATAGTTCTATGTAATTACCAAATGATAAGGCTAACATGGAACTGGAGGCCTCATTTCTAAGACAAATTATTAAATCTATCCTTCTATCCAGACTTGCAAGGGAGTAGTGAATAACCTGTGTAATGTAAGTGATCAAATACAGATGCTTTTGCACAGGATCCAACAGATCCGGACTGCATATGGCGTGACACACTAAACAGAAGCCGAGTGTCCTTTCACACACGCTCTGAAGTGAAGGGCAGGATGTGGCTAGCAGGAGGGCTCAGTCCCTGAAACCAGAAAGGGAAAGGAGAAGTGACTCACAGAACATGTCCTCTCACCTATTCTCATACACGCTTGGTTAAGGTGAGCTGGGGTCTGTCCCTTCTGTCCTCTGTCCAGCTATCACTGCTAAGGTTCTGTTCACTACTGACTGATTCATACCCTTTAGTTACCATCTACTAAGAAACAGGAGACAACCCAGCCCCAAATGGACAGGTAAGGCAAATACACGTGTTAAATTTTATAATCAAAATGAGACACTTTTGACCAATAAAGAGACTAATTCAGTAAACATGTATTTATTTTAAATCAGTTTGGTACACATACAGATTAGTTTTGTGGGTTTTAATGAACTCAAATAGAAATGTCTAAGTACAGCAGTGTCTGCCTGTGCAGCGAGTACAGGAAAGGTAAAATAAGGGTCTGAGAGAACTACATCTTCAGGACAAATCAGATGAAAACTCTGAAAGGGTTTCTATCGATCTTCTGGATTAAAAAAAACCCAAAAATCACGAATGGCTCAAAATACTCGCTTGCTAAACAGAGACGGGAAAGAGCGCGAGCAGCCGTGAACTGTGCAGCAGGCGCTGATGTAGAACGAGACCTGCAAAGGGTCACTAACCTCCTACAGTGTTAGAGCAGGAGCGCAAAACTACAGGAGCCTCCATCAAGTTACATTCTCACACGACTGCTACATGTGCTGACACTGATCTGGGGTAGGAAGTCACATGGAGGTAAACGACAGTCACACTACTTCTGCCACCTTGGAAGGAATGCAAAGTCTGGGTGTTTACAAGAACTTCTGCACTTACATCTAACAGCCACGGCACTGTAACGAATTCTGTGAGGTACCTAGAAGAGTATAATGGAAACAAAACTGTGAGGTAAACCTAGCTTTCCCCAAAAACCTTTGAAGCCAGAGATTTTGAAACAAGTAAGGCACTTGAAAACATTAGGTGTATGTACAATGTGCAAGTAAAACAAACTGCAGCTGTACCAGCAGGTGAGAGAGAGACAGACACTTCGTTTGAAGAGCACAGGGAGCCTCACTTCCGGAAAGAACTAAAGCCATCCGTCACTCCTCCTCTAAACCCTGGGAACCAGTGCTCCACTCCAGTCTAACGAGGCGACCACACCGACGTCAATGACGGAGGCAACCAAAAGCCCATGTCCAATTAGAGCCTCGGAACCGGGCCATGTGTCAGAGGCAAGGGAGCAGGGACTCTAAACTAAACAAATGAGTGCTTTCCCTAAAGCTACAGGAATCCAAGTCTGCATGATCACAGCACACGGGAACTGAAACCGAGGAGGAAGGCGCCAAGGCCAAGGAAAGAGGCCACCTATTCAGCCAGGGCATCAGCATTAGAAATCTCCTGCAACCTCCTCTCCAACCCAAGGCTTTCAGTTACACAGGTCACATCTGTTAGAAAACAAAGTGATTGTCTCACTGTAAGAACTAGAAAATGATTCTAAAACTACTTCCTTCTTGCCTCATGTAAAAACTACTTTTCAGGAAAACCTGATAGGAATCCTTAAGGTACAGTAATATTTGGATACTCTGTGTACAGAGGGAAAGATAATCAAATCAGTCTTATGTCTATTCAACAGCCCAGCCCCATGAGAAATGTTAGATGGTTTGAAACAGGAAGCCTTTCAGCTTAGAATTATTCTTTAGCTTCTATTTCTCAGCTCTGGAGAAACCAACATTTAAATTAAATATTAACAGTATGTTACCTACAAGCAGGTTCACTGCTGCTCACACCAACAGTTACATTCTCAGACCAAGCTTGACCTCCCACAGCGTGAACACACTTGTGTGAGTGCCGCTGCCGTCTCGGTCTGTCTTAAGGCACTGTTCTGTTTTCTGAATAGGGTGCTTTAGGAGGACGAACAAAACCTGTTACACACGCATGGTTTGCATCTTCCCTTTCTCTAAATCTGGAATGTGATTCCCTGCACGGCATCCTAGTTCTAATGCAGAAACTACAACCCATCAAGCACAGCACTCCAAGGGCAGTTTAGTACTAGGTGAATCTAGTCCACCTCTGAAGTGAAGCCCTCAGTCCAGCGGCGTGGTGCCCGCCCACTTGGCACTCTTCTCAATTCTGGCCACTAAGCCACACCTTAGGATGAAAATAACAGACTTGAGGTTTTTAAATGACCACACTGGAACTGCCAGTCGGAGGTTGCCTGCACAGGACACCACTTTCCATAACTTACAGAAAGTTACATTTGGCATGTCAAAGGGAAAAACAGAATCCCACAGCAGCAGCCACTTGAAACAAAGACGACAGCCACACGGATTCATGCAGAGTATTTTAAATATTCCTGTTGAGCAAAATGGTTTAACTGATTTTTCTTCAAGGAAGAATATTCTGTATGCATCCTTTGGAAATATGAAGGTCCTGGAACAGTGGCTTCCATGTGGGACTTGATGAAAGATAGTATTTTGGTTTCAGTGAGTTACACATTAACTGCCAGTCCGCATTCATTTCAATGGGTCTGTTTACAGGGTGTGGTAATTTCGTTCTTTAGATTTGCAGAATTTATAGAGGAAGAAAATGACAGCCTGCAGGCCCAAGATAAGGACAATTCCTCCAATGAAGCTGGCTGCGTCGAAGGTAGACTTGCGCTCCGGCTGTGAGGTTGGGGTCAGGGTGGTATTGGTTGTACCTGCTATGACAATAAGACAAAGAATCCTCAGTAAGTGTCACGGTATTTATAATTTCCAGACCCACCGGGGCATCCAGTTTGCCCTGAGTTAAGTTCTATAAAGAAGGTCTTCTAGAGTCAAGTTTTCAGAACTAAAATTTGTCCTCATTTAAGGAAAACTCCCGTTTTTTAAACTTTGTCCAGGTAGTATCTGGGCAATACCGCTAGAAGGTTCCAAACCTAAAAGTAGCTAAGAGCTTCTCTGGCATATAAACTGTACTCTTACAATTTCTTAAGTGCTTCTAAAACATGCTAATAACTTTGTTAATCTATTTTGGTTAACTGCTAAAGTAAAAATTTGTTAAAACTTTTGGGTTTTACTAGCTAGATGAGGTATATAAAAATTCAGCTGCTATTTTTCAAGTTAATACAAGTAACTAACAATCTATAATAATAGCAAATAGTTGGAACTGTACTCTGCTAGTTAATTTGCATTATGAGAAAGCATTACAAAGCCATAAGGAAAACAAATTTGGAAACTAAAATTTCTACAAACAAAATACTCATTAAGGATCTAAAAGTACTGTCAGTTAATTCTGTATTAGAAAAAGTAAGAGCAAGTCAGAAGAAATCTACAATTACTGAGGGAGTCAATGTTTCAAGAGGAACCCAAAAGGCTATGACTATGTAGCATCCTCTAAGTCAAGTGTACACTCCTGAGGAGCGCATCAGCGGCAGGCTCCGGCGAGCCGACCAACTTAGCATTAGCCACGTGGGGCGTAGCTAGCAGAGTCAAGTTGTAGGCACTGAAAATTTCATATGAAAACGACTCCACTCCTAGTGTTTTCTATCATTGTGTGTGTGCACGCGCGCGTGCGCGTGCGTGCGTGTGCGTAAAAACAGGGAGCCACAGCAGTCACACAGTACGAAGAGCCCTCAGGTCCAAGCCAGTCTAAGGAAATGAACACCACTTAAAAATAGGGAGTGCAGATCTTGGCTTTTTCAGACTTGTCTAACTAAAAACAGTAATTTGACCTTGATGGTATCACCAAAACCGTGATGGTATCACACCTTCTAAGTAACTTGTAGCCCCAAATCTGATTTTGCATCTAAGGCTTACAGAAAGGTCTTCGAGAAAACACTTCCTAAATCTAAAGGGCCAGCCAAATAGGAGCACTTCAAGACTAGAAGAGGACCCTCGGCAGAGCGTTAGGAGCCAACCACTGCCTGGGCTCTAAGTCAGGGCTGAGCCAGCCCATAGTTATCCATGAAGAGAACTGGACCTTGGCGGCGGCGGTCACTGGGAGTTCATAAAGTCCCAATTACCTGATGTGACAACTGAAGGAGTAGGTGTAGGAGAGGAAGGTCGAGTTGTGGGTTTAGCTGGAATGAAAACAAAATGTATTTAGAAACTTTAAATTTCTAACTTCCCAATTATCCAACATGTAGTTTTTAAAACAACACTTTTAATTTTTTAAAGAACAGAAGCCACATTTAGTTAATGACCCAATGCAAGCATTTACATATATTCTGACACATTTGGCCGGCACAAACTTGTTTTTATGACAACATCTATGTATACATGTAAGACACACATATCCAGACAAAGTATATTTAGGGAAGAGCGTTCCAGCTTTCGTTCTTTTATGAACAGTCTTGCTTCTATGACAAATTAGTGTATGTAACTGAAATACACAATTGAGTATATTGTATGTACCATGCAGGAAATGAGCAGGCATGGTTGGGTGCCAATGAAATCCTATTTACCAGCATTAGCACCAGGGCTAGAGCATCCCCCATTTGGAGGATACAGTCTACCTCCCACTCTGTAAGAGACTAAGGTGCTCTGGAAACAGAAAATGACCTCTGACTATGGAACTATGAACAGTCTCTACAGCTGAGTGTTATCTCAAAGAATTCTTGTATCAGTACTAGAGGCTATCCAGTGAGACACTGTCTCAAAAAATGAACCACCTTTGAAAAAACGACAGTATGAATTGTATCTGTGTATGGATGGGTGGGTAAACAGATGACATGCGCAAGTGTGGAAGTCAACCCATAGGCGCTGGTTTTCTCTTCTGCGATGCATGTCTCAGAGAACAACCCAGGTCACCAGGCCTGGTAGCAAGTGCTTTATCTCCTGAGCCATCTCGCCAGCCCCCAAGTTCTACTGAAGAGTTAAAATATCAAGTTCTGTGCTTCAACAGTAATTACACACCGACACTGGCTTCAAGACGGCCATCACTAGAGTAAAGGCATGCAGGTCAGGACTCCCCAAAGGCACGGTTGGTACCCCAAAGTCAACAGCAGCCTAAGAAGCTGATTCTCATAGGACTGTGGTAAAACTTCTATTAAGACTGACATGAAGGACAGTGATCAAGACAGCCCAGCTACCAGCCAGGAAAAGAAGCACTTGCTACACGAACCTGTTGACCAGACTTCACTCCCCAGAACCCAGGTAACGGAGGAAGGAGGAACTGACTCCAAAGTTGTCCTCTGCTCTCTACTCCATATGGCTCACCCCATCTCTCTTTTCCCCAGGACTAAGCCCTCTAGTATCTTCCTAATTGGTTATCCAATACTAACTGGCCAGTCCTGAAATCACATACATACAAGAAACACTAAATGGACTAAGCAAGTTGTACACACACACACACACACACACACACACACACACACACACCCACACACCAAAGAATGCCGAGGACAACTTGCTTCCCTTTCTTGTCTCATGTATCTCAAAGAGAAATAACAGACGCAATTCCTACATCAGAAGGCAGGATTATTCTAAGACTTATTTCCTTTTGTGGTTTAAATACACCTATTATGGGGCAATTGTTTTGTACACCATGAAGATGTGTCTCTGCTAAGGCACCTTTTGATTGGCTTAATAAAGGGCTGAACGGCCAATAGCTAAGTAGGAGAGGATAGGCCGGATTTCCAGAAAGAGATAGGAACTCTGGGAAGCAGAGAGGCAATACTTGCCAGCCAGATATGGAGGAAATGGGATGCATGGTATTGATCAGAGGTAATGAGACACATGGCAGAATGTAGATTAATTTAAATGGGTTAATTTAAGTTATAAGAGCTAGTTGGGACAAGCTTAAGCTGAGGCCAAGCTTTCATAATTAATAAGAAGCCTGTGTGTCATTATTTGGGAGCTGGTGGTCCAAAGAAAGTCCCACAACACATACCTCCTACATAGTCACACAACAATTGAGATACGACAACGTGAACTTTACAGATTAAATATGTATTAACTTCTCTTCAATCTTAAGATATTAGTTTTAGTCGGGTGGTAGTGGCACACGCCTTTAATTCCAGCACTCAGGAGGGAGAGTCAGGTAGATGTGAATTTGAGGCCAGCCTGCTCTACAAAGTTAGTTCCAGGACAGCCTGGAGAAACCCAGTCTCAAAAGAAAAAAAAAAAAATCAGTTAGTTTTGTTTGATGTTATGGTTAAAAAAAAAATCTACGGATTTGCTACTTGGTTTTCATTATCCACTCTTAACAAAATTCCTAAATTATAATAAACTATTGGTAATCAGCAGCAAGGACATCACCACCCAGAATAACATCACTTCTAGTAACAACCTAAAACTGTACTAAACTTAACCCTTTGTCTCCCACTCACCCACCAACATTTCCCACTTCTCTGACATAATCTGGTCCCTCCACTGTCAATGATACTCTCTGCACCGAGGAAAGGCCACTCAATCAACAAGACACAACGTCAAGTGAGCAAGTGGAAAATACATCAACAATGGAGAAGACGATTAAACCAAGCCCACAGTGGGTCTAGGGAATGTCTTCTGTCTGTCCACAGCCCAGGTTCACCATCTTCTTAGGCAATCGTCTCTAACAAGTTCAGAAGCTAAGCGCACTAAGATAAACAGCAGTAACAGTCCACTAAGATAAACTTGGTAGTATCTGCAGGTTTCTGCAGCATGAACATTTCCACTGTAGCTGACTTCAAGTTCACTTTGGTCTTTTACCCTGCACAGGCCTAACAATACATTTTATTAAAATACAAGCCTGGTCCTATGAGGGAGGACCTCCATGCTGATACCATCCAAGTCTCAGAAGCAATGCACACAGAGGAGCTTCTCAGTTTTGCTTTTGATCTGTCAAGCGTACCAAGCTTACCGCCACCTAGTATACGACACTTACCATCTCAGTGCACCACTGGCCTGTTTCCCTGACTTCCAGGGCTGTGTCTGTCAGTATCTCCCACAGGCTGTCCTGTCTCCGTCTCATGACACACGCCCACCTACGAATTCCCAACACACAAGGCTCCCTCCCGACTTTACTCATCTTTCCGACAGTAACAAACTGGGGCTAATTTCTGTCCACACCCTCTCAGCACCTGGCCCACGCCCTTACGGGTCTCACTGTAGCAGTGAGATGAACAGTCTCCAACTGCAGGGAGAAGGAGTGACCAGCTTCCAGGAAGAGGGAAAAAACAATGCAAACAGCTAACTATGATCCTCTTCCATAAAAAGCACACTTAGCTATACACAGAGAAAAGACTCTTCGAGGAAATGAACTTCTGAAAGCATGCTGGCATACTGCCCAATAACGAGAACTGTAATTCCCCGTGTGCTTCTGTGTTTTCTGAGATTTATAAGACACCCACACTGAGTCCAAGGGCGGCTCAACGTACCAACTAAGTAAACTTACTGGGAGTCACTCCAAACAAAATACTCCCGAGTTATACGCCCGTCTCAAAGGGGACCACTGCCTACACCACTGCTGTGGTCCATAACTAAGTCTTCCCTCCTCTTTAAATCTACACCACCATTTCTTAGCTAGTAAGTTAGCCACAGGGCTGACAAGTCCCCAAAGAATAAGGAGAAGAAGGTTGTCTTGCATTACCTGTGGAGTTGGTAGGCACTGGAGCGGCAGTAGGCACTGTGGAGAAACAGAGACACATTACAGCTGTCGGATGGAAGCTTGTAGCAACAGCTTCCCAATCTGGGAATCTGTTTTACAACAGAAACATCACACCTGGACGAGACCGTTACTCACACCCAACACTAGTTCCCCTTCTTTAGAACTGAAACCATCAATTTTCATGGGCATCTCTCACTTCCCCCAAGACATTTCTTAGCCTTTCTCACAATTAATTAGCCACACACAGCTTATAACAAATGTCTACAAGGCAGATACAGGCCTTATGTATTCTCTTTTCCTTCTTGTGGGCAGGGGAAAAAAAAAATCAACGTGATGGCTACAACATTACACAGTAAGGTTTAAACTACTTTTGAGAAAGGCTGAGTTCCTTGTTTGTGTATGACTTAACCGTATTATCCATCCCACATAGGATAAAATTAACCCAACACTAATGGAACCCGTCAAGTTCACAGTGGGATGGAGAGAGCCCCATCAAAATTCAATAGTCAAGAGTCATCAACGGTTAGATACTTTCTACAAAAACACTTTATTCAGTTATCTATACACCAAGTTGGAATCTGACTTCCCCATTAACTTAGGGTGACATCAGAAAAGACAACCGTTAGCCAGCTGGGCCCGTGGTTCACTCCTGCAATCCCAGGACTTGGGAAGCAGAGGCAGGAGAATGCTCACACTGAGATGAACAGCTCACCGCCTGAATGGGCAACTCGAGGGTGGGGAGGAGGAGGGAGGGCGGAGGGTGGGGAGGAGGAGGAAGGGCGGAGGGTGGGGAGGAGGAGGGAGGGCGGAGGGTGGGGAGCAGCTGTTCCAACTAGGACTTTTTAGTGTAAAGCGTAAAAGCCAAGGAGTAACCCAATTTCTCAAACACACAAGATGAAGACAGACGTTTACTTAGTTGTGACACTTCAAGGGAGGAACTGAACATTAGCGCAGGAAATGAAAGACTTCTAGCTGAGTCATGGAACCCAGATTTAACTATCATCTAAACATTAGCACAGTGTAGCAGTGATCTTGTCCAGCCCATGTGGTCAGCACTCCGCGCTGCTGACGTGAAAACTTACCAGAACAGGAGGCAGTATTGTTCACGTGGCTACAATTACTTACGAGTACACTTGAACAATAGGTCTTATTTGCTATGAGAGAGGGAGAGAGAGACAAAAGGCAATTACTCACTTACATTCCATCTCTGGCTTTGCTACTAGGCTCTAGAACACTACTACAACAAAAACAAAAAGAAGCCAAGCCAAATGTGGCTGGTCTACACCTGTGACTGTGACCCCAGGGCCCTGGGAGAGGGCTCTTAAGTTCTCAAGCTGAGGGCAATAAAAACTGCAACCCTTCCCCACTGCCTTAGAGACAGATCTAAAAAGCTACTTGAGTCTACTGAACAGATAAGCAGAATTCGCGAGAGCCTAAGGACTCGGAAGGAGATGTGGTGAGGAGAGGTCCACAGAAGCAGCAATGCCTGTGCTCTGCGTCTTTCTGCTCTAGCTGGCCACACTTTCCAACAGTTCTCCTGAACAGGCAGACCTGGAGCGATAACTGGAGAGCCTTCAACAACAAATCTTAAAGCAGAGGATGTAACCTCCACACCTCCACACTTCCCACAGACCAATCCTTCAGGAGAGGATCCACTCTCAAGTTCCACTGTATAGGTTAGCATCAAGTACAGCTTAGCATCTTTGCACCACAAAGTTAACTCCCAAAGTTCAAAGAGTGTTCTCAACTTTGTGTGCCACATAGAATTAGACTCACTGAATAAAGGAACTTAACACAGCTCCCCTTTTACTGGAAAAACAAACAAACAAACAAACAAAAAAACAAAAAAACCTATGGGTTCTGTACCTCCAGGGATGTATTTTAAAAAAAAAAAAAACTAGCAAATAAAGAAAAGTTCTTTAATAGACTGTTTTGCTGACAGGGAAAGGTGCACACACCTTACCTTAAGAAAATCTACATTGTAAAATCATAATTCTAAGAAAAATCTTACACTTCAACAGACTTCCATCTAGCTCCCAGCTTTCAAATGTTTGCTAAGTTAATGAACTTCACGTCACAAAAGCACAGGAACCAACTCTCCCTTCTTATCCCGCCTTCCTATCTAAGCTGTCAACATTGTTCCACACTCTCGCTACAGTTTATCTCCCAAGACAAAAGACTCCACTTCCAAAGGAAAACACGCAGCTTTTCCAGTTAGCACACTTTAATCCTTCTCAAGATCTAAACTCTCTCCTTTAAAAACTACTGAATCTGAACAGTCAAGTTTTAGAACTCTAAGGGAAATGTTAAGCAACTAGTACTTTACGGAAGTATTGGATCTGGAAAATAACTACTACACACTCTCTTAAATACTCTACAGGATTTTCACACAGTCAAGAATAGACAGTAGGGTTTGTGACTCCGAAGTGCCTTACCTTCTTGGCAATCTAGCCAAAAGCAGGTAGTATTATTAACGGTGGTATTAACACAGGAAACACAGCTGGTGCGGCTCTCACAGGTTTCTGGGGGGGAAATTAGGAAATCAATGAATTGACATTTCATTTAATTTGTTGTACATCTTTTTTGGACAGTAAACATTAGATTTAGTTTTCACAACTAATAATTCCCTGAAATTATATATTTATAAACTGATTTATGAGGAATGTCAACCCTGGGCACAGCGAGTTACGGCTATGACCTGAGTTCAGTGCTCTGGACCCACGGAATGGAAGGAGAGTCAACTCTTCAATGCTGGCTTTGGACCTCCACTTGTGTGCTGTGGCAAGTGTGTGTTCACATACATGCACACACACAAATGCAAAAAAAATTATTTGAGCCTGTAATAGTGTTGCATGCCTTTAATCCCAGCACTTGGGACAACAGGCAAATCTCTGTGAGTTCAAGGCCAGCCTGGTTTTCACAGTGAGTTCCATGACAGCCAGGGCTACACAGTGAGACCCTGTCTCAAAAAGCAAAACAAATTAAAAATTCCAATCAACTACGAAACTGTAAGTAAACTTTTGGAAAACAGGCCAGTGGGCATACTCAGAACTGGGAAATGATTATCAGACAATCCTTCACAAGACTGAAAGAGATACCCCGACATTCAGGGATTCTCAAGACAAAACATTAGGGGAACACTATTTAACACCAACACAGAGAAATCACTGCCTCCAAACACCAGGGAAAATAACAAGTAATAAAGAGTATAGATTGAGAAATTCAATTCTGATGGTGTTATTCTGAAATCAAGTTAATTTCCCTGAGTCAGTCTTCAGCAATGATTCACTTTCCACGGGGTTCTCCACAATCAGAAGATGCATCTTAAGGGGACACATTCATGTGTTATGTGTCTGTCTGTCTGTCTGTGTACAGAGATGTATAATTTAACAAGTTAGCAAGGTATTGGTCAACACTCTAAAACATGGTTCTCAACCTTCAGGAAGGGGGAGTCCAACGACATTTTCAGAGGTCTCCTAAGACCATCCTGCATATCAGATAGACTCACAACAGTAGCAAAATTAGTTATGAAGCAGCAATGAAAATCATTTTGTGGCTGGGGGTGACCACCACATGAGGAATTGTATTAAAGGGTCGCAGCATGAGGAAGGGTGAGGACCACTGCTCTAAACCAAACAGTCCAAAAACAAGAACTCAAATGGCCAACTGCAATTCTTTGGGGCTAACTTCATTTCTTTTCTAGAACCCAGATGCCTACACTATCCTCCTCCGCTTTCATCTTGCCTCAGCAAACACTTCCGCAGAATCGCTGCGTCCAACAGTTACATTTACTGGAAACAGGGCAATGTCTGGTGGATAAGGGCATTCACAGAGCACACGTTCTTACGACATACTAGAGTCACGATCTTGTATGCCTGATGATGGGTACAGCGTGGGAATGCTACTCCCCACACTGCAGCTTATCCCATAATTTCCAGAAAATACAAATTAAGTCCTCCCCGGGTATTTCAGTTATACAAAGGCAATTAACTTGGTATTCCCAGGCTTCTCTTCAAAACAAAATAAAAAACCCACACATTACAATTCTGGGAGGAAATTGTCAAATAAGCAGAAGGCAAAAAAAAAAAAAAATTTTTTTTTTTTTGCTTTATCATCTTAACTGTGATAGAAATTCCCAGAATCGTTCTGAAATTTACTTTGTTCATTTAAAAATATTTGAACTTTACCCTAGCATCTTTCAGAGTCTAACAAGAAATCGGATATTCCATGCAATTTTATTCGTATTACATTTTATAAAATACTGAAACTAGAGAAGGTACTAGAACATAAGCAAAAAAAAAAAAAAAAAAAAAAAAAAAGCCAATGTCAAGTCTTTACACTTAAGCAATCCTTTAGTTGAGTAGCGCAGTTACTTCTTACCTCAATTAAGTACAACAACCAATCTAAACATTTCGTGCCTTTTCACCCCATTACTTCCAATTTATCTTCCCCGTCTCATTTGCGTTGTCACGGCCTATGTCAATCTGAATAAGCCTCGCGTTTAACAAAAGGCACGTTCTCCGATCGGGTATCTGAGAAGCCGGCAGACCGAACTCCACAACCCTCAAAACGCAGGGCCCCGGGAGAAAAGTTTATCTTGCCCCCCCCCCCTTTTTGTTTTTTTAATATCGCCCTGGGTTTCCCCTCCAGCCTCGAAGCGCCCGCCACACGCGCCGGTACTTCTCCCCTTACACACTCAAATCTCAGGGGCAGCAGCTCACGCGGCTCGGCCAAGGCAAGGCGAAGTCACGGGAGGCTGGATTTCTCAGAGCCGAGTCGGGGGGCGAGGGGTGGTGGCGGCGACGGCGACCACCAGTTCATCTTTAACTTTCTCCCCGACCCCGGACTCCTACTTTCAACTTCCGGAGGAGCCTCGAGGGGAGGACAGCCCCGCGTGGACCAGAGCCCGGCCCGGGAGCCCAAAGTTTTTGCGCTCCCCGCCGACTTCGGGGCGCTTGGCCTCGCCTCGCCCGGGAACTCCTAAGTGCCACCGCGGAAGCGAGCCACGTCGCCGTCCCGGGCTGCGGCGCCTGGGGACGGCGCCTCTGCGGGCAGCGCTCGGGGAGCGGGATCAGCCCCGCGGCCTAAGCTCGCCCGGAGCCTCGGCCACCCCACCGGCCCTCGGGCCGCGGCCCCGGGCCCGGGCGGCCATGTTGCACGGGGTACCCCCCACTCCCCCCACCGCGCGCGCCCCCCACTCCCCGGGTCGGCCCGAGTGGCGGGCGCCCACCTGGCAGCGCGGTGGGCGTGAGCGTCGTCGGGACCGGCTTGCTGGTGACGATCTCGGTCACGTTGGGAGCTACGCTGCTGTTGGGAGTCTGCGCCGCCGCCACGCAGAGCGCGGCCAGGCAGGTGGCGGCCCAGAGCAGTCGGCGGGAGACACCCGACATCGTGTCCTCAGCCCAGGCGTCCGCGAGAGAAAAAAGAGAGCTGCGGCGGCGAACACGGCTGCGGCCGGCGCTGCGTCCCCCTGCGGCGCCGCCCCCGAGAAGCCCGCCCCGCCGGGAGCGCGCGGCGGTCACGTGAGCGGCCCGGCGGGGGGCGGGGCGGGGGCGGGGCCAGGGCCGGGAGGGGCAGGGCCGGGGCCGGGGGGCGGGGCCGGGGCCTGGAGGGGCGGGGCCGGGCCGGGGCCGGGAGGGGCGGGGCCGGGGCCGGGAGGGGCGGGCGGACGGAACCACCAGGCAGCCCGCAGGAGAGGGGAGGAGGAGCGGCGGCCGGAGGAGGAAACCGCCTCCACCTTGCTTTTGTGGCCCCGCAGCCCGTGCGCCGCCAGCAGTCTTTCTCGTTCTGCCCGAGAGGGAGGACCACGAGCGACGCAGGGAGTCTCTTCGCGCATCTGCAGCCGGGGCGTGTCCCCCCCAGCCCTGGCGGGGATGGAACAGCCCACGTGACGCAGGGAGGGGCGGCCACCTGGGAGGCGGGCCCCAGGCCCCACGTGACCTCCCCGGCGGCGCGCGGCCCGGCTCGGTTTAACTGGGAGACTCCGGCTTGATGGACGGCTGAGCCTGTGTTGTGCTGCGGCGCTCGCTTCGGGCTCTGCAGGAGCCGCCTTTTCTTCCTTGACGTCGGATACATGTTTAAGTGTGGCAGTGTTCCGGGACTGGGGTTGGGAGGTGGGGAATGACGGAACCACGTGGTCAGAGAGTTTCTGCCGGGGCCGCCTGCTCTGTGCGGGCGGCCGTGGGTGGGACCGAAAGTGATCTGTCCCCGCCGCCCCCGCACCACAACCGCCACCGGTGCCCTTGCCCAAACTGCTCCTTCTGAGTCGCTGAGAGAGCCGCAGTAGTGTCCGATCTGTCCCAAACCCATCTTTGTAGTTAGACGGTCAGGGATGACAAGTCCTCTCTCACCCACCCACCCACCCATCCGCCCGCCCGCCCGCCCCCATCACAGGCGAGGAAATCTGAGACTTGGGAAAGTGACCTGACCCTGACACCAGGATCACCTGGTGCCAGAACTGACATTTTCGGTGCCTTTTGGCGCGGTTCAGGCTCTCCGTAGTCATGAGCGCCATCTGATGCCGAGTCTCACAAAATGCTCAATGCTTGACATGCATTTAAAAAACTGACTTGAAAATTCTGTGGGGATGTAGCTCATTTGGCAGAACAATTGCTCTTCACGCGTGTGTTCCTGGGTTCCAGCCCCAGCACGCTGTGTAATGCTGTCTCAACTGTTTCGCGTTTGTCGTGTTTTAAATATGTCACAATTAATTATGCATAATTTACTCGAGTAACATGAGTATTGACTGTCCTAGTGATTGATGTCTTGTTTCACTGTAGTACAAATTTTAAAAAATTACTGCAGAAGCATTTTTACAACTTCAGCCTAGGATTGAAAGCCTTTATTTCCTCCCGGAATCAGTGTGGTCCCTTTGCGGGGACACTCAGTGTAAAACATAAACTGGTGGGTTGTGACCGATCAAATCGGTGGCCCGCAGCATGAAAGTGCAGTCAATAATGAGGTGACATCACCAGAGCTTCCGAGAAGCAGCTGCTGTTCTCTCAAAACCACACATGACACCCGGGCTAAAAGAAGACACGCTCAGCTTCTAACATCGGGAGATTTAAGAGCAGAGGCTGTGTTTCATCTTGGCTTCCTGCTCCCAAATCGATGATCTCGTTTGTACCCTAGGATGATCACACTCTGCTGTGGGGACCATTGATTAACAGCTTGTCGTTTGGGTGTTCAACTCTAGTCCTCAGATTTCCTTTAGTCTTTAAAGGAAATAAGGAGACAGTTTCAAGGCTAGAAAACGGTTGACTTGGTTTATTTTGATGACATCTAATGGAACAAGATCAGGGAACTGACTTTAGCTGCAAAGTTATTTTCATCATTCTAGAAACATTTATTTTCAGGTCATAAGCGAGCAGAACTCTGTTTATTGTCTCATTTCTCAACGTTGGCACTCTTACGATTGCAGGCTAGCTGACTCTTTCTTACCTGTGCTGTGATTATTGGTAATCGGAACCTGGCCTCTAGCTAGGAGAAGCCAGAAAATGGGATACCCTTCTGTGTCAACACATTCCCCCTAACGTTTTCAGTGTTCCCTGGCGGTAAATAACCAGCCTTAGTTGAGAACCACTGTTCTAGATTTCTGTTTAGAAGGTCAGCCATCCCTCAGGTGGTTTCCTTTTAGATACCCGGTCTGCAATTAAGATTACAGATTGTCATTGTTCTTCTCTCCCGAGCAACAGAACTGTGTGTAGCTCTCGTGAATCTGCTGCAGCCTGAGCTCCCCCTAATATTTTTAAACAAAAGAAAATCGTTTCTCTAAACACTTTCCCCAAACTAACAGACCGACACTCTACGCAAAAGCTGGAAGAATAACAAGTACCCAGTGGGTCTTTGAGAACCAGGAGTTCGCCTCCACTTCCGGACAGTGAGGAACAGAATCCTCTTCATGGCTGGTGTTAGTGTGATTCAATGTAGGAGTAGGCTATACATCTTTCAGGTGGGAAGCCAAAAGTCTGTGAGCCTTGAACTTAAAAGGAAGAATTCTTGGCATGTCAACATGGCTTGCTAGAACATTTCAGGACCCAATCCCACACACTCCTGCCAGCCCTAGGCCTGACCGCTAACCACATTTGTTGCCTAGCATTTCCTTTTACACTTCCTGGAAGAGAGCACTCAACTGACCTAACATTTCCCAACCTGCCCATTGCTGACCTAGTCTCATTTCCTGTTGCTGTGATAAAATATCCCGACGAAAGAAACATTAAGGTGGAGAGGATTTATTCAGCTTACAATTCCACATCACAGTCCTTCATTGCTGAGAAATCTAGGAAGCAGGATCTTGAAGCAGTCAGTCTTACCCATAGTTGAGAGAGAATGAATTCCCAAGCCCAGGGGATGGTGCTGCCCACGATGGGAGGGTCTTCCCATTCCAGTGAACACGAAACAAACGCAGGCCAGCCTTGTCCAGACAGTCCCTCCCTGAGAGTTCCCAGTAACTCTAGATTGCATCAAGCTGACACTTAACCGTCATAGCTACCAACCTCCTCTGAACCAGCAGCAGACCTCTGTAGGGGAGCTCCTGGCTGCCAGTCCTCCCTGATGTTTCTTTTTCATCTGGACCATCCTGATAGGGTTCTGTCTAGACCACTCAACCCTTCTGGCATCTGGGCATCAATTCTCCCTTCTCCCAGGCTAAGATGCACTCCCTCCAGAAAGTTCTCCCTAAAAGTCCTCCAGGACTCCTGCTTCCTGTCCCCCAGCCCACAGGTGCTCCGCTGTGCTTATCTGTAGCAAAGCATGTACCACCTTTTATTTGCGATTTGTCTTTCTTACTAGATCGTGGACTCGGGAAACGGAGGGTGCTCATCAGCTTATTCCCTACTGCAGTCATGAAGCTGGGCTTTAGAGAAGGCACTAAATTATTTTTACTTTTTAGAAAAGGCTGGAGAAATGAGCAAACTGGTTCATTTGGGTCAGTTGTCCACCCTTGCCAAAAATAGCTGTGTCTAAGCTCAGGAGGCGGGTACTACAAGTAGCTCCCAGGAAATAGAACTTCTCTAGCTATGGACCAGGGAGTTACATGCACAGGAGGGTATGGGTGAGAAGCTAGGACTAGAATCTATAATACAGTGTTTTTTAAATTACATTTGCAAGGGCTGCATTCTGTAATGCAGTATTTTATTGCATTTATTTATTTTATGTTTGTGTGGGTCCACATGCAAATGTGCCATGGTGCCTTTACCTTCTGAGCCAGCCTTGGCTTTAATTTTTAAAAAGATTTGTTCTTCTTATGTGTATGAGTGTTCACCTGCATATATGCATACCACACGTGTAGCTGCTTTCCAGGGAGGCCAGCAGAGGGTGGCAGGTCCCCTGGAACTGGAGTTACAGAGGGTTTTTTGAGTTGTCACGTGGGTGACAGTCCTCTGCAACAGAAGCAAGAGCTCTTGACCACTGAGCCATCTCTCAGGCCCCCACGGCACAATTTTAGCACAGATACAACTTTCAGTAGGGGGGCTGTAATGAGCTAGAGGTGGAGCTCTAGGGTAGAACATTTACCTAACATGCAAAGTAACAACAGCAAAAACCAGCAAAAGACTCTAAATAAGATTAATGACATTAATAATTTCTGATCTTTAAAGAATTTTTAAATTATGTGTTGGGTTGGGGGTATGTGTGCATGTGTATGTAGGTGTCTCTGGAGGCCAGGTGAGGGCATCAGGTGCCCTGGAGTTGGAGTTACAGGACGTTGTGAGCCGCTCAACATAAGCACTAGGAACTGAACTCAGGTCCTCTGGAAAAGCAGCAAGTGTTTTTGACTGTAGTAGGACAGGCCCATAGGGTCGAGGAAATTGGCTCAGACCAGTTGCCAAGGCATGCACATAATGTACTTCCTTATGAGCCAACCTGGGGTCTGCCTGAGGGCCTAGCAGCAGGCGCTGTCAGAGTTCCTGATTAATGTTAGAGTTCCTGGAGGTGCCCAGCCAATGAGGGATGACCAAGTAATGCCACCAGATTGTGACACAGACTGGGTGCTGGGAGGAGGGTATATAAGGCCTTCCCCATTATTAGATAAATGAGTTCATCATTTGCCTTCAACTGACTCCCAGTGTCTGAGCCATTGATGCTGTGCCTTCTCACCCCCTACCCAGAGGGAGCTGTTAGGATCCAGCAACACTTGACCAATCATCTTTCAGATTTTGAATCTTAGCTTGATAGTATGTATGGCTAGGACTGATAACATACCAGAGACGTACTTGGAGGGTCTCCTCCACTTTGTAGATGTTTCACTGATATTAGTCCCAGGGCTTTGATTCAAGAGGGAGCACTGTGCTTGAGTTCTCAGCTTTATTGCACATTGGAGCATTAAACAAAAAGATGTCTAGGGACTGACATAATGGGTCAGAAGGGCCTCGGCATCAGATTTTCAGACGTTCCCCAAGTGTTTCTAACCTACAATTCTGATAGAAACCTCCCATCTTACTCTTGCTTTTGAGAGTGGTCCATGAGCAGATAGGGTTTATGAGACTTAGGGTTTTGTTCAGAATGTAATCAGAACTTGATTTTCACAAGGTCCCCAGAAGATATGTACACGTGTATATTATGCATTTGAGAAGGCTGCATTATACTACCCCGTGCACAGAACTCATCTGTCCTGAACTGCCACAATGAATAGTAACTCACCTACAAAACTACAGTAAGACATGTTTTGATTTTACAAATGTAAGATTGTGATACAAACAACACAAAACTGGAGGCACAAGAGCCACAGGACGCAGCCAGCTTCTCCTTCGGCCAGTACCTGTGAGGTTTGACTTCTTCCCCTTTTCCTACATAGCCCAGGCTGGTCTTAAACTTATATATCCCAGGCTGAAACTCATCCTCCTGAGTGCTAGGATCTCAGGTATGGACCACACATCCAGCTTGGAGATTTGTATTTCTCTTCTGCCTATCTCTGGGTTTGTTAGAGCTCTCTACATCACCTCTTAATTTAAGAAATGGGTATCTTCTTTTGACTTGTTCCTTAGGGATAGTACGTGTGCTGAGGTAATGCCCTGGGAAGCTTTCTGATGTTCTGCATAAGCTATGATGTCCCTGTGGACAGAGAAATCCACAATGCTTCCTCTGGTCTCTCCTGGAGTACTATTTTCAGCTAGAACACAGCCAGATAGCATCCTGTTACACGCTAAAGTAAGAGAAGCTGTGATTTAGTGCAGTAACAAAACCCTAATGAACAGCTTTGTGATTTATGTTGTACATTATTGTAGTCCAGTTTATTACCTATATTTGTATGATGTGTGAAGTCTGATGGGGGAGCTTAAGATTTGCCTGTGTAAACGGTGGTGATTCCATTCTGGGAAGGTAGGGAATAACAGTATGGTCTCTAAGGAGAGAGTACCAGTCAGCATGGGAGAAGAAACCTTTGAATTAGCTTGTTTGACTGACTGAGACATTCATATGGCATCATGTGGTAACACAGTATGACGAGGTCTTAATGCCTCTTGAAATGATGATGCACCATCACTGAATTGGTTTTATAGGAAGACAGTCCCGAGTTTTTATTGGGTATCTGTCATGCCAGGCATCATGAGAAATCTCTTCACTTGCTTCTCAGTCCTCAAACCATGGAATAGATGTAGTCCTATTGTACTAAAGAAAGTGAAGTCCCAATACAGCAGTGTGCTGCTGTTGGGTTTGCAGGTTTACTCAGAGAATCGTGGAAATCTTAGGACCAGGAGATGGACGGTGGCTTTCTTATTTCTATGATTAGTACAAATGAGGTCAGCCGGAGGTTAACTATCACCATTGTAGGAAAGGTGAGTCTAGAACAAACGTGTTTAACTTAAAATACCCATAAAATGTAAACATTCAAGAATCTTGAATCTTGATGTTGATGGGCCATTCATTCACTACCAAGTAATCATAATCAGTAACTGTTTATAGTTGGGGCAAATGCCCTTTTTATTCTTATTATTTGATAGATTTTTTTAAATTTTATTTTAGACAGGGTCTCAAGTAGTCTCTGGTGGTCTCAAACTACTGTGTAGCGCAGTGTAGTCTTGAACTTCTGACCCTTTTCCCTCTACCTCCGGAATGGAAGTATCAACATATATACCTTTAAGTGGTGATCCTCAGAAGCACTGCACATATACATTTGAAATGAAAGTTTCTGCAGAAGAGAGCAAAGGGTCATGAACGTGCTCTCTCTGAAGACTGGTAGAACTCTACCTTCATTGCTGCTAAAGGAAATAGGAATCTTTTTATGGCAGATTCTCATGTATCCCAGGCTGGTCTGAACTCGCCGAGTAACCTAGGCTGGACTTGAAAACTATTTACCCCATGCTGGCCGATCTTCTGCCTCCACCTCCCCAGTGCTGGAATTACAGGTGTGGACCACTACGCCCCATACTGGATGAGTTTCTTGTACCCAGTGAATATACTAGCTCTTTCACAGTGTCAGATAAAATGTGTAAGGCCATTGATGCAGTTTTCCTACTAGTAAAACCTGACCTCTGTTACCGCATCACCAATGCTGGTCATGTGTTTTAACCAGGATCCTTGGAAAACGTGGGAGCTTCAGTTTGGTTGTCTCGATGGTTGGGAAGTCTTGGTAGCAAGCCCTGTTCCCTTTTGTGATAACACCAAAAGTGGCCTGAGGACTGGCTCAGGTCCCACAGAGAGGGTCTGCGGGCTTCACAGAAAAGCCAGGGCTTAGCTCTTCAGATATGGTAGTACACGCCTATAATCTCAGGACTTGGAAGGCCGAGGCAGAACGATTGTGAGCACAAGGCCAGCCCGGGCTACACGGTGAGGTTCTGTTTTGGGATTTCAAAGTAAGGAAAGAGTAGCTGGGGTCCTCAGCTACCCCAGAGCTCTGTGAAGATGAAGGAGTCCAATCTGATGTGGCTGTTGGTGAGTCTTGGAGAACATTTACAGAGTACACATTCAGAGGCCATATCCTGCAGGTTATAATAAGTAATTTATTGAATATCAAATAAAGCATCCATCTGTTGAGCACTCACAGCATGCCAAGCCTCTTTGTAGGCTCTTTATACAAGATTAGTTACTGACCTTGGAAAACACCAGCTGTTTTTCACATTAGGAAACAAAGGCGCGTAGAAGTTCTTGCCTAAGTTGGTGCAGTAGGAAAGGGCAGAGCCTGGTTTCCAACCCGCATAGTCCAGCTCTAGAGCACATGTTCTTAACACTGTGCTATCTCCAGGTCAGTTGACAATGTGGAATGGACACTTTTCTTTCTCCTCAACTCCATTAGAGCTTTGTATTTGGTGTATATGCGATACAGCACTAAGACAGGATGGGTGAGAATAAGGGGTAGACTGAGGGTGATCTTTGGGGAGGCGGGTCTTCATTGTATGTGACACGAAGCTTCCCATGATGCAATGGCATCACACACTTGCAGCAACGTTAGCTGCTTATTTTGATACTGTACTATATAGTTACATAGGATGGAAACACTGTGGAAACTGGGTGAAGGGTACACAAGACTTCTCTGTACTGTTTCTGCAACTTCCTGTGGATCTGTAATCATCTAAAAATAAATGCCTACCTTTCGCAAGCCCCAAATCAGTTTAGAGCCTGACTCTTTCAGAATTGGTTTAAGGGGAGATCATCCTTGGAAGACAAGCCACCTTTGAGAGAGGCACAAGGGCAGAGGCAGTAGAGGAGCTGAGCATCACCAGTAAGAGTCAATGCTATGGTGACGCCACCAGGGGCGCTGAAGTCAGATGATTCTGTCATCTCTTGGTGCTCAGCTGTCTAAGAAAGACAGAACTAAATTGAGTCTCCCGTCTCCATCTTGAGACTCTCTCTCCTCGGGACTGTGACTCAGGATGTCAAGTACACGGCCTGCTGGTCTATATTTGAAAAGCTTTCCCCACAAGTGATGAAGCCTTAGGGACCTTCAGATGGAGCAGCTGATAAAACAGAGCTCCAGCAGTTCACTGGGACCAACCCACAAGGATCAACCCCAACTCTCGATTTTCTTATGATTGGAATGGCTCAGAGACATGATGATGTTTACAACATCCAAATACATGTGTCCTTCCTGCAGGCTATGCGTAAGCACTGTAATTTCACACTGAATTGTTTTTCTATTGTGTCAGTTATTTATCAAGCATATCATGATAGGAATATAGTTACAAACAGCATAATTCATTTACAAATGCTTTAGACTAAAAACTCACTAGGTACATTGCTAGGTTAATAACATTCAGGGCCACAAGCAACAACTTAATAGGAATAGAACCAGGAAGAGAATCCAGAGTTCTACTTGCCTTATGTAGTAAAAATTCCAGAAAGAGGAGGTGGTGAGGTTTGGCTCAGCAGTTCTCTTGGCTCCCAGCCTATCCATACTCAAGACACGATGGAGGAGCGGGAACAAGATCACTGGTCCTCCCGAGACCCACTGGCCACAGTGCTCCCAAATGGCCTTTTCAGCTGTAAAGGAGCCTGGGAAACTGAGTATTTTGTACTTAGAGTCTCTGTGGTGGGAGCAGGAGAGGAAAGACAATGACTGGTATACGAACCAACGATTGTATCTGCCACGGCCTTCGAATCCAATGTTATCAAGCACCATTTAATTAAATATAGAAATAGCTGGTCAAATGCACAGTAATAAACCATCACAGAAAGATCTGACTGGTGGGAAAATCAGGTATAAAGAATTCCACTGTCTGCAATACTGCAAAGAAGCATTGGTCTTTCATTCTCTGTTGGAACTAATTCCAGTTCTTTAAGAACTTCGGTTCCTTCGATTAGTTGCCTGCATAAGAGGGAATAAAAAAAGTGATCAGTCTTGAAGTTCCACATTTAGTTTACATTCACAAACGGAGTCCCACCCAACCACAGCGAAGGCTGTTACAAATTAACTGCCGCTGTAAATGTGCCCAGGTGTGCCCGGATGTATGCCCAGCACCACTGTTCAGTCCCTCCCGCCTTGAAGCGGCTCACTGCTGCAGCTCCAGGCGGCATCTCTGCATTGGCTCTGGTACCCGTCCACCCTCCTGGCAACCTTCCTCCTCACTGCAGTCAGGAGGGGACCATCAGAACTACACACCTGGAGTCACCTCCCCGCTCTGAACCCTTCCTCAGCATCTGATGATGGGGACCA
This sequence comes from Peromyscus maniculatus bairdii, assembly GCF_049852395.1. Lineage (NCBI taxonomy): Eukaryota > Metazoa > Chordata > Mammalia > Rodentia > Cricetidae > Peromyscus > Peromyscus maniculatus. The sequence continues at coordinate 13,939,411 of NC_134867.1, forward strand.
GAACTCCCCCTGGGCCCCTGGGCCCTGGGCCCCTGTTCTGCCTCCCACTGCCCCAGGGAGGTCTTGCTCTGCTACCCGCAGATCGGCCTCCAGTGCTTGATGGATCTGGTGCTACCTTCCTGCCATAGCTGTGCCCTTTCCCTCGGCCTAGCCACCTCCTGGCCTACCAGCTCTCACCTGTCTTCAGTTTCTCAGGAAAGGTTTTCAGGGCTTTGTACTTACATTAAGTCCCCCCTCACCATTAGAGGTATTTATAGGGGTTGAATGTTGTTGTTTTAATACTTCTCTCTCTCTCTCTCTCTCTCTCTCTCTCTCTCTCTCTCTCTCTCTCTCTCTCTCTCTCTCTGTGTGTGGGGGGGAGGGCCTATGTGAGTGCAAGTGTGCAGAGGTGTGCATGTATGCAGGTGAGAAGACAACTTTCTTCTCCTCCTCTTTTTCCATCATGGGTTCCAGGTCACCAGACTTGTGCAGCAAGTGCTGTTACCCACCAAGCCACCCCTCTGGCTCTGAAGTCTTTTATTTGATCATTCATTCATTCATTCATTCACTCATTCATTTTTTAACTTCTAGTTCTCCCTTGAGGGCAGAGGCACACTTTTGCTCAAAGCCTGGCACATGCTAGGCACCCAACCACTGCCCATTGGGTACACGAATAAAGCACTCAAGCCCTTGCTAGTCTGGGTGGGCCTCTGCAGACCCTCGCTGGCCATGAGCGAGAACACCAGACGAGCAATGCCAGACTTGTTTTCAGCTAGAAGGCAGCAGCGTGGGAGCCGGGCAGATGGCTCACTTGGAGTGGCTGCACACAACCCTGAGGACCCAGGTTAGGAAGCCGAACGCCCACCTAGAAGCCAGACACCGTGGAACACGAATGTGATGTGAGTTATCTTCATGTTATGACACAGTCTTGCAGGCCTTCACCAGACGCCCAGCACCATGCTCTTAGACCATGCTCCTAGCCCCCAAATAAACACCTGTCAATTACCTAGGCTATAGCAAGAGGAAATGGATGAAGACAAAGAGCATCAGAGGTACATGTGAGTGGAAGATGAACGCAGACTCACCTGTCTAGTGAGGGCATAAGGCCTTTTCCCAAACAGGTCTGACACATATTGAGGCTCTTACATGTGCGCCTCTCTACTGTGGTGCTAGGGTATGGTCTCACGGGGAGAGACGGGTGTAGACCCAGCACTTCTTTAGACAGACAGACGAAGGCAAACTGATGAGCTCCAGGTTCAGTGAGTACGGTGTCTCAACAAGTAAGGTGCGCATCTCACACATAGGTCTTTTCCAGAAGGTTCTGCTGGGGTGCTGGGGTTGAACCCTAGGGACCCATGCACACAGGGCAAGCACTCCACAGCAGGCTGTCCCCCCACTCCTGATAAGGGTTTGTTTTTTGTTTACACCCATGCTGTTGGCGTAGGGTGTCTTTTGACTTTCTGGATGCTGCCCTTTGATGCGAAAGTTTCTTATTTTGTTGGCATCCCAATTTACCTATCACTTCTTGCATTGCTCATGTCTTTGGGATCAGATCTCAGAATCATTGACAAACCCAAGTCGCCCACTTTTCTTTTTATTAACTTTAGTTGCCTAGGTGGGTGTGTGTACATGCGTGTGTGCAGGTGCCCTTGGAAGCCATGGTTTCTCTGAAGCTAGAGTCAGAGTCTGTAGAACTCCAGTCCTCTGCAAGAGCAATACAGTCTTAACCACTGAGCTGTCTCTCCAGTCCCCTGATTAACATTACCTTTTAAACTACCGATATCACCATACTTAAGGTGAATTTTTCTTAGGAAGCATGTTCTGAAATGTTCTGAAACTCATTATCTATTAGCTGGATGTTTATTTAATTAAAATTAAAACACATATGGTGGAGAGAAGCAGAGGAAGACATCATTGACCACTGACTTCCACATGCTCGTTCACACACATGCATGTGCATCATGCACCAACACACTCAGGCACACACCTACATTAACATACACTTGTAACACACACATACACAAAGACAAATAAACAAAACTCCAAACAAACCCATCAGGATATGGCAGAGCGACAGGCCTAGCCACAGAAGTGTCTTCTGCCAATGCTTGGGTTAGGTCAGTGGCTGAGAGGAGGGGGCAATTTCTAGTGCATGAACCTTGACAGCGTGGCCAATGCCAACACGGACCACGTGTGTATCCTCTTCATCTGCCTCTGGGCTTGATTCTGCCATCCCAATCAGAAGCTCCAACACAGGGTGCTGTTTAAATGCACCCCTAAAGCTCATGCTGAACCACCACTGTGGTGTTACTAAGAGGGAGCTTTCAGAGGTGATTGGGTCATTGGGAAATCTGCCCTCATGAATGGTCCATGGCTTTCACAGGACTGAGTTATCTTCATGTTATGACACAGTCTTGCAGGCCTTCACCAGATGCCCAGCACCATGCTCTTAGATCATGCTCCTAGCCCCCAAATAAACACCTGTCAATTACCTAGGCTATAGCAAGAGGAAATGGATGAAGACAAAGAGCATCAGAGGTACATGTGAGCGGAAGATGAACGCAGACTCACCTGTCTAGTGAGGGCATAAGGCCTTTTCCCAAACAGGTCTGACACATATTGAGGCTCTTACATGTGCGCTTCTCTACTGTGGTGCTAGGGTACAGTCTATGCAAGACCCAGTCCCTACTCCAAGTTGTCCACAATGTGCCAAAGAGGACCAAGAAGCCCTCTGCCAGGGTCTAGGCCCTGATCTTTGAACAGGATTTCATCTGACTGAAGCAAGACAGAAAGGAACAAGATAAGCCAAGTCCACAGACTGTTCTAGAGTGGTGATATTAGGTTCTGACTTCAGCTCAGCTACCAATCAGACTGCTTCTAAATTTACATCCAGACCTGACCTGCTTGAATCTCTCTCCCCCAGTGTCCCGTAAGTATCAATCTTAAATGTAACTTAGCCGGCCTCACCTGATCTCTTGGAAATGCTCCTTCTGTGGTCTCTCTTGGTGAATGGTACCAACCACTTATCCAGTTCTCAACCCCTGGGAGTTACTATAGACCTGCCAGTGTGGAGGCCACTCAAACAGGCGATTTTTTAAATGTATCTAAAACCAAGGGGTGAAGAGATGATTCACTGGTTAAAAGCGCTTGCTCTTCTGCAAACCAGAGCTCAGCGCCCTCACTGGACGGCTCACAGTCATCTCTAACTCTAGCTCCAGGGATCCAATGCCCCTTCTGGCCTTAGCGGGCACATGCAATCTCAATCTCAATCTCTCTCTCTCTCACTAACACACACACACACATACACACACACACACACACACACACACACACACACACACACACACACTCAAAATCTAAAACGTTCAGAATCAATTAAGTATGTTCCTTAGTTGCGCTGGTCACATTTTAAGTGTCCAATGGCCGTGGGTGTCTGGCGGCGGCTGTGCAGGGCCGTGGAGACTATAGATTTCCATCTTTGCAGAAAGTGCCATTGTAGAACACTGATCCAGCCCCTGCTCCCACCTTCCACATCCAGCTCCACGAATGTCACCTGAGTACCCCTGGTATCTGCCCGCCCCATCCCAGCTTGCTGCTTCTGCCAGTGTAAACAGAACCTCATCTACACCCATTATGACTAGACCTTCCCAACTGGACTCTATACTTTTTTAAAATTCTTTTCCAGTTTACTCTTGAGCTGTACAGAAATCTTTCCTAATGAACTGCTCAAGTTGCTTACAATTTAAAATGCTCCCGTAGTTCCTCATCATCTTTGGAAGAAGTCCACACCCTGAAGCACGCATGGCACCTATGCCCAGTGGTCCTTGTCCAACCCTTTCTCCAGCCTATCTATCTCTGTTCTCCCTGGGGCTTCACACTCTGGCTAGACCAGCTCAGTTGTGGACATGCTTCTCTCTTGTTCCATAGGGCAGAGTTAAGAGTGCCTTATGCTTTCACAAACTGATTAATTGTAATTTCCCCTTTCTCTATCTGGCTAACTTCTACTTCACTTTAGCTATCTGGGTCACATTCTTACAAAGCCTCCCACAGTTCCTTCCCACCCTAAGACCCCCTGGAAATGAAATTCTCCTGCCGCCATCCCCAACACATACTCCCCCATGCCTCTGCCATGTATCTGCATGGGTAGCAATCTTACAAGCTTGCATTTAAAAAATACACACTTTATTTGTTTTATGTGCACATTTATTTGTGAGGGTGTTGGATTCTCTGGAACTGCAGTTATAGACAGTTGTAAGCTGCCATGTGGGTGCTGGGAATTGAACCTGGGTCCTGTGGAGCCAGTACTCTTAACCACAGAGCCATCTCTCCAGCACAAAGACTTGTTTGCTTGTTTTTTGGAGACAGGGTTTCTCTGTGTAGCCCTGGAACTCGATCTGCAGACCAGGCTGGCCTCAAACTCAGAGATCCACCTGCCTCTGTCTCCTGAGTGCTGGGATTAAAGTCATGTGTCACCACCGCCTGACACAAGCTTGTATTTTTGTATTGTTCCCCATGAGGGACACTGGGCAAGGCCATACTGCGGACTTCTGCAGTCTGCTGATAAGCATGCCTAGCATCATCTGTCTTCAGAAATTAGAACTCGGAAAGAGGACTTGCCTCAGATAAGCAGAAAACTTGTCTCCAGGCCTTGCTAACCACACATGGGCTTGCAGAAGCAGAAATGCTAGGAGAACCCAGGGAAGCAGCAGCAGCCTCACCTGGGCAGGAAGACATAGTTCATCTACCCCAACTAGACTGGTTGCCTATTTTGCTATTACCTTTCTCCATCTCCACCTCCATTTCTGTGGGATCCTGCTTAGATATTCCAACCTGACGGAAACTGCCATTAGGAGAGTACAGGGATAAGCTGAGACTATGCTTGAGCTGAAACAATAAAGGGGACACACTGCCTCCCTGTGGCCAGAGTGGTAATGACAACAAAAAACGAGATTTCCCTAAAACAGCCAAGGAATCATTGCCAATAAGACAGCTCTCCAGACATGCCGCCCCCCCCACACCGCGAGGGACCGAGGGGTGTCCTCTCAGTCCCACTTCGAGCCTTCCCAGCAACCACTTGCACTCTCTTTGGTTCTGGTGGGGTCTTTGGTTTGTTTTTATCTGCCTTTCTTGATGGGATCTAAGGTCTCTGAAGGGCAGGCCCTGGTCTTGCCACCCTCTCCTACTCCAAACATCAGTAGTGACAGATGGCAGGTGCCCAATAAAATTCTGATTGGATAAATCAAGAAAACAGCAAAAACGGTGGCTGGAAAGGTGTAGGGCAGGAGAGGGAGGGATGCTGTGCTGGACTGGATGCTGTGTGTGTCTGCAGGAGGCGGCGGTAACTGGGCACTACAGTCAAAGCTGTCACGTTTGTGTCCGAGAAAGCCGACTTTAATGGGGTACAAGGGATCAACAGGGCACTGGTAGAAGGGGTACAGACTGTCAGCAAGATGACAACGGTTATTCAAATGATCCGAGAAGAGGTAAAGTTATCTAAAATTAATTCAAAAATGCATTTTCAGCACATGCCTTTAATCCTTGAACTGGGGAGGCAGAGGCAGGAGGATGTCTGAGTTTGAGGCCAGCCTTGTCTGCAGAGTGAGTTCCAAGAAAGCCAAAGATACATAGTGAGACCCTGTCAAATACACACACACACACACACACACACACACACACACACAGAGAGAGAGAGAGAGAGAGAGAGAGAGAGAGAGAGACAGACAGACAGACAGACAAACAGACAGACAGACTGACATAATGCATTGTCACAAACAAAAAAAAAGACTATTTTACAAACAAAGAAAATCAATATTTTATTGATGTGGAAGAAAACTGAAAGCAACTTATTAAGTTCTAAACCTATGAATGGAAAGTCATCTAATGAACGCTGTCTTCTGGAAGAAAATTAATTTGCCACTCTCCCCAACCTGGAAGAACCACCAAAAGCATTCAACTAAGGGAATTATTGTGGATGAAGTGAACAGTGATATGAAAGTCCTTTGTAAGTTGCAGAGGCAATAGATGACCCTCTGGAGAGACTGAAACAGCCTAATAAATGTTTAAAACGGTCTACTGCATCACCTCGGGCAAGACAGTCTGCTCGCTTCCCTCTTGGGCTCATCAGTATCGAAGCATCGAACAGAACACTGAGTGATGAAAAGTACATCCATTGCCCATGGTGGTCCACGGGCTAATTAGCTTCTTACTAACATTCTAATAATTATTATTGACCCATAGACAATCTCACAGACAGTGAAAGAGCATCGACTTCTCACTTCTGCATCAAGCTATTTCTATATTTTTAAGCACTATGGTATGATTAGTCTTAAGAATTGATATTAATCTGGAGGCTGAAGATGACAGGTAAGTGGGTATGTAGATACATATTGATAAATATATATATATATATATGTCACATATATATATGTAGACAGAACATCACCACAGCTGTTTAGTTAATTTCTGTACTTAACATTAATTATTATTATTAGTGTGTGATGTATGTGTGTGGCATATGTAACATGGCACATGTGTTGAAATCAGAGGACAGCTTTATGGAGTTGTGTCTCCTTCCACCTTTATGTGGGTTCCAGGAGTTGAACTCGTATCATCAGGATTGTGCGACAAGCACCTTTACCCACTGAGCCATCCTGCCAGCCCTAATTTCTGTATTTTATGGATAACAAGTTTGTTATAACTACTTGTTGCTAGATGTGTCTGTATTATTTTGTATCATTGAGCTCTATTTTTGGCGAATCAGACTATGTACAATAATGATGCAAATATTTTTGAGCAACATTTTATATGTGTGAATACCATGCAGAAAAACATAATGTACATACCCAAAAGCCACATATTTTTTATCCAGATAGGGAGTTGCTTGTAGTGTGATGTAGAACTGTGACCCATTGGTATGACGACCTTTATTGACCATTCCAAGAACTCCTCTTTTATCATGAGGAACCGAAAAGTTTTCATCTAGGAAAGAATCATCAGTAGATCATGGAAGTATCTGTTTTGTTGTTGCCAACAATTACAGCATTTAGGGAGCAAAGGGAACTTGGTAACAGGCTTCATAGTACTTACTGATTACTCCAAACTCTAATCGCTCCCATTAGTTTTGATCATTTTCAAATATTTAAGCAAACTTTCAAACGTACTGTCTTCATAATCGGTATTTAGGAGCAGAGCTGATCCAGTTAAGGTGTCAGGAGTCCTAGGATTATTGCCACTGGACAAGGGTCCTGCTCACACACAGGACAGGAAGTGCCATAGCCCAGGGACTCCGCAGTATGGAAGGGCTGTGACAGTAATCTATGCTCATTTTCACTTGTATTCCAAATACATTTTAATCTTCAGCCTCCTGTGGGTTGACTTTTAAGGGAAGGTTAAGGGAAGGTTTGGAATACATTAAAATGTATTCCAAATACATTTTAATCTTCAGCCTCCTATGGGTTGACTTTTAAGGGAAGGTTGACTTTTGGGGTGTCTAAGTGCAAATGTGTAAGGTTACATGTGAGAAGAATACAGTATTGATGACGAGGCCACCAATTTCAGAACTATCACCCCCAGTTTTGTTTTCTGTGACAATTAATCTTCTTTGCCAACTTGACAGGATTTTAAATCCTCTTGGAAATACAGCTGGGGAAGTGTCCATGAGAGGTTTCCAGAAAGTAGCTGAACAGGAAATAGTCACTCTGAATGTGGCAGCCGCACAGACTGAGTAAAGAGGAAGATGTGAGCTGAGTATCAGCATTCATCTCTCTCTGCTTCCTGACTGGATGAGATGACATCTGTTGCTTCACACTCCTGCCGCCCTGCCTTCCCCGCCGTGATGGACTGCACCTTCCCACGGTGACCAGAGACAAACCCACCCTGCCTTCCCCGCCGTGATGGACTGCACCTTCCCACGGTGACCAGAGACAAACCCACCCTGCCCACCTAACTACAACAGCCTCCAAGTTCAAACGTACTGAAACAAGTGCTGGGTGGCAAAGTCAGTGCATTATTCACTGACTATGAAGTTCTGGCTTGGGGATTTAGCTCAGAAGTGAGGTACTTACCACCCAGCACGTGTGAGGTACTGGGTTGCAAGCTACCATAATCAGTTAATAGTCATCTAGATAGCTGGGCGTTGCTGTGGGACAGTCTGTATGTCAAATTGCTCTGATTGGTCAATAAATAAAACACTGGTTGGCCAGTGGCCAGGCAGGAAGTAGGTGGGACAAGGAGAGAGGAGAATTCTGGGAAGCAGAAGGCTGAGGCGGAGAGACACTGCAGCCGCCGCCATGACCAACAGCATGTGAAGATGCCGGTAAGCCACCAGCCACGTGGCAAGGTATAGATTTATGGAAATGGATTAATTTAAGCTATAAGCACAGTTAGCAAGAAGCCTGCCACGGCCATACAGTTTGTAAGCAATATAAGTCTCTGTGTTTACTTGGTTGGGTCTGAGCGGCTGTGGGACTGGCGGGTGACAAAGATTTGTCCTGACTGTGGGCAAGGCAGGAAAACTCTAGCTACAGGGCGTCAGGCTAAAGAAAGAGGATTGCAATTTCAAGGCCTGCCTGACCTACAGAACACTTCACGGACCCACCTCTACCAGGTTAGTCTTTTTCAAGGGAAAGTCCTATATTTACTACAGCAGTTATGTAGTTACGTGAGAGTGTATGCAGAGGCCAGAGGTTGATGGCAAGTGTCTTCATCAATTGCACCCCCACTTAATTTACTGATGTAGGGTCTCTCACTGAACCCAGAGCTCACTGATTTGTAAATCTAGTTGTCCAGCTTGCCCTGGTAATCCCTTGTCCCTGCCTCCTCAGGGCTGAAATCAGAGAAAGGCTGCTAAGACCATGTAGCTTTTATGTGGGTTGCTAGGGATATGAAATCTGGTCTTCCAAGCGAGTGTGTTATTCCCTGAGCCATCTCCCTAGCCTGTCTCTCTTGTGTTTCATAGAACCCTCATTTCTGCCATAAGCTGTGTGATTTTTTTTAAAGATTTATTTATTTATTATGTATACAGCATGTATGTCTGCATGCCAGAAGAGGGCGCCAGATCTCATTACAGATGGTTGTGAGCCACCATGTGGTTGCTGGGAATTGAATTCAGGTCCTCTGGAAGAGCAGTCAGTGCTCTTAACCTCTGAGCCATCTCTCCAGCCCACTGTGTGATTTTTTTTATTGCATGGTGTTGCATGATGCAGAGGGTTTTTGTTTGTTTTCTTTTTTAAATTTTTCTGAGACAAGGTTTCTCTGTGTAGCCCTAGCTGTCCTGGAACTCACTCTGTAGACCAGGCAGTCCTCGAACTCAGACATCTACCTGTCTCTGCCTCCCAAGTGCTGGGATTAAAGGCATGCACCACCACTGCCTGGATGTTTTCTATTTTTTAAAGATTCATTTATTTTTATTTTGTATGTATGTATTTGCATGTGCATGCCTAGTGTCCACAAAGGCCAGAAGAGGGCATCAGATCCCCTGAACTAGATTTCCCAGCAGTTGAGAACTGTCCAACTTGAGTGCTGAGATGCGAATCCAGGTTGTCTGTAAGAGCATCAGGTGCTCTTAGGCACTGAACCATCTCTCCACCCCTGCTACTTTACGTAAAAGGATTTAAAATATTTACTAGTGGTGTGTGTGTGTGTGTGTGTGTGTGTGTGTGTGAAGGTCAGAGGACAGCATTTTGGAGCTGGTTCTTCCCTTCTGTTGTGGGTTCAATGTGACATCATTATTGCCAAGTCATCACAGTAGCCCGTGAGATTCCTTTGGAACATGCCACGCTGTAATGGGACTGACTGTAGCTGGATGCAGAGGCTTTCCTATCTCGGTGCATTCTTTCAACAGAGGCACAGAATTTCTGCTGTCTTTGTCTCTGTGATGTTCAGAGGGGTGTTGTGGGATGTCTTTCTGTATGCTGTGAGTATGTGTGGCTCCCGCTGGATAATAAATAAAGCTGTTTTGGCCTATGGCAAGAAAGCTTACAGCCAGGCGGGAAATCCAAGCAGAGACACAGAGGGAAGAGAGGAGTTGGGGGAGACTCCAGCCCGCCACGGAAGGAGCAACAGGATGCCAGCAGACCAGTAACACCACGGCCACGTGCCAACATACAGATTTATAGAAAATGGGTTAATTTAAGATGAAAGCTAGCTAGCGAGAAGCTGAAGCCATAGGCCATACAGTTTGCAATTAATATAAGCCTCTGAGTGATCATTTTATAAGCAGCTGTGGGACCATGGGTGGGAGAGATTCATCTTGACTGCAGGGCAAGGCAGGAGCAGAGAAACTTCCCTCTAGAGAGGGGCCTCCACCCGTGTTTAACTGTGGCCAGGTGAGCAGCCACTAGCCTATGGTATTGTTTCCTTTTCATTTATTAACCAGACGTGTGTAAGTGTGTGTTTGTGTATATGGTGTACACACACATGTGCACGTGATGCATAGGTGCCTGAACTTGTGCACATGCTTGCAAAGAACTGTGGAGGTCTGAACGAGAAGTGCCCCCACGGGCTCACATATTTAGATGCTTCGTCGTCAGTTGGTGGACTGTTTGGAAAGATTAGTTGGTGCGGCCTTGTAGGAATAGGTGTGTTGCTAGGCGTGGGCTTTGAGGTTTCAAAAGTCTGTGCCAGGCCCAGAGTTTCTCTGCCTTCTGCCTGGCAGATCAGGATGCAGCTCTCAGCTACTTCTCCAGCACTATGTCTGCCTGCCACCATGCTCTGCACCAAGAGGATAATGGGCTGACCCTCTGAAACTGTAAGAAAGCTCCCAATTGAATGCTGTCTTCTGTAAGAGCTGCTATGGTCATGGTGTCTCTTCACAGCAATAGAACTGTGACTAAGACAAGGGCAGAGGAAGACTCCAGGTGTCCTGCTCTACCTTTCCTCACTTTACTTCTTTTGAGACAGGCTCTCTCCTTGAACCTGGAGCTCAGCTGGTGGCCATAAGCCCCAGCACCCCCACCCCTAGACAGAGACATGGTACAGGCACATACAAACGTGCCCAGCTTTTTCATGGTGCTAGAACCCAAACTCGGGTCTTCATGCTTGGGCAGCAGGTGCCCCTTCCCACTGAGCCGTCTCTCCAGCCTCTGGACTATCTATTTTTATAAAAACATCTTTCATAAAAGATGTTTCTTCCATCCATCTATCCACCCACGTCTGTCTGTCTATATAAATATCTATGTAAATATCCATCTATCCACCCACGTCTGTCTGTCTGTCTATATAAATATCTATGTAAATATCTATCCATCTATGTTGATATTATTTTTGACACAGGATCTCACTATGTAGCTCTGGCTGGCTGTCCCAGTACTCTGTATGTAGAACAGGCTGGCTTCCAGCTCACAGAGATCTGCTTATCTCTGCCTCTTGCGCTCTGGGGTTAAAGGTGGGTGCCATCACACCCAGCTGAGATAATTCTCTTTATCTACAGATTGATATATTTCATACAATGCTGGAGGTCACTAAGAACATACAGCAGATGACAACCCACCAGATGACTAGCTCTCTGATGGGGAGCCCCACTAGGCAAAGGACGTGGGGTCACTGGCTGTGGAAACCCCAGTGTTTCTGTCTGTAACTTTCTCACATGCTGCCACGATTCCTCCCTAAAAAGAACAGCCGTGGAATTCTTTCCACAGCCCATTAGTGGTATGTTTTATACTTTCTGGGCATACATATATATCTGTGGATGGTCAGGAAGATGATTTCTTCTTAAGCTGTATAATTCTGATGAATAGAAATAATGCTAGGATATTTTTCATAGCTCAAACTGACATAGGAAAATAACAGTATTCTCAGCCACAAACAAAGACAGCTTTTTACATATTTAGTTGATTTAAGACCTCAGAGAAAATTCAAAGCAGACTAGTTGCCCCAGAAAATGAATTGCACAAGAACAGATTCCAAACTGTTTGTTGAACCAAAGTCAGGCACAAAACAGCTTTAGTAGACATTAACTCCCTGTACAGATTCTCTCAGCAACTGACTCTCTGTGCACACAATGCAGGGCTTAAGGTTTAGCCAACTGTTTATTGTTTAGGTCCTGAATTTCAAAGTCACTCTCCATCAGGAAATACTGGGTGCTCAACCTATGTGCCTCCTGACGTCCAAAGTCTGAGAGAAACTGTGTGATTTCTTATGGCTCTGTTTCTTATTGTTTACTCAAGAAATGTTATGTGACCCTCAAAATGCAACTCATATATTTGTCCAGAGATTTTTCTGTGAGAGAGCTGTAAAGAGGAGAGATGTAGCTGCGTCAAGAGATATTATAGCTGTGTGGAGATAGATTTTTCAGGGGAGATTTTTCAAGATGAAATGAAAGTTACCATCAGAACCCATGTGTTTCTTTCCTTACCCCTCAGATCGAAAAGATTGGCCCTTGCCATATTCATGTTTTTTGTTTGTTTGTTTGTTTGTTTGTTTGTTTGTTTTTGCATACCCTGGGTGCTGCTGGAGGCTGGTCCTCCCGGCAGTGATAATAGAGAAGGCCAAATAGATGTTTGATTACCTCAGTTTTCAAGATACCAGTTTTTAAAAAAGACATTTTTATTTACATAAGTACGTGTATACGTGCATGGGTGTATAGGTGCCCATGCAGTCCAGAAGAGGGCACTGGATCCCTTGGAGCTGGAGTTACAGGTGATTGTGAGCTACCTGATACAGATGTTGGGAACCAAACTCAGATCCTTGCTAAAAGCAGTATGTACTCTTAAACACTGAGCCGTCTCTCCAGCCCCAAGATAATGCAGTCTTTATTAATCATTCCTCCAAAGGTAACCAGTTAGGTTTTATTTTATAATACGGTATCATTATGAACTTGTGGGTTTAAAATGTATGTTGACTTCCAACCAATTGCAATTACTATTTTTTCTGGAGGTCAAATGACCACATCTTTGATCAGTGACAGCCTCTTCAAACTGGCTCTGTTGGCATTTTGCCATGACTCCTGTAATCAATAGCATTCCTGCTATCTGGTAGAACACAGGGGAACTAATACATTGGGATTTGTCCTAGAGAAATAGGCAAGTAAATGTGTGTACAAAGCTGCTGTGGACTGGACCAAGAGGTTGGTTGCTTGAGATGTCTCATGTAGCCCAGTTTGGCCTCAAACTTGATACATATCTGAGGATGACCTTGAACTCCTAATCATCCTTTCTCTACCTCCTCAGTGCTAGGATAAAAACACAACCTACCATACACAGTGGTCTGGGAGATCCAACCCAGGGTTTCATGCATGCTAGGTAAGCAAGCACCCTACCAACTGAATTACATTTCCAATCCCAGTTTTTTGTTTTGTTTTGTTTTAGAATGCCACTCAGTCTTTTAATCAGGCAAGGGCAAAGCTCCACTTTAAAAAAAGTAGTTTGAAGGGTAAGACCCTTTTTAACTTTCATTTCTACTAAATATTAACCCAAATTGTCTCATTTGAACCCTTTCAAATTCCAATAATCAGCTAATGTGTGACTGAGAAACTTGAAAGACACCTACCTTCAAATGTTGGTCCATAAATAGACTCTCCATCATCTCCTTTCCCCTCTACTATATCTGAGAAGTAACAACACCCAGATTAGAACAGTGATGCCAGAGGGAAGAAGGGGCCTTTAATTCTGACTGTTTACATCTTACATCAAATCTAGAGTAAGCTGCCCAATTGAAAATATTACTACGACCACTTCACCTTATCATGTAATCGTTTTTACTTTTATAAATTCATTTTGTTGTCATAACTCTCTGGGGGTAACAAGTTATAATGTAACAGCTTTGAAAAAGTGTTAAATTATCATTATGGCCACAATTTAGAGAAGATATTCACACAAACACATTTGCTTCAAAAGTTATTTCATGTGGTAGTTTGAATGTAATTGGCACTATTAGGAGGTGTGGCTTTGTTGGAGGAAGTGTGTCACTGTGGAGGCAGGCTTTGGAGTCTCATATATGCTCAAGCCACACCCAGTGTCTCACACCACTTCCTGTTGCCTGATGATCAAGGTGTAGCTCATTCTCCACTCAACTCCTTCTCCAGCACCTTGTCTGCCTGCACGCCACCATGCCATAATGATAATAAATTAAACCTCTGAAACTGTAAGCCACTCAATCAAATACTTTCCTTTATAAGAGTTTCTGTGGTCATGGTGTCTCTTCACAGCAATAGAAACCCTAAGACATTCCATATTTCACTTTGCTTTTCAGAGAAGTGGAAAGAGTAAACTGAGAAGAAGAAATGGAAAAAGTTCTCTTTGAACATGAATGAAAATAGATGCTTTAGGTGCTGGGGGGGGTGGGTAGCTCATATGGCAGGGTGTTTTCTGTGCAACCCTGAGGACCTGAGTGCTGTGGGATGGTCTGTATGTCAAATTGCTCTGATTGGTCAATAAATAAAACACTGATTGGCCAGTGGCTAGGCAGGAAGTATAGGCGGGACTAACAGAGAGGAGAAAAGAAAGAACAGGAAGGCAGAAAGAGTCACTGCCAGCCTCCACCATGACAAGCAGCATGTGAAGATGCCTGTAAGCCATGAGCTACGTGGCAAGGTATAGATTTATGGAAATGGATTAATTTAAGCTATAAGAACAGTTAGCAAGAAGCCTGCCACGGCCATACAGTTTGTAAGCAATATAAGTCTCTTGTGTTTACTTGGTTGGGTCTGAGCGGCTGTGGGACTGGCGGGTGACAAAGATTTGTCCTGACTGTGGGCAAGGCAGGAAAACTCTAGCTACACCTGAGTTTGATCCCCAGCATCCACATTAAAAGCTTGTAGGTGGCACAGGCCAATGATCCCATGGATCCTGTCCATTCACCTTAGCCTAACTGGCAAGTTCCAATCCCAGTGACAGACTGTATCTCAAAAAACAAAGTGAACATCTCTGGAGGAATGGTACCCAAGGCTGACATGTGGCCTCCACACATGTGCATACAAACCTGCAGGTACCCACCCATACACACACACACACACACACACACACACACACACACACACACACACACACACACGTAGATACCCTTTTAAGAAGTCACATTCAGATTTTCATCCCTTTAGTTACTCTTGGCTGGGAGTGTAGCTCAGTGGTAGAGCACTTGCCCAGCATCTACAAGACCCTGAATTTGACAACCTGCACTGTGGAAAGCATCATTATTCATAATAATAACTTACTTACTGAAATGATGTTTTGGAAACAAAATTCCTTTGGATATAATAAGAGGGTTTTCATTTATTTGTCTTTGGTGTTTATAGGAGCTGCATACTTTGGCTTAGGCAATGTTCCCAAAGTTATTTTATATACACCCACACGGGAGGTAAACAGGTCTGCCTTCTGTGTTCCAGCCTCCCCATCAGCACACGCTACTTCCTTTAGCTCTCCGATCCACCCCCTCCTCTGCAATGTTCAATAAATACTGGCCGAATGACTGAGATATCTCATCTAAGTCTAGGCAAGCAAGCTTTTTTTTTTTTTAAATTAGGATCTGATACAACAGTAAGCACACAGAGAAAAGTTATTTGGAAAAGCAAATGGAGCATCTAAATCATGCTATTCATCATTGATTCAAAAAACAAAACAAAACCCACTCCCCTCCCCTCCCCCTGCCAAGAAATAAAGTTCTCATCTCAAAGGGGTTAAGATACTTTATTGTGGAGCCAAATTTGAATGCACATGGCCCCAGAAAACATGGAGCTAGGCTATCCCAGGTTCCATGTTCCACAGGGAAATGGTTTCAAGAAATGTTATAGTAACAGAAAAAAGTTATAAATCAAAGCATTTAAAAAATACGTCGGTGGAAACATCAGAGAGGCAGTTACAGAAAGATGGGGTAATTTCTCCTCTAGGCCTCAGATGCTATCTGATGGCTTTCTTAGCCTTGGGGTTGGTGGAAGCTGGCGGTCTGCTAAGTTAATAAATTCTGAAAGGTTTTAATTTGTTAATCACAGGATGTTAGGGTTGACATAGAAGTAAGCAAGGAATAACCATCTAGGGGGCTAAAGCTAGCCCAAGACAGAGTGTGCTCTTGTCTTACTTTCGTATTGTCTCACTGTCTGAAACATGACCCAACACCTGCACACCTTGCTGTCTGGAAATCTTAGATATACAGAAAGGAAACTTCAACAGAGACTATGACCTGTCTTACCCAAGTCTTGTTCTGAGGAAATTGAGAAACAAAATATAGCAACTGAAACCTAGTTCCTGAGAGTTACCATCACTGGGTAGCTGCTTTTCAAACTTTTACTTTGATTAATTGAGGTGTCTGTCTGTCTGTCTGTCTGTCTCTCTCATCACTTGGCAGCAGCTATCTTCAAAGTTTTCATTACTCTGATTAAGCACTCTCTCTCTCTGATATAGGGATGATAGAAAAAAAAACATAGATTATTGAATCTTCTTTAATCCAAAAAAAAACAACTATTAATCTCAAAATATTTTACACTGTTATGGATTTTGGTTTAATGATACAATTTTAAAGTAAATTTTGTTATACTGTATGCATATTTCTACTCTTGTTTGGGGTATTGTATTTATGTAGGTCATTTAAAAATGTAATGTATAATTAAGAAATACAGATAAATAGTCATCTATAATAGTCAAACTTATAGTCATGTTAGGTATGTTTTCAAGGTCATGTACAAATATATAAAGATAGACAGATGGTCTTCAAACACTTTAAAAATCTATAAAATATGGCATTTAATATGTCTAATAACCTAAGGCTTTTCATGACAGTGAGACACGTCTGCTCCTGACAGCACCAATCTACTTCAACAGAAGATGGTGGGCATCAAAGAAACTCTGTATGGAGTTTACTTTCTTTCTGGCAAAAGCTAGCCATTTGGGCCAAGAAACTGTCCTTACCTCAATTGCTGACAGTGTACTTTCCAAACTGGACCAGCAGGACACAAAAGAAAAAGACTGTCAAACTTTGCCAAGACAAGGTAGGACAGTCCTTCAAAATTCCCTGCCTCTCTGAAAAGTCTGTCAGACATTCTAGGCCTGTAGGCCACAGATGGATGCCCCAACGTTACAGAAGAACTTTGGGTGACTGTCCAGGCAGCAAGATATAGCTGTCATTAGGTAACATTTTACTTTTCTGGGGTCTTTGACAGAGTTGAAGACTAGATAGTCATATTTAAAGTTTTTCCTAGTTGTGATAAAAGGTAAATTAGGTATAAAACTTTCGAGTCACAAAGAGAAGATAAACAAGAGTATTTTCTCTAAATTTGCCAAAAACACATGGACTGGATATTGTAACTGTAATACTTACTTAACTGTTTTTGTTATATATACTTTTACTATGTTAAAGTTAAAACCTTTTTAATTAGACAAAAAGAGGGAAATGCTGTAGAACAAACTTTGTACACTGTAAATATGTATTACTTTCATTGGTTAATAAAAAAGCTGACTGGCCAATAGCTGGACAGGTAGAGGTTAGGTGGGAGAGCCAAACTGAGAGAACACTGGAAAGGAGGAGGAGTCTGGGGAGTCAGGATGCCTCTGTGTGTGTGTGTGTGTGTGTGTGTGTGTGTGTGTGTGTGTGTGTGTGTGTGTGTGTGTGTGTGTGTTTCAATGCAAGAGTACCTTAGTGCACACTTCTAGCCTTCCACTGTGTGGATCTCAGGGGTGGAATCTGGCCATCAGGCTTGGCATCAAGAGCCTTTATCTGCTGAGTCAATTCACCAAACCAACACCCACCCACTCACTCACTCACTCACCCATCTATCCATCCACCCACCCATCCTTCCATCCACCCACCCACCCATCTATCGACCCACCAACCAACCCCTCCCTCCCTCCCTTCCCTCCCTCCCTTTCTTTCTTTTTGTTGTTGTTGCTATTGTTTTTTGAGATAGGATCTCTCTACACAGTCTTGGCTGTGCTGGATCTCACTATGTAGACGGGACGGGTCTTGAACTCACAGAGAGCTGCCTGCCTTTGCATCCCAAGTGCTGGGATTAAAGGCATGGCCCAGCCTTGTTCCATTTTCAAATTCCCATCCTTAGCATGCTTCTTAAAATGTGATTCTAGGTATTTTTATGTATTTAGGTGAACTTTTAAAAGTACTTTTTGATTTTAAAAAATGTCATCTTACTCTATGTCACTTTTTAATTTGCAATGTTCCTGGAAATAGAACTTAAAATAGGGATTAAAAAATACAAATATGCTAGTGAATCGTTCCATATAAAACATCCTTTAAGTTATACATCTGTTATCATCAATATCTAGTTCTGGGGCTGGAGATGACTCAGTGAATTGCTCCCCATGCAAGCATAAGTACCTGAGTTGGATTCCAGAACCTACCAAAAAGAAGCCAGATGAACAGCTTGGTGCGGTGGCGCACGCCTTTAATCCCAGCACTTAGGAGGTAGAAGCAGGCGGATCTCTGTGAGTTTGAGACCAGCCTGGTCTACACAGTAAGTTCCAGGACAGCCAGGGTATACAGAGAGACACT
Source organism: Peromyscus maniculatus bairdii (assembly GCF_049852395.1). NCBI lineage: Eukaryota > Metazoa > Chordata > Mammalia > Rodentia > Cricetidae > Peromyscus > Peromyscus maniculatus. Next base: position 13,957,819 of record NC_134867.1, read on the forward strand.
GTCTTGAAAAAACAAAACAATAAAAACAACAAAAGAACGGACACTTGGTTTGTCTAGCAGGCCTGAAGGCTTTCCCTCCAGAACCCCAGCTCTTGCCTGAAGGGCAATTCACCTTAGCACCTCTCTCTTGAACCTAACTCCTTTTCATCCCTAAAATCCAACATGTTGCTGGCCAGTAAGTGCTTGGCAGAGCCTGAACCAACAACCCCCGAGGTGTGACCTCATGCATATCTGCATATGCCATGCCCTACCCCCAACACACAAAGAATATCCAAGGCCAGGTATGGTAGGGCACACCTTTATGCCAGAACTCAGTGGGTAGAGGCAGACAGATCTCTGTGATTTGGAGGTCGGGCCTAATTCTTTACAAATGTTATAAAGGCAAATGAATAAACACTAGGGCACTCTGCTTAGATGTCGCATTTAAAGTTTGCAGCTTACCTCCTCCTTGTATCCAGCCGTTCTGGACTACTCGATGAAAAATCGAATCTTTGTAATGAAGCTTTATACCTCTCTCAGAAAAGCCCGCCATTCCTGTGCACAAGACCTGAAAATTTTTACAGGTTTTGGGACATGTATCACAGTATAGCTACAAAATAAAGATGAGAGGTTTCAATGATTACTCAATATTTTATCAATTACAGACTCCTCAAAACTTATTTAAAAAAAAAAAAAACAGCAAAATTCTCTTACCTCAAAAATCAGTCTTCCAATTGGAGAAAGATCAATACAAATGTCCAAGTACACAAAATCATGCTATTAAAATTATTGAGAAAAAAATAACACAGGTCAGTGTTTTGTAAGCTTTAGAAATATTAAAAACAATAAAGCATTCTTTTCAGTGATAAGATTTTAACCACAACATGGACAGATAACAGCAAGTACAATCTAAACCATAATAGTCACAGATAACAACAGTAAATCTAATGACCTAAAGGAATTTTTAAATGTATTTGACCAAGTCTTGATAATGTATATTACACAATCATTTAAAAACCTCTTAGTGTTGAAGCTTTGAACAATGTTAACTTATCATGCAGGCCTGGGAGCACATGACCTAGAAATACGCAGATGCCAGGGTTCCTGTGTGGACAGGGACAAGGGACAGTCCCCCTGGGGACAGAAACAGACTAATAATTCTTCACTATTCTTCTTTGCTGAGTAGGTTTGGGAAAAGAGCCAAGTGAGTGTCGTGGAGCTGGCGACTGTGTGTCCTGGATTTCAGAGACAGTGGCGGCCACATATGGAGCCAAGCCACACCCCCAATAGCCAAGCCACACCCCTCTAGCCAAGCCACACCCCCTCTAGCCAAGCCACACCCCTTCTGACTGGGAACACACGACCACTGTTCCCCAGTGCTTTGGCACCAAAGGCGGAAGAGAAGCGGGGCGTGCTTCCCAGTTCCTTTCGTGCACCCTCTCCTGTCCAACAGTCCTCACGTGCTGTACCTCACGGTAGAGATGACTGGTTCTGAGGGAGGCTTTGCGTAGCCACGTAAAAGGGCATCCGGAGTTGGGCACGGTGGTTCCTGTCTGTAATCCCAGCACTTGTCAAGCTAAGGCAGGAGGACCGCTGTGAGTCCACGGTCAGCCTAGGCAGCAGGCTACTAAGACCTTGTCTCATAACCAAAACAGAACAGAAAGGCATCCAAAATGAACAGGCTAGTCTTTCCTCGCTTAGCTCTCCAGGACCACTGTACATCTAATGGTGGTTCAGGTCCTGGACCGCTCTACCACATACAGAACACCAACTTAATGCAGCGTGTAACTGCCCTCCCTTCCTCCTCAGAAATCTGGGAGACACATGATATTTCTCAAAATACACCGTATTGCTTCATGTCACTCTAACCTTTTTACGTTAAAAGACTGAAATTCGTGCTGTCTGGCAACTAGCAAGGAAGTATTACAAGCATACTAAGCATGACTAAGATTTCCTGTTGTTTTTTCCGAGTGTCTCACTGTCCAACCCAGGCTGGTCTGGAACTCAATACATAGACGTAGCCCAGGCTGACCTTGAACTCGTGGAAATCTTCCTATCTCAGCCTCCTGAGAGCTGGGCTTACAGGCTTGGAGGACTGCCATGTGCTCGCTAATTAGAATTAATTGGTTTGTGCCTCTTAGATTCTGTACTCCAAGTTCTAAACTATGGGAGAATGCTATGCTACAGAGCAGGAGGCAGAGTATAACACACCTCCCATGCTTCCGAGGGACAAGCGTCAGTGTCAGAAACTGCGGCTGACTGGGAAGTGAATTCAAAGTCTACCAGGCATAATTAACCTCCCTGTGCCTCAACTGATCATCTTGATAGGGCTGTCAGGAGCAGACAACTCTCGATGAACGTGGCAGAACACACTCCTCATCTCAGCTCTAGAGGCAGGGAGATCCCTAGTTTGCAGCTAGCCTGGGCTACTTATAGTCCCTACTTTAAAAACAACAACCAAAAGGAAAAAACAAAGATAATTCTGAAAATGCTCGTGACAGAGACAAATGAATGCGATACAAAGTAACACCCAGTCCCCAGGAGCCAAACACACAAGCAGACTTGCCCGGCAGGACATTCCAACCCGGAAATAAACAGGAGAATCCACCCTCTGTAAAAACACTTGGTCTTTTCTCAGGAAGCTAGGTCCTCCGTTCTCAGCTGGCCCCTTTAATTCACGCTTTCATTATTTCTAACATATGTCACCACAGCCCTTTCCAAACACCTACCCTGACACCAGCTTGCTTTGGCACAGCTCCAACCACCACACCCCAAAGCAAAGCGGGTTATGTCGTAGCCTATGAAAAGCTCTGCCGGACTGTTTTCCTTCTGGGCAAAATCTCCAGCTTCAGAATAGATAGTAAGTCAGCATCGGGCCTCCGTTTTCTTTCCGATCTCCTGATTTCCCCATCCTACTTAACACCTGACCATCCTTCCCATCTGGGCAACATCCCACTGGGTTTCACAAGCATTGCCAGAACACGCAGGGGCCAGATTCTCCCTCCTCCGCTCTGGGACAGGCAGGATGTGGACATGTGGCCTAGATTTGCTGGACAAGTAAGTGTTCCTGGGGCCCTGGGGCTCAGGAAGTATTATAAAGATACGAAAAATGTTGGGAAGCCACGCTCCTGGACGATGGGGCCCGCGTGAACCTAGGGCTAGTGGCTGATGAACCTGGGGTGGCACGCTGGCCCATATTCCTCTGGCATGGCTCGGGCCATTTCCCTGGTATGTGGCCCCCCTTGTTCCTACTGTTAGGATCCTGCTCTCACTCTTCCGGGTCGAACGTCGTACATCATGGGGGGGCGGGGGCGGCGGCGGGCAGGCAACTGCATAACGCCTCGTGGTCACGCAATCTCCGCCTTAAAAAGCCGCACACGGACCCCACCCTCTCTCTTTTCTGTTTCCTCTCTGCTCTGCTCCCGCCATCTTTCTGTCTCTCCAGGCCTGGTTTCTTTCTAATAAAGGTCCTTCTGACTCTGGAAATCGTAGCCGCAGCTTGTTCCGCTGCTCCTGCCGACCCACCCGCGCTATCCAGCCTTTCACCCACCTGGTTTCAAAGCCATTTTCCCAGCTTCCCTGTGGACTCGGGGACTCGGCACCACTGCTCTATCTATCTTTGTTTCTTAAGTTAGTCACAGTAACTTCAGACCACTGACACCTAGACTCAATTTCCGTCTCAATTTCTCAGCCTAATGACTACTATTTCTGCCTTCCTTGTGGCCACTGACACTCCTGGGGACCACCATGTGCCGCCGGGACTCCTGTCCCTTTGGGAATTAACCGTGAACAATAAATTCTCTATACCTCAGAGTTTTCAGCATTTTAAAAATGCATTGTTTATTCAACCAAACACTCACTGGGTACCCCCTATGCTTCTTAGTTCCTGTTCAAGGCAGCAGTTAAATAAGGGTCATGAGACAAAGTCTTTGCCTAGCTCAAGTCCTAGCACTGGGTCATTCTGTGCAGCCCTGGCTGTCCTGGTTCTCACTCTGTAGACAAGGATGGCGTTGAACTCAGAGGCCACCTGCCTCTGCCGGGATTAAAGGCGTGTGCCACCACACCCAGCTTGTGTGAAATTTTCTTAATTGCTAATTGATGGAGGAGGCCCAGCCTAATATGGCAATGCCATCCTGGACAGGTGGGCCTGGACTGCAGAACAAAGTTCACTTCCTGTTGCCTGTGGATCAAGATGTAGAACTCTCAGCTCCTTCTCCAGCACCTGCACGCCTCCTCCATGTCCTGCCATGATGATAATGGACTAAACCTCTGAAACTGTAAGCCAGCCCCAATTAAAAGTTTTCCTTTTTAAGAATTGCCATAGTCATGGTGTCTCTTCACATCAATAGAAACCCTATGACAGTCCTCATTCTGTAGATCAAATTACTCAGGGGCTGATGGTCAATCTTAGTTAATTCTTTTCAGACTTTTAATCCCAATGCAGTAGCTCTCACTTAGGTGTTAGAACTATTAATTGAAGGATTTCAGGGCCAGGGCTGGAGAGTTGGCTCAGATGATAACCACACTGGATGCTCTTCCAGAGGAAACAAGTTCAGTTCCCAGCACCCACATCAAGGGGCTCCCAAATGCCTTTAGCTTCAGCTCCAGGGGAACTGAGCACCCTCTTTTAGCCTCTGAGTGTCTGCACATGTGTGGCACTTCAGGGCCAGTGAAATGGCTCAGCAGGTAAAGCCCTTATTTACTCTACAGCCCGATGGCCCAAGGTACCACATAACGGGAGGCGAGCAACGACTAGACAAGCATTCTGTGGTCCACAGGCCTCCCCATCAACAACAGTCACCAGTTCCCGCTCTGCTTTGAGACAGGGTCTGGCTATACTGTCTAGATCGGCCTTAGAATAATAGGTACAAACAATCTTCCTGCCTCAGTCTCCGGGGAAGCTAAGACTATAGGTGCATATCAAAGGGTGTTTATGTTCTAATAGGAGTAATTCATCATATACACCTCGAAAGGGAGGAGAAACAGTCTGCTCTCACTCACATCTGCTTTACACATTGCCTGGACAAACCCTGAACTTTAATCCTTTGCAACTGGTCTTAATAAGGTCACTAGGGGTTTACATCTTAATCTCTTGCTGTATCTCCTTTGAGAGTACACCAGCAATTAATGATGAATTAATACAAATGATGAAAAATTCTATTAGAACTCTGTGTAACTTGCCTTGGTGTCTTTCAAGAACTTGGTGGCATAATTCAGAGTAAGTGCCTCATACAGTGCGGAGGGTCGGACGTCAACCACATCCCACACCTTCTGGGCCCACTTCTTTAGGTCAAACGCGTTGCCCAGGAACTGATCATTGATGAAGCACATCACATAGGAGGAATACACCCAGGTGTCACCCTTCAGTTCCTACAGGGAAAGGGGGTGGGGATAATGACAGCAAGAAAAAAAAAAAAACTTCTAAAACCACAAACAAGAGCTTGAGATTAACTCTACAGCCTGATTTGCCAACTACAGGATTAACTCTTTTAAAATACGTTTTTTTAAAACCACCTTTCAGAATTCTGCAGTCAAAGAGAACTTAACATTTTTGAGACTCAACATAATGAAGAACAGAAAATAACCTAGAAAGCAATCTTTAAACTATTATAATCATAGGTAGATGAAGTTTGGTAATAATAATATCTACATAGTACACTTGTTCCTTTAATTTGTGAATCCAATGCAGTCCCTGTCTCCATTTATGAGGCACACTTTATTTACTGTGTGCAAAGAACTGAGGTGTGTGTGTGCACACGCATGTGTACAATAAAAGGCATGGAACCCAGGCATGAGACGGTGATTATTCTGGATCGAAAGGACTATCTTTAGAAACTGCCTCCTAAGGGCCAACAGTTTTTATCATCAGGGACAAAGAAGAAAACTCACCTTCCCCAACACTGTTAAACCTAAGCCACTTAAGATCAAGTGTATTAGTGTCTTCCTCTAGGCCACACTACCACCAACTTCCTAGATCCCCAGTGTGGCCTGAGCAACACCAACCCCTGAGAATATATGGTCTGCTATCTTCTAGCGCCAGCCCTGGCAAACCCTGAGTGACCTGGTGCAGCCATTTGCAAGTTTTAGTAGAATCCGATTTGTGGGTCCATAGGATTGTCTGGCTGGCCGATGGGACCTGATGGAGACGCTGCATCTCTAGTGGTATCCAGGGAGATGCTGGTTCCGTAACCAGGATATTGGAGTTTGTGCTGCCTGTCACCACAAGCCCCACTGAGCAGGGGACCAGAACTGAATCTTTAAGCTGTGCTTTACTCAGGTAACTAACTACCCGGGAGACAGGATCCGCACCTCATGTCTGCCTCCCCTTGTCGTCTTCAGTTAGCACGTCTTACAAAGAGCAAAGGCTGCCATTCCAAGTTCAGGCTTGCTCCTCTGGTCAACCTGACTCTGAGATTTATGGTACTGGTGCCTCTCTTTATCCCCTCCCACACTGTCCCCTCGTTGTTTATTGTCACTCTCCATTGGGTGTGCTGAAGCTGTGCTCTTAGGGAAGCCTTACATTCTGTGGGAGCACAAGGCAGCTAAACCTAATGAACTGATTCACTGGGACTGCACGTGCTAGGAGGCCCCACACCTCACACTAAGCTACACTAAAAAGACTTACACTAAAAAGTTAAGGTGACAGAAATGCAATTTCAAAGGGGTTTTCTCTTTTCAAATCAAGGAAAATAGGGCTTAGAAAACATAAGAGAGCTGCCGGGCGGTGGTGGCGCACGCCTTTAATCCCAGCACTCGGGAGGCAGAGCCAGGCAGATCTCTGTGAGTTCGAGGCCAGCCTGGGCTACCAAGTGAGTCCCAGGAAAAGTCACAAAGCTACACAGAGAAACCCTGTCTCAAAAAACAAAAATAAAATAAAATAAAATAAAAGTTAAGGTGACAATTATGGGAATGAGGGTGAGAGAGAGAAGAGAGGAAAGAGACCGAATAAAGCAACAAGATGAACTAGCGAGCCTCGTTCAGAACAGAGGGCAGAGGCATGCAGGGGAGTGTACGGTAATCCTCAGGAAGCCCGGGCTGGGGAGGCAGGGAGGTGGGGTGTGCAGGAGGAGGGTGGGGATATGCACGGCTGCATGGATGCAAACCACAGGCCGTAGCAGGCAGAGAATGTGAGGCTAGTCAGTGATATAAACCTGACTATAAAACTTGCAAAAATTATTTTATGTGGGGGCTAGAGAGATGGTTGCTCTCCCAGAGGACCTGGGTTCCATTCCTTAGCACCCACATGGTGGCTCACAACTGTCTCTTAACTCCAGGCCGAGATCCAATGCCCTATTTTGGCCTTCATGGGCATAGACATGCAGGTCATGCATGGACATACATGCAGACAAAACACCCATGCACATAGATATTATTGATTAGTCAAAAATTAATAATTGAAAAACTGTCTTATGTTAGGGTTGGTCAACTATCCCACTTTCCTTTAAATTGCTTTAGTTTAACATTGAAATTCCTGTATCCCAGGCAAACCAGGACCATTGGTTCCTCCTAACTGCAGAAGGCACTGAATGTCTCCCTTCCTACCCACCTATGCTAGATTGTGGCCTCCATTTCTCAAGCACCGTATGTAAGTGTTCGCTATGACCTCCTCATATGACACGTGGCTGAGTCAGGATGCTCCAGGTGACACTACCAAGAGGTGAGCCATCTGCCATCCGCCAGGCAGGCCTGGGTTCCCCAAGAGTACTGGTAGAGAAGGAATGTGGAGAACAAAGGTCCAAGCCGGACAAGCTGCTCACAGGAGGGTAGTCACTGCCAGGAGAGGCCCTCAGCCAGCAGCCCCACACAACCCGGGGTCTCTGTGAGATTCATACCCACACTTTCCAGATTAAGTGCCAGGCTACCTAAACCGAGTGCCCGAGTATCACAGGAAGTGTGAGCAACACATAAGGAAAGAAAGGTGGCCATCGGGGTTAGCTGTCATCTCTGACCATGTAAAACTCATCTCTCGGGGCTGGAGAGGTGGCTCAGAGGTTAAGAGTACTTACTGCTCTTCCAGAGGACTGGAGTTCAATTCCCAGCACCCACATGGCAGCTCACAACTGTCTGTAACTCCAGTCCTAGGGTACTAGAACACCAATGTACATAAAATAAATAGTTAAAAAAAAAAAACTCATCTCTCTCAAATGCCACCTACAAGAATATTCTGCAAATATTTTACTTCTTAGGAAGACTGTCTAGGAAGATTGAAATAATTTAGGGAAAGTTCATAATGAAGAGAAATAATTATAGCTGGAGTTTGTCATTTTCCAGAACTGCACAAATAATTCACAGAGAAGCGGACTTGTCAATATCCCCCATGCTGACATATCCCTTACCCTCTTTTTCTCCTGTAGATACTGATCCCAGGCAAATTCTTGAAGAGGAATTATCACAGGATCTTCAAATCTGGTTGGGTAATTATTTTTCAGAGTCTAGGTTACAAGATAGAATAGTTTAAGTTCTCATTTATGTATTTAATCGTTTATTTGGTGGGGGGCAGGGCACACTAGCCATACATGCATGTCTGGGGACCAGGCAGGGCACATAGCTGTGCATGCACATGTGAGGACCAGGCAGGGCACATAGCTGTGCATGCACATGTGAGGACCAGAGGTCTTCCTTTTCTCCCAGCTTATTTGCTGAGACAGTCTTCTGTTGAACTTAGGCCTGCCTGTTTCAGCTATCCTGGCTGGCTAGAGCGTCCTGAGAGCTGCAGGCCTCCCCTTATCAGGCTTAGGGTGACAAGAGCAGTCCGCTGAGCTTGGCTTTCACATGAGTACCAGGACTCTGAACTCAGGTCTCAGTGCTTACGCAGCAGCAAGTACTCTACTCCCTGCCATCACCTCAGCCCCTAAGTTCTCTTTTTCAAGTCAAACGCATTTCTCCAGATTTGTACGGGCTCTTCTGGCAGTTCACACAGCACACACAGGCCACACTGCCTGACTGACATGCCCTGGCCTGTTCTCAGAGACCCCACCAAGTCATTCCGCCTGACTGGTTTGTCTCTTACCTTTAGGAATGAGATCTAGAGGGCATGGGCATGTCTGCCTTCCTATATTGCTACCACATCTGGTAAACAGTGGGCCGTCGATCGACACAGCTCAGTAAATGAGTCTATACCAATGGTTTCGGGATCTGTTCTGTTCTTTTAGAACTATTTGTCTTCCCTAAATTAAATTGCTAAATATCAGTAGATCTACAGGTACTTGATTTGTAGCAAAAAAAATTATTGTCTTGATTTACTGATGAAGGAGAATGGCCAAAAGGACACTATTGTCGTTATGCCATTCAAGAAAAGGAGAAGCAAATGTCAAATGCATTTCAGCCTCTAAATAAGTTTTAGTATTGAGTGTGCTTTAGCCAAACGTTTTACATGTGCGTAAATCAGAGAAAATTACTCTTAAAAAAGACTTAAGCCGGGCGGTGGTGGCGCACGCCTTTAATCCCAGCACTCAGGAGGCAGAGCCAGGCGGATCTCTGTGAGTTAGAGGCCAGCCTGGGCTACAGAGTGAGATCCAGGAAAGGTGCAAAGCTACACAGAGAAACCCTGTCTCGAAAAAACCAAAAAAAAAAAAAAAAAAAAAAAAAAAAAAAAAAAAAAAAGACTTAAAAAAATTATGTGTGTGTACTGGGGTGGGGTAAGGAGGTGGTTAATGCTCATGGAGACCAGAAGAGGCCGTCGGCTTTCCTGGAGCTGGAGTTATAAGTGGTTGTAAGCTGGTAGACGGGTGCTGGGAACTGAACCTGCTAAGGATGATGCTTGGAGGCCCTGTTGTAGTCTAAAAAAGGTACAGGCCTGGCATGCTCTACCGGGCATGACCATTTCAAGAGGGAGGAAGCCTGGGTGAGAGTGCATCATACTCCGGGATGGTGCAACATGGCAGCAGCAACCTGGTCATTTGCCTTCTTAGATTGTGGTATCCAAACAACAGAACCATTTCTTATTCCACAGCCTGTGTTCAGTTTTAGACAACCCACAGCATAATCACTGTTTTTAGTGACGAGCTATCTAGAATAAATAATAAAACCAGTAGTTTTCAAAGCAAGTCCCATTATGCTTGCTCATAATACAGCATTTGTTGTAGAATGGACTACATCCAAATTAAAATATATGCTAATATTTATCCTTAACTTTTATAAGTCTAAATCTGTTTATGAATCGGACATCTGGGATTACTCACAAATATATTAGGAATATAATCAAATATCCTTAATTATGCTAGAACTAACTGAATTTACAATGATACATTTTCATATTTGAATATAGTCCCAAGAGGAAAAGAACTTAAGGAAAAATTACATTATCAGAATATTAAGACATTTTCTTTTTTTTTTTTTGGTTTTTCAAGACAGGGTTTCTCTGTGTAGTTTTGGTGCCTGTCCTGGATCTCACTCTGTAGCCCAGGCTGGCCTCAAACTCAAAGAGATTCACCTGGCTCTGCCTCCTGAGTGCTGGGATTAAAGGCGTGTGCCACCACCGCCTGGCAAGACATTTTCTTGAGTTAGTATTCTCTATAGCAGATGCTGACTCCTGTACAGTTTTGAAAGAACTGACAAGCCAAGAATAATTTTCACATCTTTTAATGACTGAAAACAATCAAAAGATGAACCATATTTTATGTTACATCAAAATTATATATAAGTCCAACAGAGCATTTGCAATAAAGTTTTATTGGAACACAACTTACTATTTACTTACGTCATGTGGCTGATGCTTTGCTTTGTTGTAGAGGCAAGGTATTGCTTTATAGTCCAGGCTGACCTTCAACTCACTGTCTTCCTGTCTTGGCCTCTTGAGTGCCAGGATTATAGATAGGCCTGTTACCATGCCTAGGCACACTGCTTTCACAAGGTTAAGTCTGAGACTGTGTCCCAGAATACCTACCACTTAGACTTCACAGGAATAAAAAAACAACGCAAATACCATCACTGCAGTTGTTAGGGTCTGTGGGAAGGCCCATAAAAGACCACCAGTCACATATGCAATCAATAAGAGCGTTTAATAAAAAAAATTCCAGCATGCTGGGGTCAGATCATCTGACAAAGTAGCAAATGGCGACCCCACAGGCTCTTTTTAAGCAGGATTAGGGGAATTTCAGCTGTGGTCAAGTGTACTTTGAAGGGACTGGGTATAGATCCTTACTGGTACAGGAGTCATTTTATGACTGGCTCATGACATCTGGTCAGCAACTGTAGTTGCTGTGTCAGGGGTCTGTTTGACTGAAAACAGCAAGAACAGTTCCTACTTGTGGCCGGGTAGGATCCTGATTGGCTGGCTACCAGACTGGGCGTACTTCCTGAGGGTCTGAAGCCACACAGGAGTGTGGATGTGGAGTAATACCGGGCAGAGGTCTTAGCAAACTGGCCCCTGGTCGGGGGAGGAGGGCACAAAAATACAGCTGGCCCTGTTAGGATCTGTCCTGTTGTAAGAGGGGATGGCCACTTCACAGTGTGGTTCAGCAACAGGAAATACAACATGCCTTAAAGAGAAGCAACTAAGAAAGAAAGAAAAGTATCCCTCAAACTCTGAAATACCTCTTTAGGCATAAAAACCATGGTTCAAAACAACAATAAAAATGAAACAGAACCAAGAAACCTTTCGCCTCCTGTGCACACAAAACAGCCCATGACTCTGTCGATGGTGGAGCAAGCAAGAGACAGGGGATTCTGAAGGTGAATTCTACTTGGCTGCCCTTGCAACCAACTGGGTAGTCTGGAAAAACAAGCGCGATCGGTAGGTCGCGGGGGCTGAGCTGTGCGTGTTTCACCATTGAACTCCCACGTTCTCCGGTTTTCAGGCTGCAGCATAAATGACCTGGCTAGATTTGTTTTTCTTCAAGTGTTTTATATCATTCTGCATGTTTACAAAGACAGATGGATTCTTCAAAGCACTTCTGGGCCATCTTAAGAATCCGAGAAGTATCGGGTTCTGTTAGACTGCAGAAACATCTGCAGAAATTACAAAGAACCTTCCAGAATGAAATTACCAAAAATCACAAGTTTTTTTTTTTAAATCAGCTGGTTATGCGGTAGTATTTTTCCGTAAGCTTGAATTTTGTAAATCCGTTTCAATCAAAACTGCACGTGGACCAGCTTCTCGACGCATAGGTGCGTGGAAATGACCATTTCCCCCTCGTACGGTTCTGAGCGCTGGCTTGTCTCCTTCCGAGTCGCCCTTGCCGGCGACCTGCGTTTGTCCTGTACACACCCACCCAGCCCGGAGGTAGAACGTGGACCCCGCCGGCGCGCTGGCGGGACGGAGGCAGGGGGCTGCCGCGCGCGCGCGTAGAGCCTGGGGGGAGGGGTTACCTCGGCGATGGTCTTCGACACCTGAAAGCTGGAGCTTTTGAAGAGCCCCACCACCTTCACCCGCAGCGGCGGCTCCGGCGGCGACTTCGTGGGGCAAGCCGGGGGCTTCGGCCGGCACGGCTGCCGCTGCGGAGCGGCCATGGCAGCGTCAGCCCACAGCCCGGAGCGCAAACACTGCCGGTCGCCACGGCAACCGCGTGGCTCCGCCCCCAAGGCCCGCAAGGGGCGGGGCCTGGGCGGCTGGCGGGGGCGGGGCCTCGCATCAACTTTGAGCCTGTTGCTGGTGAAGCCGGGCCAGGGCCAAGCGAGGCACCCGTAGGCCGCGGTGCCCGGAACCCGCCGAGGAACCGAAGGACCTGGAGCGGGCGGTCCACCCGGGACCCCTCCGGGGCCTGCCGGCGGTCTCGCGCAGCCCGCCCGGGATTTGCAGCTGACCTCCTTTCCGGGTTGGCGGAAGGCCTGTTGTCCCGGTTACGCGGGAGTCGCACCCCCCACCCCACCCCGGCTCGCGTTCGTGGGACTGTGCAGCGCGGGACCCGGCGGGACACTTGTGCGCTCCCTCAGCCTCGCCGCCGCCGTCGGTGCCCCGAAGCACCCCAGCCATGAAACCCACCTTCTCTGTACGGCTGAGGGTTTTCAACCTCAACTGCTGGTAAGTGCGCCCAGGCGAGGGCTGCGGCCTCGGGGCCACCTTCCTGTCCCCACCCGCCCATGCCTAGGAAGGAAAAGGGCCTTCTTCAGCCGAAGCACGACCCTGCCTTTTCCGAACCGCCAAAGTCCACATCCAGAGCCCAGAGCTCGGGTGGTGGCGGCAGTCATCTCCCGGAGCCTGGCTCTTCTCTCTCTCTTTTTAAGAAAATTTATTTATTTTTATTTTATGTGCATTGGTGTTTTGCCCGCATGTGTGTCTGTGTGAAGTTGCCAGACCCCCTGGAACTGGAGTTACAGACCGTTGTGAGCTGTCACGTTGGTGCTGGGAATTAAATCCAGGTGCTCTGGAAGCGCAATCAGTGCTCTTAGCTGCTGAGCTGTCTCTCCAGCCCCCTGGCTCTTCCCTTTTTAGGGACATCCCTTACCTGAGCAAACACAGGACTGACCGCATGCAGCGCTTGGGAGATTTTCTGAACTTTGAAAGCTTCGACCTGGCACTACTCCAGGAGGTGAGGCTGGGCAGGCTAGGCTGGGGGGAGGACAGCAGGGTTCGCAGGGGGAATCTTCTCTCTGGGACGAAGTCCAAGCTAGCATCCTCACCTTCGTCCTCAGGTGTGGAGTGAGCAGGACTTCCAGTACCTAAGGCAAAAACTGTCGCTCACCTACCCGGACGCACACTACTTCAGAAGGTGAAAAGTTATGACTGGGGCCCGCTTTCTGACCAGGGAGCGCTTCGCTCTCCCATATCCTGGCTTGCACCCGTCACGCTCTTCCTCTCAGGCTGTCCCCTCATCCTCCTGCAAGGGCTGCTGTCTTTTTTTTTTTTTTTTTTTTTTTTTTTTTTTTTTGGTTTTTTCGAGACAGGGTTTCTCTGTGTGGCTTTGCGCCTTTCCTGGAACTCACTTGGTAGCCCAGGCTGGCTTCGAACTCACAGAGATCCACCTGGCTCTGCCTCCCGAGTGCTGGGATTAAAGGCGTGCGCCACCACCGCCCGGCAAGGGCTGCTGTCTTAAGCTTTGTTCTGGGGCGAGAGGAAAGTTGCTGATCGGAGCTGGGAGGCAAGGGAGGGGGAGAGGGCTGGGTATTCCCTTCCTTGCTTTTCTAGTTCTTAACAAGACTTGACTTTCAGTGGACTCATCGGCAGCGGCCTCTGTGTGTTCTCCAGACACCCAATCCAGGAAATTATCCAGCACATCTACACTCTGAATGGCTACCCCTACATGGTAAGGGTCTTCCCCCCATCCCCCACCCCCGCCAACACAAGTTGGATGCAGCCCTCCCGGGACCTCGGCAGAAGGCAGTGGCAGTGCTCTGAGGTTCTGTCTTTGGCCTGCAGGTCTGTCATGGAGACTGGTTCTGTGGGAAGGCTGTGGGGCTGCTGGTGCTCCATCTAAATGGACTGGTGCTCAACGTCTACGTGACCCACGTGAGTGAAGCTAGCCAGGCTTAGGCTCTGGGTCGGGCAGCCCAGGGCTGTGGTGGAGAGGAGACCGTACCGGCTCTGCTGCCTGGGGTGATCAGAGGGCATGGCATGATCATGGGATCAGAGGGCAGCCATGGCAAGGTCACCCATTCTGTGCCAAACTCCATGCTAGATGACAGATAGATGCAAGTCTGAGTTAGACAACCTTAATCTCACCTGTTCCGCTTTAGCTCCACGCTGAGTACAGTCGACAGAAGGACATCTACCTAGCGCACCGTGTGGTCCAAGCTTGGGAACTGGCCCAGTTCATCCAGTGTGTGAGCCTGGGCCTGACAGGGGAAATGGGGTGGGGAGGGGGGTGGGGGGTGGCTGGGTCCATCGAGAGGGCAGATAGTAAGAATTGTTTTCTCATCACTCTGCTCTCCCAGCCACACATCCAAGCATGCAGATGTGGTTCTCTTGTGTGGGGACCTCAACATGCACCCCAGAGACCTGGGCTGCTGCCTCCTGAGAGGGTGGACGGGGCTTCGTGACGCCTACGTCGAGACTCAGGACTTTAAGGTGAGAGGTCCTGTCTGACGTCTCCCGCCATGCATGTTTGTCCTCCTGCCTCGCAGCGTCACGGCCACCTGTCCCCCTAGGGCTCTGAAGACGGCTGTACCATGGTACCCACAAACTGCTACGTCAGCCAGCAGGACCTGGGACCATTTCCACTTGGCATCCGCATTGACTATGTGCTTTACAAGGTCAGGCTTCCCCGCCCCACCCACACCCACCCCCAGCATGCCTTCCTCCATTCTCCTCCTCCGCCACCAGCCCGTGCTGATCCTTAGTTCAGCTGGTGCAGTCTTGGGCCACCAAGGGCTGGGGAATGGGAACCGTTAGCTGGTTCTCGGGGAGACTATAAGTTAAAAGAATGTAAGTTAAGAAGATAAGTTTCTCTGCCCTTGTTCCTTCCTAGGCAGTTTCTGGGTTCTCCATCTGCTGTAAGACTCTGAAAACCACTACAGGCTGTGACCCCCACAATGGCACCCCCCTCTCTGATCACGAGGCCCTCATGGCCACTTTGTATGTGAAGCACAGCCCCCCTCAGGAGGACCCCAGTCCTGCCCACGGTGAGTCGGCTTCCCCCCTTTACCCTTTCTACTTCCGGGCCGCCCAGCCTCCATTCTGACCCTGTCCTGCTCTGCTCTTCTGCCTTGTTCTAGGGCCGCCTGAAAGGTCAGCACTCATCAGTGTGCTGAGGGAGGCGTGGACAGAGCTGGGACTAGGCGTGGCTCAGGCTCGCTGGTGGGCTGCCTTGGCTGGCTATGTGACGGTCTCGGGGCTCTTCCTCCTGGCGCTGCTGTGTGCCCTGGCTGTAGGAGGAGGGGCCAGGGAAGTGGCCATGCTGCTCTGGACACCCAGTGTGGGGCTGGTGCTGGGAGCGGGTGCAGTCTGCGTCTTCCACAGGCAGGAGGCCAGAGGCTTATGTCGGGCCCAGGCCGAACTCCAGCATGTTCTGAGGAGGGAAAGGGAGACCCAGGACCTAGGCTCAGAGCCCCACCTAGCCCCAAGCTGACGAACAATAAAACTTGACATACCCTAGTGGCTCTACCTTGTTCCTTGCAGAGGCAGCGACGGGACCTGAGGGTCAGTGGCCTTGTCACCATGTGGACTTAGGGCACTGGCTCATTACCTGCCCTCCCTGAACATTCCCATCGTCCCCCTGAACACAGCATAAACCCTGTTCATGGCCATAGTACTTTTATTTTGAACAGCGAAGCCCCGGCTAGGCAGTCCAGATGGCAGAGGTATTGCCCTTGGATGAGGTCTTGCTTCCAGGGCAGGGAGGCAGGCCTGGAGCCAACCACCTTCTAGCCCTGGGCCCCCGTCTCTGAAGCCATCTCACTGAGCCTTCTCTCCTCCTGGAAGCGGATGAGGGCATCCCGCTGGTTCACCACATCCACCAGCTTCCTCAGGACCAGGTCCTCAGACTGACGATCAGCCTCCGTCTTCAAGGTTTCTGGAGGGAGAAGAGAACAGGGACCTGGGCAGGGAGCCTGAGGACAGGATCAAGCTAACACAGCCTGCGTGGTTTCTATAACCCAGACTGTGTTTGTGCAGAGTTCAAACTTAGGTTTGGTCCACTGGTGGTTCCTAGTTTTGGTGAGCACAGGCACTCTGTTGAAGGAAATGCTGCACAAAGCCGACTCGCAGCCCTGACTGGAGGGAGAGTGGAGCCTTGGGATTACATCCTTTGGCTTCCTCCTGAATTGTCTCAGCAGGCCAGAGGCCAGAGGACTGTGTTACTTGGTCAGTGTCCAAGGTCATGAGCTAGCCCACAGACCTTCCCGATTCAGGTAGCCGCGCAACTCCTGGTCCAGCTGCCACTGCTTCTCCTCCAGGTCCAGCTCCTGAACCCTGGAGAGACAAGAGATTGCAGAAGCACAGCTAGGCAGGGTACTCACAGGGACGGGCCCTGGCTCACCTACCATGTCACCACCCCCTGGCCTTACGTGATCATGAGCTCAGCCTCTTCAGTCACTAGGCTGTTTTTTTCCTGGATGAGCTGTAGCAGCTGATCTAGCCAGAGTTTCTTTTGCTGTTCCGGAGAGCCTGGTAAGGAAAAGGAAGGGAAGAGGTGACAGGATCCAGGGGACATGGGCTGTTACGGCTATCAGCCGCGCGGCACAGCCCCTGGGCCCAGGGACCGCTGAGGGCGGAACATGGCGCCAGGAGCCAGAGAGATGTGCGTGCTAGCACGCCACTCTCCTGTCTTGACTCACTGCTCTGACTCCGCAAGGCCAGCTCCAGCCTCGTGCCCTCGGTCTCCAGCTCCCTCATAGCAGCCTCGATCTCGTTTAGTCTTCTCTGGATGGCCTGCGGGTTTTAAGACAGGATGCCTCAGATTGCTCAGGAACGGTGCTGGAGGTGCCCTGCGCTCAGGCCGCTGACCCGTCACAGCTCGGCAGGGCCCGGGGCTCTGCGGCTCACCTGGGCCTTGCAAAACCTCTTCATCTCCTCCTCTTTAGCACGGCGCATGAGGGTTCGATACCATGTCGGGTACTTAGTCATGGCGCCCGAGTTCTTGGTCAAGGTCAGCAGAGTCTGTGGGAGGGACGGGCCAGTCAGCAATGAGCTCTGACCCTGGTTAGGAATGGAGGAAAACTGGGGTGGAAATAGGTAAATAAGATACTTAGAGGCAAGTCAGCCAGACCGGGTGAGAAGACATTCCAAGAGGAGGATGTGGGCTCTTGGTGCTTCTGTGGTGGGTGGAAACACCTGGCAGATGCCTTTTGGCTCGGGCAGAGTGCACGGCTGGCTTCCCGCTACTTACCTGCTCTACATCTGCCTCCAAAGGTACTTCTTCCTCTTCCTCCTCCTCCTCTTCCTCACTGGAAAAGGGATTTTCTTCCACCTTCTCTGTGGCTTCAGGAATTGAGCAGAGGACAGAGAGATGCGGCTTGGGAGTCCAGTGGCCTGTTTCTATTTCCCAGAATCCCCATGGCAGAAATTCTAGGACCCGCCCCTCCCCACAGCCTCCCAGATGAGCACATCTGTAGGGAGAGCACTTACCTTGCGGTGCTTGGACTGGCACACCCCAGCCCATAAAGCTGCCCTCCAGAGCCTGGCGGGCCAAGGCGGCGCAGCTCCGTGGGGGCTTGGGCGGGGGCTCTGTCCCTGAGTCGGGGGTGATGGCCAAGGAGGACAGCCGCAAGCGTTCCAAGCTGGAGAGGCGGATCAGCCGACGCGCAGGCTGGCTGGGGCTTGGGGCGGGGCTGACCCTCTTCGCAGGAGACACGGGAGGCGAGGGGGGACCTGACTCTGTGCTCTCATCATCTGGTGTAGGGAGCTCCTGGAAAAGCCACCATATGGTCAGGTCATGGAGCCCATCTAGTGGACATTGCCAGGCAGTGCTCTGGATACCAGAACCCTTCAGTGGGGGACAGCGTTCACTTACTGCCAGCAAAGTCCCCCGATCTGGGGTGACCTGCCTCTTCCCACACCCCACTACACAGAGGGATTGCTTTGTTTTGTTGTTAACCTGGTTCTCTGGACTTCCATCCCTGTCAGCCGCCTTTTGGCCCTCCTGGGGCAGGTGCTGGAGACAGTAGAAATGTCCTAGGAAGGGTAGAAGAGGCCAGGCCTCAGCCCACTGCCCGGGTACTCAGAGGGAAGGTAGAGGCCGCAAGACCAGCTGGCTTGCAGTCATTTCTTAGGACTCCACACCTAAAGCTTTGGAGGGGGTGGGAGCCTGTTTCCACCTAATGTCCAGCCCCTCTCCCGTCCTCGCCCCCAAGCTCCTTGTCCTGAAGAAAGCACCAAGTCCTGTAGCAGCTCCCACGCCCACTTACCATCTCCTAGATGTTGTCCATAGCCACCTGGCCACAAGGTGGCCTCACAGGTGTGGCAGCGGAAGCAGTCCCGGTGGAAGAAATGGCCATCCACACAGAAGCGTTCCAGGATGTAGAGGTGTTTCCCACAGAGTTCACACAAATCCTCTGCCCCAGCCTGCACAGAACCCCAGGGTACAGGGTCAGCTGGACCCAGAGCCACCCGCCAAGGCCTGCCTTCCGTTCCCCTGCAGCCTTGCCCACCCTCGGAGGCCTGCGCAGACAGGGCTCTGGATCTCACCTCCTGGTTTTCTGATGGTGGCGCAGGGGGTACACTGGGCTCAGAGACAGGGGGCTCCTCGGTACTTGGAGTCTCAGCCTCTACCTAAGGGGGGAAGGCCCAGGTCGCGTGAGCAGGGGAATGGCTGTGTACACAAAGAAAAGGCTGGAAGGGAAGGGAGTAACACTAGACATGGAGACGGGGTCAGGGGCTGCAGGACCGGCCATGGAGATGAGCAGGGAACCGGTGCTGGCCTGTCCTACCCTACTCTGCATTTCCTGCAAGGACAGCTGCTTGTCACTTAGCATCCTCCCTGTGGTCCGAAACAAGTCCTACAGCTGTGAGCACAATGTGAGTCCAGCTCTCACCTCCCTCATTTAGAATGTATTCTCTCCCATCCCGGGAACCTCACTGGGTACCCCTTCTCCAGACTCAACCGTGCTTAGACGCCTCACCTTGGCCCGGGTCCGCTGCAGGGTCCTCTGGAGTTTGCCAAGGAAAAGTATAGCATTGGAGGTCCCAGAAGGAGGCTGGCTGACGGGGCCTGCCGGCAGAGTCTGGGTGTCAGCCGCCCTCCGCCTGGGTGGGGGCCCTTACCCCCCCCCACCCCCCACCCCCGCTCCCTCTCCTGCCCACCTACCCGCCAACTCACTTGAGCTCTGGGGCATGTTCTTGAAGGCGCTGTGGAAGTGGCTGAGGTAGGCAATGAGGCCCAGTGGGTCACTGCCCGCCACCACTGCCTGTGCAGACAGCACTGGGGTGATGCCCAGCTCGTGCTCTGCCACCTTCAGTGCCCAGGCAGTGGCTTCCAGAGCCCCCATGCCCTGCAGCTCCGAGGGTTCCCTGTGGAGCATCAGACGAGATGCCAATGAGAGCCAAACCTGGCTCCACTGAAGGGGGCAGGGGGGGTTGAGACCGGGGACAGGACATGGAAAAAGGAGGTGAGCACACGAAGGTGAGCGGCTTCGTTGGTGCTGATATACACCAAGTCACTTTTTGTGTAGGTGTTTTTGAAAAGTTTCCATACCCGGATATCGAGCCTCTCCACATTTTTTTTTTTCCTTTGCTCAGGCTCCTTGGCCACATGTTGTATCTACATACCTAAGGCAGCCCCTCTTTGTCTCAAGGAAGCTGGCCACTCAGCCCCTTACCCCATAGGGAGGAGCCCTCCTGTGGTAGCACTGACCCCCAGGAGCAGCAGGGAAGGCCTGGTGTGGGGAAGAGTTGATTTGGGAAGAGGCGTGGGGGTTCTAGGAGGTCTGCACTGGTACTGTGTGGCTAAGGCGGGCCTCAGATTTACAGTGATCCACCTGCTTCTGCTTCCAAAGTGCTGTGATGATTGTTGCATGCCATCACACCTAACAGTCGTGTGTGTGTGTGTGTGTGTGTGTGTGTGTGTGTGTGTGTGTGTGTGTGCTGGATTGAACCACAGTTTCACTCATGCTAAGCAAATGTGCTCTACCAATGCACTCCATCCCAGTCCCCCGTGGCTTCTGACTTTTCGGTCTGGATGCAGTGGATTTGAGAAGGCTCTGCCAGGCTGGTGAACAGCCCAGGCTGGAATACCACCTTTGGGAGGTGAAGTAACAGGTGCGGCTGGGACTCAATGGGCTGCCAGCGCCTGCACAGCATCTTCTCACCATGCAGTGGGGGGGGTGAGGGGGGGGCTGGGCACAGGAGAGGGGCCCGACTCACAGCAGGCCCGGCTGCAGGCGGTGCACCAGGGCACACAGCGCTAGTCCATCGGTCCACGAGGAAGAAAAGTCGGTGACGTGGACTCCGGGAAAGCCGGCCGTCTGCTCCTGGCACCAGTGCAGGAGCTCCTCGGTGCCTGCTGACCCTAAGAGAGCAGAGCCAGGCTGTGCCCGAGGCCCACACCTGCTGCTGCTGGGCGTGTCAGAGCTGGGCCCTCAGACGAGTGCGCAGGCCCGGCAGCACCTCCTCCCCATTCTGTTTAAAAGCCCAGTCTTACACACACTTGGACAACACTAAAGAGCGGACACTGCAGCCACATAAAAGCCAGAGGGGTAAACAGGCAGGGTAGCTCAGGCTCAAGGAACAGGTGGTTCCGGTTTACGCCCTCTGCTGGCGGAAGGAGCTGGAACAGCATGGCGTAGCTGTGGCTGCTCAGCACTGCTGGCTGGTGCCACGGCCGTGGAAACCACTGAGCTGCTTCCACACCGGCACACAGCTGCTGCCCAAGCTCTGCGGCCCCTCCACCCCACCCCACCCCCACCCCATGAACCCCAAAGCATCCACAAAACAAGCATTCCAGTGCGGGCTCTGTCCCGACACCGCAGCATGCTGACCGCCCCGCTGCCTGGTGGGAGGCCTGCTCACCCGTGGTCACCTTCCCCGCATCGGTCTTGTCGTTCTTCCTCTGCGCATGCTCCTTGTCCAGCACGTCGTACAGGTCCTGTACCTAAGGCAACGTCTTCTCAGTTTCAAGGCAGAGGCCCACCCGCCCCTTCAGCCCAGGGGGAGGAGCATTCCTATGGTAGGTAGGACTGACCCCCACTGGGGCAGCCACTGAGCAGGGAAGACCTGGCGTGGGGAAAGGAGTTGGTCTGGGAAGATGGGTGGGAGGGCAGGGGTAAAGCAGTCTGACCTGGTTGGGGGTTACAGCCCGGAGGTTCAGGTTGGGGTATCGGGTGGCAGGGTCCAACCCATACTGGGTTACATTTCGATGCATGTTCTCTGGGGATGTTTGTGACAGAAGCTGGTACAAGCTCTCACTAGGGGTGGTGGCGGAAGGCAGTGGCAGAGGGAAGCTGTCAGCACCCACCCCGGGGACTGCCAGGGCTTTCTTGTCGTCCCATGCCTCCGTCCATTCTTCACTATCTCCTGTTCCCCCTTCCTGACCCTTGTCCCAAATCATGTCTGCCCTGCCTGCACTCGTCCCTGAACCCAGGACTCACCGCTCAGCCAACACCTCGAGGGGCTTGGCACCCTCTGCCCACCGCTTCACCATCCAGGCTGCATCGAAGGCTGCCAAGAAGCCCCGGGCCACCCCGGTGCCCAGAGGCCAGAAGGGCTGTAGGGTATGAGGAATAGGACACTATGAGAATCCAATGGGTATGTCCCAAGCCCAGGTGTCCCAAGTTTGGGGGAAGTCCCTCTTCCACCCCAGACGGCTTTCACCTCTGCCAAGCAGCCCCTAAGCTGGTCCCCAAATAAGCAGCTTTATACCTTTCCCTGTAAGAGAGCTCCCTCCCCCACCGTGGGACCCCTCTACCTCCTGAAATGCTCACCTCCACCAGGCAGTCCCCCACCAGTCCCAGCAGCAGGCGGGCACCATGCTTTTCTTGCACCCGCGCAGAACTCTCCGCCCGCATCATGCTTGTGAAGTCGAAGGCAGCCACATCAGGCCGCCCACGTGCATCCTGAGCAAACTCCAGTTTCCCAAGCTTGCCGTGTGTGGCGAAATCGGCAGCTGCCCTGGCAAAGCGCTGCAGAGCCTCGGGTACCACATTGGCACGGCCCAGCAACTGATCAGTCTCTGGCAGGTCCTACAGGGCCAAGAGATCAGAACCCGGGACCTGTGAGAGCAGAGCCACATGGTCCGGCTCCACACCATTTTACAGGTGACTGACCTGCATGCAGTACAGAAGGTACACATGCTGAGGCCTGACAGGGGAGAGCAATTGAAGGCTGGGCATGGAATTCCAACAGGCTGCCTCTCATACTCATGTCCTTCCTCAACCCTCTCTCTGCTGCCGAGGGTCCCAAGCCCTGCCCCGCCAGGAAGCCCTGTGTCACTGCCGTCATAGACTCTGTCCTGAAATCACTGAAGCCTTGGTTTGCCCAGCATTCAGAAACAACCCAACTTACTTGTACGAACTGGGTGAGAAAACGCAAAGCAAGCTCTCAGTGTGGTGCTTAGTACACAGAAGGCATCTATTTCATCCATTCAGTGAGCACATACTAGGTGCTTAGCCACTCATCAGGTACCATTCTAAGCCTTGGGAATTAACAGCCAGCAAGAGGAAAAGAGACCAAGATTCTCCTTGTCCTGGAGCGCCCACGAGTAGTACCATTATCTGTAAGTTCAGCCCAGACTAGGATTCCTACCATCACATACATACATGCAGGGAGTAAGAGCGTGTCAGAGTGGAGTTACTGCCTGGACGGAGGCAGGAGAGAGTGGGGGCCATCCCTATCCAGGGGCAGACTGTGTCCGGCCCAGCCTCCCCCTGCCTGGGTGCAGGTCCTACCTGGAGCAGCACCCCCAGCCGCAGCAGGCACTGTTTCTTGGCCGTCATCACGAAGTAGTGAGTATCATCTTTGTAGTACACAATGTTCTCCAGGTCAATTCCTGGGGGCACAAAGCGGAGGCCAGGGGGTGAGTCTTCAGGTGACTCTCAATCGATCACCTCTCTAAACACGCGATCCATGGCTGATCTCCGAGAGCTTAGGCCGCAGTGAATGTCCCACACACAGATCTGGTTGGCACCAAGAACCATCTGTCCTGGCCCAGGAGGTGTGGCAGTTTGGAGCCAAGGGGGAGACTCAGGCCGAGTGGCAGCTGGGAGGCCTGTATCACTTGGTCACATGGCAGCCTAAAGCCAAAGTCAACATGGCACCCTCTCGAAAGCTTACATCATTCTTACACTCCAGATGAAGGAGCAGAACCAACACCCAGGCATTTAAGAGACAGTCCCAGGACTTTTCACGCCGAGTGAAAGCCGCTTGGTCCCTGGAGGACCGCTCTTTCTCTTTTGCTGCTGAGACCATGAGGACGGACAAGAATGGGTTCCCTGGACTAAGGGCAGGTGTGAGGGCCAAGTGGGAAACATCCCATAGAGAGGCAAGAGGGGAAAGCCTTCGCGGGCTGGCCCTGACCTGTGGCTTTGAGCAGGCTCTGGAAGAATTTTTGGTTGTAGATCCGGGCTACACCACTGATCTCCGGCACCTGTGTCTCCTCCACCGTGCGCCCGTTCACGAAGTTGACCGTGATGCCGATAGCCAGTTTGCCACGCATCTCTCGGATGGTAAAGCCTAGTGGTAGGGGAGGTGGGGATAACATTTCTAGGAAGGCTCATGGGAGCCTAGGATGCTGGTATTTATTTATTTTTTTTTATTAACCTATTATTTTTTGAGGAAAAGGATCACTCACCTTCAGGGACGAATTTACCCCCTGCAGCCGAGATGAGGACATCAAATTCATAGTTGGCAAGTTGGGCTGGGGGACTGGGCTGGAGCTGGGCATGCCAGCCACTCCCTGGGACAGAGTATAAGAGGCACAAAGGCCTAGAAGTCAGAGGGCCCTACACTCCCAGGTCAGGCTAGAGAAACAAAATGAATCTGTAAAGGACCCCCCAGGCTGGAAAGTAGCGAGGGGCTGTTTGTCAGATCACACTTCGCAGCCAAGGAGGGCGGGTGAGGAAAGCCATAGAGGGCGGGTGAGGAAAGCCATGTTTTCCATCTTGCTACCCCCACTTGTATGCTGACTGAGGCTGGGCTGCCCAGGCCTCACTGTGAGAAGAGCTGACTCCCCCCGCAGACCCACGTTAGCATCTGTACAGATCTCTCTTCGGTGGGTAGGGGTTCCCAGGAGCACAGACGTACTCACCCTTCCTGGGAGGGGGCTGGAGGCCGGTGAAAGCGATGCCCCAGTGAATTTCCACCCCCAACAGTAAGGCCACCTTCAGCAGAAGTAGCTGGAGCTGCCGGATGCCTGGAAGTGGGCGGACATTAGGAACAGACTCAAGGCTTCCCTAGCTCTGGCGTGTGCCTGTTCGGAGCTAGAGGCCTCAGAGACCACTGTGCCTATCTAAGGCCACACCGCCCTGAAGACACCTGTTAACATCTCAGCTCGGAAGCCAAGCAGGTTACACTGTCCATTTACAGATGTCAGACCCGGGTCTTAAAGGCCTCCTGCCTGGCTCTGCAGCCCCTCACTGGCCCGCCTCTGGACTCAGGCACCTCCACCCGAGGCCCACCATGAAGTTCTTACTGATGTGGTCCAGGGTACCAGTACAGAAGCGCCCGTAGAACTTCTTGGCCCCTAGCGCCCGAAGGTCATGGATGGTGAAGGGCCAGAGGTGCAGCACATTGTGCCGAGAGAACTTGGTACGCTTTTCCACAAGCACCACCCGGGCACCCAGCAGCGCCAGCTCCACCGCGGCTCGAAGCCCACAAGGTCCAGCGCCCACCACCAGGCACTGCAAACACAAGAGCGAGCGAGCTGGGCAAGTGCAGCATCCCATCTCCTGCTGACTCCCTCTCCTCCTCCTCCAGCTCCTCCCAGCCTCTAGGGATCTACCTTGGTGTTGGCACAGGCCTGGCCTTGCTGGTACACAGACTGGCTTGCTCTCTTGTCCAGCTTGGCCCACAGTGACTTGGCACTCCAGTAGTTGAGCTGGGCCTTGATCTTGTGGTACTGGGGCAGCCCTCCTCCGGGCTCCAGTCCCAGGGCTTCACAGAGGCCCCGGAAGCTGCTCAGGACATCCTGGCACTGCTGTGCCTGCACAAAGCTCTCAAAGTGGGCGTGTGCCGGGTTGGTGGAGGCCGTTGAAGCCATGCAGGGCCCCGGGCAAGAGGAGCAGCTGGGTAAAACCCAGCAGCTGTGGAAAGAAGAGAAGGAACAGAGGCTGGAAGGAGGGAAAAGAAAAGGGAGGAGCCAACAAGGCAGGCTGCTGTCACAGGGAGTTCAGGGTCCACCTCTGATTGGCTACGCTTCCAGCCCGCTCCCACGCCGTGATCTGCCCCAGAGACAGCGGCAATCTCTTATCAAGTGAAATTCGCCAAATTTGGGAATGAAAACTCGGGAGTCCTGGGTGCATAAGGCACAAGGACGCTAAGGAAGCCTCCTGTCCAGCCACCCAGGAGCCATCATCTTGTGGGAGCTCTGAGGCGCAGGGGACAGGGATTGTAGTGGGTGTTGCCTAGGTCCCGTAAGTAGGACACGGGGCAGTTTCTCAGCTGGCTGCTGGGGTGGGAGGTGGGGGTGGAGGGTTCCCTTCGGGGAGACCCACGAGGGCGCGCACCGCAGAGCAGCTGCGGCTGCTCGTCAGGCACACGCCCATTTCACCAGAAGTCTCTGCAAGCCAGCGCCCGTTGGAGGACTTAGTGCCACGCTGGTTGTGGGATGTGCCTCTCACCAAAGGCAAAGTTCTTTTCCGGGTGCTTGCCTCCCGACGAGGGGCAACAGTCGTGGGCCGGCCAGCGTAGGTTCCCCTTCCCACCACCCAAACTAGCCTCACAAATGGCCTGAGAGTGTTGCGACTGTCGGGACTCGAGACCTTCTGACTCACTGTGGTCAAAACACTTCCCCTGTGATCTTGTCACTGATCCAACGGGCTGTGGGAAGGAGCGGGGGCAGCAGCTGAGCTCGCCCTCCCGAGAACCCTCGCATCCCATCGACCCCTGGCCTCACTCCCACCGGCGCTCCTGCGCGCTCTCCGAGGAATCTCTGCAGACAAGGCCTCTCTTTGTACCCCTTTCCTACCCTCCAGCCTACCCTCAGCTTGAGAGCTCTCGGAGGGATTTCTCACGCTGCGACCGGAAAAAGTGAAGAGTGTGGGGGATGGGTTGCTCTCGGTCGGGGAGGGGGCTAGCTAGGTAGGTTAGGCGTGGAAGTGGGGATCGGTCCTTGTGGGCTGATCACTCATCCCCTAGCAGCCCCTCCATAGCCCGCGCGGCAGCAGGAGGCAAAGGTCACTAGGACACGAGTGGATAGGTCTTCAGAAAGGGCAGAAGTCCCTCTTGGGAGTGGGAGTCTCGAAGGTTGGAGCGTCCTATGCTAAAGGAAATAAGAGGTACCCAGCTCGGAAATACCAGCACAAAGGATGTGCCATGGGTGGAGCGCCTAAAGGGATGGAGAGCTAGCTGGACCTTGGGGCAGCGGGGCCGAGGAGCTCCTAACACTCCAGACAGCCAAGTCTACACAATGGGGCTGGTCTGGGCAGGGCCGGCACGGGGACCCGCCAAATCAGCCAGGCGTGGCTCCCTAGCCGGCACCAGCCCATTTCTCCGGAAGCTCTCCCCACCCCCATCCTCACCCTCACCCCCAGCCCAGCGGTCCCGAGGAAGCACAGCTAGCACCGCTGGACTTCTTACCCGGCGATTCTGGGGCTGGAAGAGCCGCTTCCTGTCGGAAGGATGTCCCAGGGCTAGGGCGGAGGAAGGGGTGGCGCGCGGAACGGAGCCGGGGAGTTCTAAGGGGTCTGGACCGAAGCGCCAGCGCAGAACACAGCGGAAGGCTCCTCCGCACTTCATTACCCCGCAGTCCTCCTCTTGGGACAGCCCTGGGCCCCGCCCACGCCCGCAGGGTGGTGCTGCAGGGCGTGGTTCTGCTTACACCCGGGGCTGCTGGGGGCCTCCAAACGGTCTGGCCTGGCAGAGACAGGGAAAGCAAGGCCCCGAGTGACCGTGCCTGAGTGCGCCCGGGTGGTACCAAGCTGCAAGCCACTTCCGAGAGCTGGCGCGGAGCGGCCGGCCGCTAGCCTCCTGCAAGAAGTTTGTTGAAGCTGCAGGGTCCGAGAGTGGCGCCAGATGTCTGAGCTCTCTACACCTCTCCCACCAAGAGATCCACAGCCCTGGCGCCACTGAGGATCCAGTTGCGGGGTCCATCTCTCCTGGGACAGGTCAGCCGGCTCAATGGCTCAGGCTAAGGACAAAGCATAAAAGTTCTGGTCCGCATCTTTCAACCAGGTACACAAAATAAGGGAACAAGGGAGGCGTGTGTGCGTGTGTGTGCGCGCGCGCGCATGTTCAACTAAGAAAGGCAGAAGGGAAGGGGTGTGTGGGAGAGGCTAGATCTTCAGGGTTCAGAACTAAGGTGAAGACTCAGGACGTTGGCAAGGCTGAGAAACTTTGGAATCAAATTCTTAGTATTCTCCATAAAGAAACAGTAGCCAAAGTGAAAGGAATTATCCAAAATCAAGCAGCTTTAGTTAAAGTTAATAAAACAGCAGTTTTCATTTATTGAGTGAGTGTAGACCAAGTCTACTTAACTGAAGGTCAGAGGCTTCATGCCCACACAGATGAAACAGCCAATGGCATAAGCCAATGCCTCAGACCCAGGCAGGCCTCTCTGGATTCCGACCTACCACTGTTAATCCATGTCTGGCCTTATGAGGAAGTGAAATCCCTACACCAGAAGCGTTTAACCTAGGAAGAAATGGCCACACGTCTCCTCCTGCGATCCGGGGACCACAAGGAGCTGAGGTCCAGGTCTTTTTGTGTTTGTCCTTATTCTCGTTTTTTGCATTTTGGCCAAAGACACCGGGATACCCCGTAAATCCTGAACACTCGCTCTCTCAGCTGTAGCTGATAAGAAGGGAGAGAGAGAATTGAAAGAAAATGCCAGCTCTCTGCCAGGAGACGCCGGCAATTCAGCCAGGCCACACTCAGGAAGTAAGGGCAGCTTCCGAGCTGGGCCCACTCTAGCTCTGGAGTGTGACATCATTGGACTTGGAACAAATTTGCAGAGCATCAGACACGCCCATACTTAAACACACAGTGTAAAAATGCGCTAAAAGGCCCACCATAAACCGGCCAGCAGGCTTTTAGTGTCGTCCCTTTCCCTTTCATTAGCAGATGGACGCCAGCGACTCACCTTACCGGGTCTTGTTTACAAAGGCCCAGCTTCCCTCGGAGACCTTCAGGGTTGTGCGGCTCTATGAACAACAAATTGTAAACACTGTCTTTTAAAGATCATAGAACGAGCTCTTGGACTCTTAAAAATCCTGCTGACTCCTAGCTTTTCTTGATGCTAGTTAAAGACACACAGTGGAGCCAGCCACAGAGCCCTGGGGAATGCAGTGGTCTGGAATCCAGAAGGTCTGGTCTGATTTCTGCAGGCCAATGTGACACCACATCTCCATCTTCTTACCTCTAAATGGAGGCATTTTCATGACTCAGCTGCCTTAGCCCATTTCAGTTCCAGGGTTTTGTTTTTATTTTTTATTCCGTGTTGCTGATCCTCAGAAACGCACAGAATAGAACAAGCATTTTTTTCCTCGTTAGAATCTTGCGTTACAACCCACAATTACATATTTATATGAACTAAAAGTAGTTTGGCATAATACTACCGGGTAGTTTATATCGTATCAAATAGAATAAATGACCCCACACACTAAAATTCAGTCTTAAAGAGTCGCATTCTAATGGCTTTGGAAAAGAATTGTGCCGGGGCTGCTTAGGTTAACTCGTGCCCCAGACCATGCTCTGTCTCTTCAGCCATTCTCACTTCCTTATCTCACCTCCCAACCCTTGATCTCCTGGGCTTCGAGCCAGAACACAAGTTTCCAACACCCCGGGAGACATCTGTGTCAGTCTATAATAGGACCTTGATCTGCAGCTCAGTGTCTTCGACTCCTGTGCGTGCGTGGGCTTGGCCTAGAGTCAGGACAGTCCAGAGAGCCACAGTTCCTGATGACAAACAGGTGCCGAGCCAAAGGTGTAGCATGTCCTGAGGTTTATGGGACGGTGGCTTGATTAAGATTAGAGGCTCAGGAAGGGCCTCTCCCAATTCTGACGTGAATGGACTGAGTCGGAGAGTGAGCACAGTTTTCCAGGCTGAGGAACTACCTGCCCCCAAGCCCCCAGACAAAAAAGAGCTGGGCATGTGTTGGCTGGTAGCTAGGTAGGCAGTGTCACGGAAGTGAGAACGCAGAAGAGGAAGCTGGGTTGGGGACTTTTTTTTTCTAGGTGCAGAGGGAAACTGCAGAAGGAGTTTAAGCAGAGTGGGACGTGGTCATATCTGCCATACCTAAACTACTACATTCTATCCACTTAGCAAGGCATTCTGTGTGTCGCTAAGGGGACAGTGGTGACATACAATGGATGACAGTAACCTTCTGCTGGAGAAAGGGGGTGGGGAGGGGAATTAGAAACCATAACTCAACCCACGGCAGAGTTCTAGGTGAGGATGGGGAGAGAATAGACTCAAAAGACAGTTTGAGGTAAAACTGATGTAACTTGGTGATAGATGCCATGTGGGGCAGAGGGTGTGTGTGTGTGTGTGTGTGTGTGTGTGTGTGTGTGTGTGTGTGTGTGTGTGTGTAGGGCCTCATTAAGAATCACTCCTGAGCTGAGAATGTAGCTCAGTTGGTAGTGTGCTTGCCTGGCATGTAAGAAGCCCTGGTTTAATTCCCAGCATCATATAAAAACTGGATGTAGTGGCATCTGCTCGTAACATCAGCACTTAGGAGGTGGAAGCAAGAGAATCATAGTTCAAGGTCATCCTCCACTACATAACAAGTTCAAGGCCAGCCTGAGCTACATGAGACCCCCATCTCAAACTAACCCCAGAAGCTAACCAACTGCTCCTTTCCTCGGGTGAATCTGGAATAAACTGGCCTGTCTGTCATTCTTTCCCTTCCTCTTCTCTCCACACTTGTCCATCCGTTTACTGCCTTTTCTGAAGTCAGAGAATGCTTTCACAGGCTCCTAGAGAACAAGGGGCCCGTGCTTTCCCATGTTGCCTTTTGAGACTACTTTTGCTCTTCAAACACACTTAGAGGAAATATTTTTTTCAGACCCAAAGTCACTTAATCATGTAATTCAAAAAATGTGGCTTTTTTTTTTTTTCAGCCCGATGAAGTTTTGGTTTAACGTCTCCTTAACAGGGTAGAGTACTGTGCAGTTGGCCAGGCATGGGGCTGCACACTTGTAATCACAGAGCATGGTAGGTAGACAGGAGGCTCAGACCATCAATCACAGTCGGCCTGCATGAGACCTTGACTCAGCAAAACCAACTAAATTACAGCCAAGAGCCAACCTCTTCTCTGGGAATGGTTTTTTCAGATTACAAAGTGATGAGTTACACTTACGAAGAATTCAGAATAATCAACCCATGCTCCAGGACCCAGAATTTCTCTGGCCCACGTGTGCACATTTCTTTTCTTCTTCCCACACCTCACTTTGCAAAAGAGTTATCACTTTTCAAACTCAAAAGAGGTGTGAAGATTCCTAAATGTGGCCACGATCCTACATTTTATCAAAAACCTGGTTGAATGAGCTTCAGTTCAGAAATTCGCCTAAGGTGGGACATTCCAGTTGAGAATTACCTGCTAACCAACATCTTTCTTGCCTATTCAGGTGTGGACTTTGAAAACAAGTCCTTTACAGTGGTGACTGGCCTCAGGCCAGTTCTTCCCACCACACAAGGCAGGCGGGGGTGGGGGTGAGGGGTGGGAGGTGGTTTTAGAGGCTATTTCTATTAAACAAAGAATTTTCTTTGAATTCATGAGGATTTAGACTGAAGTTTAGAAAAAGAAGATAAACATTTAGCTTAATACTTGCAAATCAAATTTGTCTTAAACTCACACTACCTTTACTTTGGAAAAAAGGACGGCTCACTTATGGAGAGGCAGAGGCAGCTAAGACACATCCCCCTTCTTAGTACCTTCCATCCACTTGGTAGATTTTGATTAACAGCAAAAAGTTAATACCGGTATTATCGAAAAGATGGTTGATCCATTTCTCTAGGGGAGACTATAGCTCTGACTTTACCTAAGTTTGACTGTGTGCTGACCTTTCAGACATACACCCTCACACACACCTGTTAGTCTCAACCCATTTTTGTAAGTACAGTATAATGGGATCAGCCCTGGTTCTGGTTTTGCCACTTTGACTCTGGGTAACACATCATCTCTTTGGGCCTCACTGTTCTCATCTGTAAAATGGCCCTAATGATAATAATAATACTTACCTCATAGGAATGCCATGAAGATGAAGTAGGACTTGCTTCCTATAGGCTACGGTATGGCCTAGTTCACAGTCCCTTCTGAGCCCAGAGACCAGTTCGTGCTCAATTGTGCCCTGCTCCCTCCCCCCTCCCAAGTCTACACTGAAGCCCTAACCCCAGCCTCTAAGTCAGGCTGCACTTGGAAACAGGACCTCTCGGGACCTATGAAGTCACAAGCTAGGTTCTTAGTGTGGCCTAATGCAGTGCCTGGCAGCTCTATGGCAGGTGGAAGACTGGACAGACCGAGGGAAGGGCACGGAAGACCCAGAAAGAAAGCCACAAGCCAGGGAGCTCTGCCAACTCAACGTCCTCTTTCTAACCAGAATCATAACCAGATAAATCTGTGCTGAAGCAGCAGCCCTGTTCTGGCTGCCCTAGCAAATGGGCACATGGCATGGCCAGATGGGATGAGGGTCGCCAAGTCTCCAAACCACACGGCGGTGCCTTATGAATCCTGGTCTTGTTCTTTAAGACCTGATCTCATGTAGCTCAGGCTGTCCTCACACTCACCATGTAGCCAAAGCTTGATCCTCCTGCCTCTACCTCCTGGTGCTGGGATGATAGGCCTGCCCCGGCATGCCACTGCATGCCACTGCATGCCAAAGCTTCCTTGCAGGCCCACAGTAGCCTCCCTGTGGCAGGTGACACTCCAGTTTATGTAAGCCCATAGGTCAGCATCTCTAATGAGAAACCAGCTGGGTCATTTCACCTGCCATGCGCAGCATCTACAACCAAAGACCCAAATGTAGAAAACAGAGAAGAGGCAGAAAATTTCAAGAAACACTGGGTAAACACACGAATGATGTTTGTCCAGTAAGCTTCCCCAAAGCTTCATACCCTAGTCCTAAAAATGCACTTCAAAACATTTTACAAATTGCACACATTTAGTACAAAATGAACCATGAAATGTCACTCTGGCCCTGTCGTCTTTCAAGGACTTCTGAGAAGCACTTTCACGTGTATCCTTTGGGTACAGAAGTCCGAGTTCAGACTGGAGAGATGGCTCAACAGTTAAGAGCACTTGCTTAACAGGTCCCAAGTTCGGGTCCCAGCACCCACATGGTGGTTCACAATCACCCGTAACTCCGGTTCCAGGGGATGTGACACCCTCTTCTGACCTGAGGGCACCAGGCACACACAGGGTACAGACATACATGCTGGCAAAACTCACTGTGATGGCTAGTGTTGGTTGTCAGTTTGACTACATCTAGAATGAGCTACAATCCAGAAGGCACACCTGTGAGAGATTATTTTTGCTCTGTTTGAAGTGGGTGAATCCACTTCTAGTCCAGTCCTTTGACTGGGAAGGAAGACGTGCCCCTTCGATCTGGATCTTGAGGCAGGAAGCCATACCTTTAATCTGGGCCACACCTTCCGCCAGAAGCCTATGTAGGACATGGAAGAAGAAAGGTTTTCTTTGCCCGCTTGCCCTCACCTTGCCTGCACATCCCTCCTTCACTGGCATTGGAGCCGACCTCTTCAGGATTCCAGCATATACAGGAGACCAGCTGAGACATCTAGCTGATGTCTGAGACTGAGCAACTTCTGGATTCTTGGACCTTCCATTCATAGCCTGCCATTGTTGGATTAGTTGGACTGTAGCATGTAAGTGATATATATATAAATCCCCTTTATATATATATATGTTATTTATATGTGTGTGTGTATACACACACACACACACACATATAAACACAAACACATATACAACATTGTACAAGTTCTGCTACTCTTGAGAACCCTAATATAAACATAAATGTTGGGGGAGTTCTTGCAGTATTATGCAGCCGGTTTGGTTCTCGAGTGTTAGCACCTAGCTTTAATCTGCCTTTTGTGACTGTTACCTTTTGTCTCCGGTACCTTCCTTTTGAAACATGTGAATCTTGTCTGAGTTTCCTAAGGGTTCAAAGCCCATGCGGAACTTGGTAGGGAGGACTGGCAAACCGAGATGTCTCCTACCATGAAGCTGCATTTGACATTGTCTCTTAGGAGCTCTGATAAGAGGTGTAAGGAAACTGACTTGTTAAAGTGTAAATTGTGTAACAGTAAAATGGCCCTTTGCTAAGCGAGATTGAGTCAGTCTGCCGGAGGCTGATCCCCCTGCAGCTAGAAAAGGCTAAAAATCATCCTTAGAGTGCCTCTGTGTCTTCTTTCTATGGGCCTGTGTGAACCCACACCTGATATGAAAAAATGAAATACAATTTTTAAAGTTTCTTTTTTAAAAAGCCAGAGTTAAAAATGAGCTTCATCTCACGGGATAGGATGTGTGTTACGGACAGAGAGAGAGCTGGGGCAAGCAAACCGCCCTTTCTGATTCTCCTGTGACAGCCGTTCGGACGATACAGCCAGGGCTGGGACTGGACCTCATGCTGGAAACAGTCTGGGAGGGCTTCTGATGTGGCCAGATCAACCAAGAAGCCGGACTTGACTTTTAAAAGTTAAATGTAAGTATTTCTTTCAGTGATTGAAAACAGTTGTCTGAACTACATGATAGATGAATCTAGGTTTTTAACCTATAAACCATATGAAATCTAAATGCAAATCAAATACTATTAGCAAACACTGTTGTCAAAATTGAGATTATACAGCAAGTATGAAATACACAACCAATTTTGAGGGTTTTGTATCAAGGGAGGATGTAAAATCTCATTAATACGTTTTAATACTGATTACATGTTAAAATATTTGGCAATAAATGTTCTAGTCACATTCTGTCACTGTGTCAGATACCAAGACCAAAGCAACTTGGGAGGAAGAAAGGGTTCCTTTAGCTTTTACTTTCAAGTCATGATCCATCACTGAGGGAAGGCAGAGCAGGCGCTCGAGGCAGGGGCTGGGGAGGGACCCGGCCTGCCAGCTTGCTCAATGACTTCCTTGTTGGCTCACGGTTAGCCACCGTGGACCGGGCCCTCGTACATCGTCAGTGATCAGGACAGTTGTCACAGGTGTGTGCCCACAGACCAGCTTGATCTAGGCAACCCCTCAATTGCTTCTCTCGCGTGACTCAGTGGAGACAGGACAGGACAGTAGATTAAATAACTTTAAGATTAATTTCACTGTTGTGACATGTGGCTTCTGAATATTTTAATATTTAATATTCCTTGTGTCTTGTACCTCTTTTATTCCCCCCCAGTTCTGAGGACAGAGCCCAGTCTTGTGCATGCCAGGGACACACTGTACCTTTGATCTACATCCCAGGTCCTGTTTTCTTTTAAGGGTCTAAGTAGCTCAGGCTAGCCTTAAACTCAAGGTCGTCCTGTCTCCACTCGCCTCTGGGGATCACAGGCCTGTACTCCCAGGCCTGGCTCATGATGTATTCTTAGTGTAGAGGTAGGGTGTTACAAAGTAAACTAAATCTAACTTGTATGGGCTGAGTTCAGCACCAAACCAAACCAACAGCTACACAACCATGCTTCTGAATCGTTACCCAGCTGTCCAGAGTGAGAAAATTTTAATTTACTTTAATACAATGTTGAATTCTGGGGGAAATGAGAACTAGGAGGTTTTGAGAAGATCATAAAGACTTTGTGTTTTAAGAATAAACAGGAGCTGGAGATGGTTCAGTGGGTAGAGCACTTGCTGTGCTATGTGAGGACTGGAGCTTGGATCCCAGCACCCAAGTCAAAATCCAGGAGACGGCCATGTGTGCTGAACCCCAGTGCTGTGAGGTAGAAACAGGAGGAGGGCTGAGGGCTTGCTGGATACCAGCTTCCAGATTCCTGTCTCAGGGAAATAAGGCAGAGTGATAGACCAGGATACCCAATGTTCACCTGAGGCCTCCACACATGCACATATGCCACACTCATACATACACACATCCCACACATGCACACATCCCACACTCACACATTCCACACATGCACACATCCCACACATGCACACATCCCACATATACACACATCCCACATATGCCACACTCACATATACACAGATCCCACACATGCACACAGCCCACACATGCACACAGCCCACACTCACACATACACACACCCCACACATGTACACAGCCCACACTCACACAATGAACACATGATTTCAATGACTAAAATTAAGTGGAATTTCATCTAGACTGTAAGAATAGATTAGTGTACATTTCCACCTCTAGGAAGTTCTAAGATTGAACATGCAAATCAGTATTTTGAGATATTGAAATATCTCAAAATAGATTTCAGTAGTGTATTTACGACTTATATTGAATAGACTTTTAAGTTCCAAGTAATTAAGAATCCTTTTTCATGAAAATCAAGTCAATATCTGACAAAATTTGGTTTACTTGGAATAAGTATCTTGATTTAGTTTCATACTTTGTGGAGAATTTTTAACTAAAAATTTAACAGCCTGTTTCTTTCAAAAAATGTACAAATTCATGTTTTGCAGAAAAGTTAAACTCAAAAATTTTAAAAGTATACTTTGTGCCAGGTGGTGGTGCACGCCTTTAATACCAGCACTTAGAGGCAGAGGCAGACGGATCTCTGTGAGTTCGAGGCCAGCCTGGTCTATAGAGCGAGCTTCAGGACAGCCAGGGCTGTTAATATAGAGAAATGCTGTCTTGAAAAACAGTACACTTTGGCCTCTGCATCATGAGTATGGTCTTCGAGTCTGAATCTGCCTTCAGTGCAACATGATCAGCCCACTGCACCACACAAAGATAAAATGCAAGAGGTGTGGTGCTCTTAGGGCAGAAAAGCTCCTGGAGGGGAAATCTCCTGATGGATATCATCAGGTACAGTCAGTCCTGCCTTGTTTTGGACTGGCAAGTATCCTGCCTAAGAGAAATAACGGAATGGAACCAACCACCATACCTGAAGAGTCAACCTACGCATGACTTTTTGATCTAAAGATCACACTCTATGGCCGTGAACATTCAACACTTACAGAAACGTCTAAATCAATGCCCCCAAGAAAAACTGTCCACCTTTGAGAGACATAGTAGACTTGAAAGTGGAGCCCCTCATCGACATTTCAATGCTAAGTAGGAATTGGTATCATAGATCAGACAGATCGTGCACTCATGCCCACACACAGATTCTGCCCCGATGGAGCCCATCATAAATAAGCTGCTGGCTTTATGGATCTGTAAGACGGTGACCGAAAGGACCAGTCTGTCACTGCTGGCCCAGGAGGAGGGTCCGGTGGAACAGTCAGCATGGGTCAGCTCTGCTCCTGGCCTAGTGGAGTGGGTAGGGGTGGACCAGGGTCCCGTGTCAGCTGCAGGTGCTGAGCTGGATCAGCGCCAGCTGCCAACCGGAGCGCCTCGGTTTGCCCTTGCTGCTGGGCATGCAGATGCTCCAGCGTCTCCTTGGAAAGTGTGATTACGTGCACTGGCTCCGGCTGGGAGGACTCCATCTGGCCTCCAATCATACTGAGGCTCTGAATGTGCTCTGTCTGCTCCTGCTGAGCTGAAAGAATCAGGCTCTGCAGTTGCTCAGGCTGCTGCGTGAGCAGGGCCAGATTAGCAGCTGGGTCTGTGGCCATGTTCTGAGAGGTGTCAGCAGCTACCAGGCTGACCCCCGGGTTGGGGCCTGGCATGAAGTTAATGTTATGCACAGAATCAGTTACAAGAAGCTGAATCTCCTGCTCTCCCGAGGTGGAGAGCTGGTACGGTTGTAGCTGAAGAATGTTGCGGACCTCCTCAGCATTGCCTCCGGAAACGCTGCAGGAATCTGCCGCGTGCTTCTCTTTGTTGTGAATTTTCAAGTGAGCCTTCAAATTGTCTAAGCGAGCAAACTGTAGGCTACACTCGGAGCAGGAGAAGGGCTTTTTGCCTGTGTGGAGGATGCAGTGTCTCCTCTTGGCACTGGAGTCGGAGAAGGACTTGCCACAGATGCTGCAGGAGTACGGCTTTTCTCCTCTGGAAGAAAGCACACAGAAACGCTCTTTCTCCTTCCGGGTACTTAGGCAGAAGCCATGAAAAGTGTTTCCGCTTCAAGTCTCAGACACAGAAGGGCTGAAAGGGCTCACGGTACGGTGGACTGAGCTACGTGGGATGAGACTTTATGATTCTGTTGTCATGTGTTTCAGGTAAGAAAGGAAACTTTACATATTACTCAAACAGTTCGATTTTGCTTTTAGTTCTTACAGCTGATTTTTAGACTCTAAAGACCAAATAGGTATGTATGTAGGTAGGTAGGTAGGTATTATGGTTAATATCAACATTAAAATTTTAAGCAGCTCCTAATTATTTTTGAAGCTTTTAGAAACATATCGAAATCCAACCTGGGAGCAATTTTTATGAACAGAACCCTTTTCTTTTGGATGGAATTTTCCTATGTAGTCTAGTTTGGTCTTAAACTCTTGATCCTCCTGCCTCTGCCTACCAGGTGCTGCGCTTATAGGTGTGAACTATCATCTCAACTCCAGATAGTATTATTGTCTTCCTTTTGAGACATGGTCTAACTCTGTAGTCCAGGCTAGCCTTGAACTTGGGGGCCACCCTCTGCTTCTACCTGCTACAGGCTGAGATTTCAAGTGTGACACACTTCACCACTGCTTTGTGTAGTGGATCTGTGTGGAGGTGGAGGTCGGCACTGGCTGTCTGTCTGTCTGTCACTTTCCACCTTGTGTGGTGGATCTACCTGTGTGGAGGCGGAGGTCGACACTGGCTGTCTGTCCGTCCATCACTCTCCACCTTGTGTGTGGTGGATCTATCTGTGTGGAGGTAGAGGTTGACACTGGCTGGCTGTCCGTCCGTCACTCTCCACCTTGTGTGTGGTGGATCTACCTGTGTGGAGGCGGAGGTCGACATTGGCTGTCTGTCTGTCTGTCACTCTCCACCTTGTGTGTGGTGGATCTATCTGTGTGGAGGCAGAGGTTAGCACTGGCTGGCTGTCCGTCACTCTCCACTTTATTTTTTGAGACGGTCTCTCCCTGAACCAGAGCTTGCCATTCTGGCTAGCCTGGTGGTCAGACCCAGGACCCACCCCTTCTGCCCTCCGACACACATGCAGCGCCACCTCTGGCTTCTACAGGGGCTGGAGATCTGACCCAATCCTCATCCTCGGGCAACAAGTCCTTATGCACTGACCCGCTTCCCCGGGCCTTCGTGCTTATTCTTGGGTGAAGACGGAAGCTTTAGACCACCCTCCCCGTAAAATCTAAACCATGAAGCCAGCAATGCAAGCTTCTACTGGCTGGGCCCAATATTGCTGCTCTTGTCTGAGCAATGTAATGACTGAAAAAGTAAAATAGTAAACCACACACGCAGGAAATTCTGCCCGAGTAACGACTGGGGCAAAGGTCCCCCCAGAACCCCAGAGTTCAGTGAGGCCACTAGAGGACAGCAAAAGGCCGGTGCGATGGCATACACCTGCAGTCCTAGTTAGTACCCGGGCAGAGAAGCAAGACTCCGCGTCTGGGCTAGCATGGGCTAGCATGGGCTAGCATGGGCTGGAGAGGTATGTCCTGTGTCACCCGGACCCAAACACGCTTACCGGTGGATTCTGATGTGGGTCTGAAGGGAACTCTTCGCTGTGAAAGATTTCCCACAGATTTCACAAGTGAACGGCTTCTCACCTAACAAAAGGGAAAAGGAGGAAAGCGTTTACCGACACACACCTGACATTAAAAATAACAACCCTGGCCAGGCCGTGGCGGCACACAGCTTTAATCCCAGCACTCAGGACGCAGAGGCAGGAGGATCTCTGTGAGTCTGAGGCCAGCCTGGTCTGCACAGAGGGTTCCAGGATAGCCAGGGCTACACAGAGAAACCTTGTCTTGGGGGGGGGGGGGAGAAGGAAAACACAGGAACAGCCAAGCACTTCTCCTCCACAGTGGAAGAGCAAAGGCAACTCTGTTAGACTGCAGGAAGCACACTGGGTAGCGCCAAGAGGCTTCGGAGGAGGTGTGGTTCCTTCCCCTGATGACGGAGAAGCTGTTCATCCGTGGGTAATAAAACAACTCGTAGTCACCCCTACATTTTCTACCCTTGAGTCTAACACTGACTCTCGCACCCCCCCCAGAACTTCTGGGCAAAGCGGCCCACTGGACCTTCATTCTGTGCACTGGGGTACAGTATTCCCATTTACATCCACCTTCTACATATGCCCAGATCTGACGATTCCTCACGCCCCTCCCTCTTGGATCTCAGCAGTCTTGAAAAGGGCCTGTTACTCCCTGGCTACCCACTGTCAACAAGGCAGACAGTGTGGGCCTCTTCAGTGACAGAACACTGCACCACGGCAGCAATGCTCTCAGTCCCTGTCAGGAGACGGCAGCCAAAGCTTCCCACTGCAACAGGTAGATCATCATCATCTCTCTCTCTCTCTCTCTCTCACACACACACACACACACACACACACACACACACACACACAGAGCTTTCCACTGCAACAGGTAGATCATCATCATCATCGTCATCATCATTGTCATCACACACACACACACACACACACACAGCTTTCCACTGCAACAGGTAGATCATCATCATCATCATCACACACACACACACACATACACACAGCTTTCCACTGCAACAGGTAGATCATCATCATCATCATCATCTCACACACACACACACACACACTCACACACTCACAGCTTTCCACTGCAACAGGTAGATCATCATCATCATCATCACACACACACACACAGCTTTCCACTGCAACAGGTAGATCATCATCATCATCACACACACACACACACACACACACACACACACACCTTTCCACTGCAACAGGTAGATCATCTCTCACATACACACACACACACACACACACACACACACACACACACACACCATTCAGAAACCCTGCTAAATGAACGACTTTCCCAGGGGTGGTCTAAGGCTCACATAAAATGCACAAGTGTTCAGACCGTCTCATTGACAGCAACAAGCCTTTTTCAGGGTCAGCCTGCACACAAACACAAACCAACAGACTCTCATGCCCCCCGGAGGCAGAGTGAAGGGATCCTGACGTAGGTGAGAGGAGTTTTGGAAAAGCCAGTAAGATCTGGCCTCACTAGAGGACAGCAGGGCAGGAGGGCAACTTGAGATGCTCTTTCAGGCTAGACTTGTCTCCCAGCTCCTCCCAGGCAGGGCACCCATGCAGGAGATAAGCTGGACGAACCAGCAACTACATCATTACCTTTATCACTCCAAAAGTTATCACCAGGTGGCTTTCTAATCAGAGCTGGGGCCCACCCAGACCTGGGTCAGTTTCCACCTCTCACGTAGACCAAGTATCCACTCTACTTGCATTTCAAATTCACAGAGTTGGCAATAATTTTTTTTACATTATGTAGCCCTGATTGGCCTCCAGTCACAGAGATCCACTTGCCTGTTTCCCGAGTAGTAGGATGACAGGTATTCATCACCATGCACAGGCCTACGAACTTAATAGCTACAGTTCGGGAAAGTGAGAAGTTCAGAGTTCAGGGACCTACACCCGACCACGGCCTTCTTGCTGTACCTTTCATGGCAGAAGGTGGGAAAGAAAGAGGACACTGGAGGGGAAGGGGGAGGGGCGGGACTAAACTCATTCTTCTTAGTGCCCCACCACCCCACTGCCAGTACTGCTCCATTCACCAGCATCTGACTGTTGTGACATTTTTGTCAGCCATTAGGTTTCCAACACTGAGGTCTGTAGGACACTCAAGCTACGTTGATGGAGTCTGACCCGGCTTCGGATCTCTTCTGTATAAACTACCTCCATCCACCTGGGGACCACTCCTCTCGTTTATTCCGTTCTGAAGCACTGACAGGCCACCAGCCACGTGAACTGCTGGGGAAGACGGCAACAAAACAGATGTGACCACAGCTGCAGAAGGGGTGCGCAGTCTATTTGAGGAGCTAGTCAAGCTAGTGCTTGACTGACGGCCGAAATCAACAGTGCATGAGGTACCGAGGCCTGGGCCAGGAGATGCAGGAGACAGATGGAGACAGAGGTTAACGGGGGAGGTGTCAGGGCCTGAGGAGCAGAGACCAGGAGGAAGTCTGTTACAGGAGGGCTAGACAGGAATAATGAAAGCCAGACACATGCGGACGGCACAGGAAGGCGCAGGCAGAGCTGACTTAGTTCCAGAGGGTCCATCCATGACGTCGGCCTGGTTGTCCCCCTTTTAAAATCTGGAGTATTAACAGTTTGTCCTACGAGCAGTGACTGTTTTGTCCAGACCAATGAGCTCGCAGACATCTCTCTCCCCCCACTCTCCTGACCTGAAGACCTTCCTTCCTGTCAGGCGTGCTAACCACCCATCCCCAGGCCCTTCCTTCTCTGCCCATCCTCCCAAGGCTGCTCCAGTCCTTTCTCAAGACACAAATCAAGAAACCCCCTCTCCCAGTTCATGCCCCTGCCTGCTCTCAGCGGTCTGCCCACTGTCTGGTACCTCACCCCACTGGTCACCGCGAACAGCAGCGAGGCTTTCAAGTCCTCAAACTCCGCTTGTCTGACTGGGGACATGCCCTCTGCT
Organism: Peromyscus maniculatus bairdii; assembly: GCF_049852395.1. Taxonomy (NCBI): domain Eukaryota; kingdom Metazoa; phylum Chordata; class Mammalia; order Rodentia; family Cricetidae; genus Peromyscus; species Peromyscus maniculatus. The sequence continues at coordinate 13,999,881 of NC_134867.1, forward strand.
TCCTGAGTCACCCACCACTTGCTCTGCCCTCCTGATCCAGGTCCCACTCTGGGGAACGAGACCCACCCTCCTTTCTTTCTGTGGCTCCTCACACTGTGGGGAGAGTCTTAATGCAGACACACGGACTCTGAAGGGCATGATGTCCCGAGGGGCCCAGATCTCAGGAAAACCGGAACAAGCAAGATGGGGTCATCTCAACACACAGGCATACAAACTGGCAGCTTTGTACCTAACCCACAGAATGAGGCTGTGAATGAAACTGTGATGGCATGAACTTGGTCACGTGACCAGGCGGGACAGCCACATGAGCACGGGAGCCCACGTTAGAATCAGTAGTTCTCTAACGTCATCTAAGGGTTGAGATGCTGCAGAGGTGGAAATGCACACCTACAATCCAGCACTCGTGATGCTGACGCAGGAGGACCTGAGTTCTTAGGCCATGGTGAGCTACACAGCGTGACCCTTTCAAAAGAACAAAACCCACAACAAATAAATGGCCTCTCATCAGCTGTGTGAGTTTGCCTGGCTTGACCCCATCCCCACGAGTCTGACCTGCTCCAGGTCAGGGAAAGGGTCCGACTGTGAGATCATGAGCCAGGTTTCCTCTCACTCAGCCACGGCAGCACCGACTGCCCACTGGACAAGCTGCCCCCATTCTCTCTTAGGATACCCTCCTGGGGAACAGAGATACAATGCGCCTTTGGTTTCCCCGGTGTCTGGGGCCCGGCATCTCACCCAGAGAGAGCAGGAGATCTAAGAACCAAATTACAGTCTAGGTTTTTAAACCAAGCATGGCTATCCTGGCAAAAATGTCTGCTTTACATCCTGGTTCTGGGTAAGGAATGGGCTGCCCATGTCCCTCACCACCGTTGAGCTGAGTGCTAGAGATCGATGGGTCATGGGAAGACCCTGTCCTTGAAGAACCCCAATGTTTTGATGGGTTTGATTTATTATCCCCCAACAGGGACCAATGTTTGATTTTTTTTTTTTTTTGCATTTTAATGAGCAAACAAACTCACCACACGTACTGCATGTTCTCCTGAGACAGGTTCATTATATTGTTATAGGGAGAGACCATCTCCTTTCTACCCCAATACAAGGACTGCCTGCTCATAAAAAACAGGAGTCTTGTCAAGGGCTGCAGCTTACTCCTATAGTCTTAAGACTCAGGAGGCTGAGGCAGGAGGACTCCATTGAGTTAAGGCTAGCCTAGCTTGAGGCTAGAAGCATGTCCTATCCTGCACTGTTCAGCAGCTGGGCCCTGAGCCCTGTACCATCCCTCTGGTTCCCCAGATTTGAGGTCCCCGAGGTCTTACACGCTGTTAGAGCCATTGTAAGCATGCACATTCACAGCTGGCCCGACCTCCAGGCTCATGCATCCAAGTACCTCCTCCACACGCACCCGGCATACCTTGGGTCTAGCAGGCCCACAAGCTATAGACTGCTTGTCCCTCCCTGCTGTTCCTCCTCTTCCCCCTTTACGTCCCACCCCACATCCAATCAATAAATAGCAAAGCATGCTGACTCGTCCTCAGAATCTGCCCCAAACAGGCTATGTGCTCTGGTTTCCACTGTCATGGCAGTGACTGAGGGGCCCTGGCAAGGCCATCTAAGTCTTCACTGCAGCCTCCAATTAAGCTGGCATGCTCAAGGGAAGCATGGGGGTGGGCTAGGGGTGACCGAGGCTCTGCCCCAGCCAATTCAGTCACACCCTCTTGGTGGGAATCAGTTTGCTCTTCTCAGTGTTTGTATGTGCAGCTCTAAAGGGTGAAACTGTAGTGCACGGCCTTCTGCTGTCCCTGTGGTCTGCCCACTGAGCTTCCCTCCCCTAGCACCTCCTATTCCCCATCCCACAGTGTGATTCCCACTCAAGAGGCTCCCATCCCTGAGGCCTTCCCAGGACAGTCCCCCCGAGAGAAGCACCTCTTCCCACACCTGCTTTCCTACGCCACATTGTATTCCCACGCACCATGAAACACGCCACCTATTGTCTGCACTCTGCCTCCCTGTGCAAGTCACACCAGCAGGGACTTGGACATCTCATTACCTGGCCTCTGGGTCTACAACAGAGCCTGGTACTCAGCCAACGGTCAGTAAGTGTGTACTGAATGGCTGCACTAAATTTCACAGCCCCTACTAATACAAATGTCTGTGGAAGTCAAGGAGCCAGTGAGAGGGTCTGGAGGTAAAGACACCAGCCACCAAGGCTGAGGACCCACATGGTGGAGGAAACTGACTCTAACAAGTTGTCCTCTGACCTCCACATATATGTTGTGGCCCAAGTGTGCACATGGATAGGTACACACACACACATACACACACCATAAAAAATTAAGAATGTACAGAGGTAAGAGTTATAAAAAGTCACCGTTTATGAGACAATTTCCTAAGTGCTTAGGGGTCTGACTGCTCTTCCAAAGAACACAGGACCCACATGGCAGCTCACAACTTCTGGTCTTTGTGAGTACTGCATGCATGTGGTAAATGCCCAACCCTGCAAACCACACTTTCATGTAAAATAAAGAAATCTCAACAAAATTGTAAAGGAAAATTCCTTGGAACTAGAAATATCACAGAGTTTTAGAAAATTTTCTCTCTCTTTCACACACACACACACACTTTAGAGGTGGGATCAAGTCTACACACAAAATCATCATGTTTCATATAAACTTCCTACACACACGGCCTGGTGAGCAGTTTTAGACAGTATTTCCTTCCGTGTACCTAAATCTTGACTATGCTCTGTCCCATGAGGACAGGCGTGGCATTTTCTACTGTGGCATCACAGTGATACTCAACAAGTTTGGGATTTGGAACATTTTGGGGTTTTAGGTGCTTCTGGTCCCAGGCACTTGGATGATGATACTTAACTACACTAGGTTTTCTTCAAGTTAGGAAATTAACAACCTGCATCAAAAAAATCAAAGTGCCCAAAACTAAACAACTCCCCCCCTTTTGGATTTTGAGACAGAGTTTCTCTCTATAGCCTGGCTGTCCTGGAACTCACTCTGTAGACTAGGCTGCCCTTGAACTCAGAGATCTGCCTATACAATATTAGTAGACAACTTGGCAGAATCACTAAATAATCCAGCTTAATAGAAACTGTTTTTGGAAAAATGCAACAGGCTTACTTTTAACCCATACCCCTTCCAAAAGGAACAAGACGGACAGCTTTACTTCTCTGAATTTAAAATGGAAAGAAAACAAAAACAACAAAACCCGACCTTCCCCCAAAAGGCGCCTTCTCATCCCGACCTCTCTGGGAGGTAGTAATTTAATGCTTGGGGTTGAACATCAGTTCCAAAGGCCAGAGAGGAATTCTACGTCACCTCTGTGTCTGTTGCATGCTTCCCTTTCTAAACAGTTTATTGCCATCACCCTCAGTGCTGAAGTAATTGAGAGTGAAACAGAACCTGACTGAGATTGACACTATGCTGTGGAAGTGCATGAATTTTCACACATGACCAGTGTCCATCGGGTGATCTCCATTTTGTGCAGACTTACAGTGGGATGATGTAATGTCCCCACACAACGGTGGCAGCATTTTGCCTTCACCTTGGCCTTTCAAATCAAACTGGCACCACATTTGCAGCAAGCGTACCAAACACAGACGGTGGACACCGAGTGCAGCGAGGAGGCTGAAGGAGGTGGCGTGTTACCTGTGTGTGTTCGCAGATGTTTCTTTAGCTGAGACACATCCATGAATTTTCGATGGCAGTGGTTGCATTCTGGTAGTGAGTGGCCTTGCCGCAACGATAAAAAAAGTGTCAGTGCATGCATGATCTCCCTGCATTTCTTCAGTGATCTGTGTTAAAGCACTGCCCTGAAAAACAGTCACTTTAAATATGGCACTTTAACAACAACAATACACTTCCTCACCCAGTGTGTCTCAGCTCAGTGCTTCTCTGAGAGCAAGGGTCCTCCTAGCCCTTCTACACACCCTTCTCTCCAAACCCTGGGACTGGGCAGTTGAACCTGAATGATGTCCTGTCTCCTGCCGGGAAGGAGAACAGGACCTTCAGCAGAAGAGAAGTCACGGGTGAAACATCCCTTTCCAGGTGTCCCTAACAACAGCCAGCCAACTGAAGCCTCTGGGGCAGGCAGCACTTTTGGATACAGTGGTCCTGTGCTGGTTCTATCTACGGTTCCAAAATCATGGTGCAAACATTGAACTGAGTCTTGTGGTGGTGGAGAACAGCATGGTGACTGCTGGCTGCTTCTTCTTCTTCTGTTACAGTCTCAGGTATCCCAGGCAGGCCTTGAACTCACTACATACCTGAGGATGACTTTGAACTTCTGATCCTCTTGCCTCCATCTCTCAAGTGCTGGGATAACAGGTGTGTGCTCGAATGCCTGCTTTTATGTGACACTGGGACTTCATTCACACTAGGAGCTCTCTACTAAATGAGCTGCACTCCCAGCCCGACTGGTTTTTCCAGCTCTTTCATTCATTCTGTAAGATGAACCTACTGTTCCACAAATACTGTGTACCTGCACTTCTTCCCCAGGGGTGCATTTTTTTCTCACCTTATCGGTATCGTACCTGTATGGACTCGATAATGGCTCTTTAGCTGTCTTTTCTGGCTGAAATACTTTCCACACTGATCACAGGTGAAAGACTTTTGCCCTGTCAAGTGAAAAAATAAAAAACACTTAAACTATGCCAAAAACTGAAGAGAATTAGAATGCTCATTAATCAGAATGCATATTAATAAGTTAAGTAACAGTGCCCAGGTTCCTATTTTCTACAAATGGTGAGTATCTTGTCTACACACCCAGAAGAAGCCTTTCCAGAGTGTGCAAAGCTATGCGAGGTGAGAGGAGGCAGTGGAGACTGGGGCAGAACTGCAGCTTGCAAGGGCACACAGAGAATTCTGAACTCTGCTGTTTAAGTAAAACACTTAATGCACATTGCACTGCGGCAGCCAGCAGCTGAAGGCTGCTGCTGTTCCAAACGACACATGCAGAATCCTTTCAATGACACCATGTGGGAAATGACAACAGGCTGAGGAAACGCCATTCAGACGCCAGCTGCGCCACCCCAGGAAACAGAAACTGGTGGCCAGCGGCCTCTCTGCAAGCCCTGGTACCTGAGTGCAGACTCATGTGCTCCAGCAGAGAGTGCTTGGTGGTCAGCGCCTTGCTGCACACGGTGCAGGTGTATGGCCGCTCCCCCGTATGCATCCTGGTGTGGACCTGCAAGGAGTGCTTCTGGGCAAAGCCCTTTCCACACTCGCCACATGTGAAGGGTCGTTCCCCTGCGACCAAAGCCAAGAAGCACGGTGTAAACAAGGACTTGTGTATTCTTCTCTTCCTCCCAAATTAAAATTTATAATAATCATTTATAATGTTAAATAGTTAGGGCCAACACCCAAAGTCCAGTGGATAGGTGACCTGTCAGCAATGAAAGTCTAGAAAGTGGAATAGATGAAATCAAATCCAACAAGTAGAAGCCATGAGATGCGACCTAACTTTTAAGACCCAGCTTCCATATCCACAGAAATGCCAATAGCTTAAGGGCCCTGATCTTGCATATGATTAGAGGTTTAAAAAAAAAAAATCACTTCATTTGGGGCTGGCTGTGGCTCTGCTCTTACAGAGGACCCTAGTTGGGTTCCCAGCACCCACAGAGTGACACCCAACCCCCTGAAACTCCAGTTCCAGGAGATCTGACTGACACTCTCTTCTGGCCTCCCTGGGTACTAGGCATAGGCACGTATACATACATACATGCAGACAAACACATAAAATACACATAAAATAAAAATAAATCTTTACACTACAGTCAAGGGAAGCCTCTAATAGTGAAGACAGACACCACAACAGACAGATGAGGGAAAACAGCAAAGCACAGAAAATGTCAGGAACACTGGGCCCAGCAGCATGTATCCGTCACACCAGCATTTGGGAAGCCGACGCAGAAGATCATGATTCCAGCCTGGCTACATAACGACATCAGGTCTCAAAACAAAGATTGGGGCTGGGGATTCAGTCCAGGTGTAGCCAACTGTCTCAGGAAGTACAAGGCCCTGGCTGGGGCTCTAGAACGGAAAAGAAAAACTTAAGTTCCTAAAAACAAAAGAAAACGAGTAGAAGTAGCAACCCCGGAGCTGGAAAGGACAGCGGCATCTCCCAGACACGAAGACAGAGATGGAAATACAGGGGAAAAATAAGGAAGTTGCAAGTTGGGTCTGGGAAATTCGGACTGCAGTTCTGGAAGGGGAGCAAGAAACACTGGGGTCAGAACAGCGTGTGGTAAATAAAAATAAAGGGAGAAGACACACGCACCAAGGCTGCCTGCAAAATTTCAGACCCAGGGGGCAAAGGCAAGATTCTACCAGGTGTTTGTCCTTAGTCAAGTTTTACTGAACAATGTAATGCTTTAAATTATGCACAACTTGGATAAAAATAGCTACAACACAATCGAGTATTAGAATCTGTTAGTTACAGAGCTCATTAGAAAATAAAATAAAATAGAACCCACCACAGTTCAACACAGTTGGGATTCTGTTCTGTCCAAAGTACCCTAGTTCAAGTTTTCAATGTACAGAATTTCGGAGGGGCTTTCTTTTTTCTAGAGAGCATCTCACGTATCCCTGGCTTGCCTTGCAGCCAAGGATGACCCTGAACTTCAGATCCTACCGTCTCTACCTCTGGCGTGCTGGGATCACAGACGGTGCCACCTTGCCCAGTTTCTGTGGTGTTGGGGGCTGACGCCAGGGCTTTATACACGCCCTTTATGGACAGAGCTCCAGCTCTGGGAAACTTCAAACCCGGTCAATCCAGACAAGTCAATCAGAAGCCTGGGTGTGGGGCACAGGGAGCTGCATGAGCTCTGGGTGGTTCTAATGAGCAGGGTCAGAAACACGCAGCAGGTGCCGCCAGGTCACATGACAGCAAACTGAAACACTTAGCCCCTGTACAACCTGACCTGACATTGACAGCTCAAGACAATTACAACCTGACCTGAAATCAAACAGCTCGAGAAAGGACTTGAGAATTTCTGCTGGAGATACAGTGTCCAATATGGTAGCCATCAGGCCTATGTGGTTATTCACACTTATGCTCACTGAAACAAAATTAAAATTCAGTTTCTCAGTCGGGCTATTTAAAATTCAAGTGATAAAATTTATGTAGGGCTGGGACAGAGCTCGGCTATAAAATGCTTGGCTGGCATGCACCTAGACCCTGGGTTCCATTCCCAATACTGTAAAGGAGGGAAAAAGGTCCCTGTGTTGTTAGTGGCTGCCATATTGGCCATATGGAGAGGACAAAGGACATTTCAGTAACAAGATCAACAAATACCAATGCTGAGTCAGAGACGCCCAAAAGGAGGAAACATTTACAAGATGGCTGAACTATAAAGATGGCTATCGGAATCAGGCCTGCTGGGTTACCATGGCATGGGTGCGCCTGCTCTAAGTAAGGCTGGATCTGTACATGGGAGATATTACCCACTGTGGGATTACTAAGAGACCTAAATACAATAACATGTAAGAAGGCTTTATTATGATGCCTACCACATAGAAATCGAACAATCAGTAAATACTGTCATGATCACAACTCCAAATTTCTAAGTTTGGAAAGTGTAGTTACCAGTGTGGCGTCTTTGGTGGATTGCTAAAAAGTGATTGTACTTAAAGACTTTGCCACAGTCTTTACACCGGGCCCCGGGACCGCTGGCGCGCTTTTTCTTTCCACATATCCTCTGGGCTGAACCCTGGTCGTCTTCGTCTCCAAGGAGTTTGTAATCTTTAAGCTTGACCGACCTCCGAATCCTCCGCTTGCTGTACCTACTCAGGCTATCCTGCCCATCCCGCGCCTCGGGGTCACAGTTCTCATCCTTCTCAGCGAGCATCTCCTGCACTCTACCCGGCTCACCAGCGGGCTCGGAGGCCTTTTCCTTTGGGATCTGGGCACTCAGCTCCACACCGTCTCCCTCTCTGACCACAAAGTTTTGTCTATTCTGAACCGAACTGTTCACTCTCAGCTGCACGTCTTCCTCTGCAGCGAGTTCTGATTTCCCCTCCTGCACACTACTGCCTTTTCTTGGTCTTCCCCGCTTCCGTTTTAGGGGATCGTTCTTCTTATTAGAAATAACAACCACTGGAGTACCAGTGCCGTTCAGAGCCGGCGCCGTCGGGGAGCTATGCTTAGTCTGGAAGTCCGTGTACGCCTTTATCAGATCGTAGACTTTTAAGAACTGAGCAGTAGCCAGGATCTGTTCTGTGGTCTTCTCACTGGCCTGCAGATAACCTGTATAGATAAATTCCAGCAGAATACCAAAGGTGTCTGCAACCATGCCTTCCAACATATAAATAGATTGGCCAATCTCGCCCTCTTCCGCAAACATCATTGAGAAATACTCGCTACTGGCAGCAAGTAAGGCTTTGTGGGCTCGGAAATGCACGTTCTCCACGATGAGGGTAATATCACAGAGAAAGCCTCTCTTCCTCTGCTCCTCAAGGCTAGCCAGGACAGTGTGACTGTGAGTGTCGGAGTGAACGACAAGCTGCCCAGAAGGCTCTGGTGCTGTCTCTGCCATTTTCTAGACCAGAATCCGGAGAGGCTTAAATCTGAAATAAGAAAACAAGGTTCATTTAGGAGGAAGTATTGTCTAACAAGACGGTGTTCGTGTTTCAGCTGACACAACCAAGCTTGTCGTTGCCACCTTTTAAAGTCCACTTAGAAACCCAGCCTTGGATTCTCTCACCCCGTTGCGGCTACGGATGCCTCTCCAATATCCACATAACAACCTCTTACGGTCTGGAGTTTCCTCTGGAAATGACAGATCGGCATCAAACATCTGTACGGCCCTCCTTTGCATTAACTTCGTATTTAAACTTTAAAAGTATTGGCTGCACAATGTGGGGGTTGGGGCTATGCTGCCTCGGTCCCACACGTGATGAGCTGTTTCGTCTGTGGCAACAAGCATGAGAAAGATTTTTTCGAAAACTGAACGCACGCAAGGGAGCAATCACACCCGCGTCAAGAGGCCCGGCGCAGAGCAGAGGCGCTGCACGCTCCGTTCCAGGCCCGGGGCCTGGGTCCCGCGAGCGCTCCAAGGCACCAGCGCCCCGGGCCCGGCCCCCCGGCGGCGGCGGCGGACCTACCTGTCGGGGCCGCCCAGCGGGGCCCTGCCGCGGCCAGTCACCCGGCCTCCTCCCAGAGGGGACCCAGCCGCCAGGGCCCGTCGGCTCCCCGGCCCCCACCGCCACTGCGCGCCGGCTCGCCGCTCGCCCCGATCGCCAACCCGGAAGCGCGCACCTTCAGCCGCCGGACCACGTGGCCGCGGAGCCCCGCCCCCGGGGCGGAGTTGGCTGGGGAATCCGGAAAGGGACGGTCTGGGGACGGTCACGTTACACATCTGTCTGTCCACGGATACCTCAGTCGCTTTTGTCCCCTAGACTCCAAACCTGCTGATGAGGAGTGCGTGCTGAACGGCTGAAGCCACGTCCGTTCTTCTTTTTTTTTTTTTTTCGTTTTTTCGAGACAGGGTTTCTCTGTGTCAAGTTGGGTGCCTGTCCTGGAACTCACTCTGTAGCCCAGGCTAGCTACTCGAACTCACAGAGATCCGCCTGCCTCTGCCTCTCCAGTGCTGGGATTAAAGGCTTGCGCCACCACCGCCCTGCTCATTCTTACTAGTTTTTATTAAAAGTAGCCCAAGGCACACAGGTTCCTGCTCCGAGGTTTCCCTTTGATCCTGAGTTGCCTCTAAATCCTTCACGTTGGTGGGATTTAGGGAGCTCTGCGTGATTTCTGCATTCCAGGAGGAAAAGGTGGTCTTTAGATTTAGCTTCCACCTAGATTTTTTTTTTTCTTGCCCAAAGAGTTGCAGTAAAAACTCCGCAGAGCCATACATTAGGTGTCTAATTTGGAGAGTAAACAAATAAACTAGATCAAATATACTGAATAATCTGCTATTTACATGAGAAGCTGGTCATCAGTAACAGTGTCACCAGGAACCAGTCTGAGGAAGGGCTGGTTGGATACGAGGTAACCATGCTAAACGTGAGATGTGGCTAGACAACTATGTAAAGACATAAATTAATAAAATGGAAACTAATCAAATTAAAAATGCAAAGAAATACCTATTACTTTGCATTTTGAAAATTTTAAAATGCCAATTTATAGCAAGAATCTGGAGTGTTAGGGATTTTTGATGGTGGCATTAGAGCATAGATTATACACCTTTGAATCAGATCACTTACAGAGGAAATACTGAGGTAAGTGGGTGTCTTGGTTAGGGTTTACTATTGATGTGAAGAGGCACCATGACCACGGCAACTCTTAGAAAGGAAACATTTAATGGTGGTGGCGGCCTACAGTTCAGCGGTTCAGTCCCTCATGGCAGCGAGCATGCGGCGTGCAGGCAGAGGTGGTGCTGGAGCCGAGACTGCGACATCTTGCAGGCAACAGGAAATCAACTGACACACTGGGCGGTATCTGGAGTAGATGAAACCTCAAAGCCCACCCCCCACAGTGACACACTTCCTCCAACAAGGCCACACCTCCTAATAGGGCCACTCCTTGGAGATTATGGGATTATGGGGGCCAATTATGTTCAAACTACCACAGAGGGTTATCAGAATTTTTCCTCTTTTGTTTTCCGTATCTGGTTTCCATTATTCTGTCCTGTGTGTGTCTGTATCCATGTCCATCCGGTATCACTTCCCAACCGTGTATGTGTGTGTGTGTGTGTGTGTGTGTGTGTGTGTGTGTGTGTGTGTGTGTGTATACCTCACCCCTGCCCCCACAAAAAGTCAAGGACTTTATCAACAGAATCCTCTGCCTGCTAGGTCTCTGGAGATCTTGACAGGACTGGAGGAAGGTGAGCGTCCTCAGTCTGTCAGCTAAGGCTGGTGCATGTTCTCTGTGGGAATGAAGGGTATCAGGACCTCGACGAAGCCAGGATGGTTGGCTGTAACCTGCTGAAGAAGCTCAAGCCCGTCAAAGCCCCTCGTGACTTCCAGGATTTGAGAAGAACGAAAGGGCAAGTCCACTGTTCAATGGTACCGGCCCATCCTCATAGCCCCCCCCCCCCATGCTTCCTCCTCCCCACTCTCTTTTGTCTTCTTTGTCCCCCACCACCACCACCCCACCCCCCTCCCCTGCACTAATTCAATAGCGCTCCTGTTTCCAGGCCTCATCTCTTGCACTACACCCAAGTGGTATGTATTGGGTTTGGAAAAAAATCTACTGCATGCTAGTAGAGCTCCTGAGAACATACACAATATACACACTTGTTTTTATACTGAGGAGTTCTCAGCATCCCTGACATGGGTTTAATGTGCTTCGAATGCCTTTTATCCCTAGTTAAAAAAAAAATCTCAATTTCGATTTCTTCCTTTTTTTTTTTTTTTTTGGTTTTTCAAGACAGGGTTTCTCTGTGTAGCTTTGCGCCTTTCCTGGAACTCACTCTGTAGACCAGGCTGGCCTCGAACTCACAGAGATCCACCTGGCTCTGCCTCCCGAGTGCTGGGATTAAAGGCGTGCGCCACCACCGCCCGGCTTCTTCCTTTTAATTTTACTGTCTTGATTCTGATAAATCTTTTAATTCAGATGTTATCTCCTGGAAAGAATTCTGTTCAGAACCGCCCCAAAATTAAGTATTTGGAGATAAATCTTTCTCAACCCCGGTCTTCATTTATAAAAGCAGAAAACAAAACAAAGGAAAAGACAGAAAATTACCCACAGCTATAATAATTTGACATTCATTGAGTCTGAATTTCCTCCCATTCACCACCCAGTGTATGAAATTTTAATACATTTGCTGAATCAATATATCCTCAAGTGAATTGAGAATGAAATAAAACGTATATAATAAAATTTAGAGTGTTTAAAACTATAGAATTTATTCCTTTGAATTTTGGAGTGTTTGCACCCCCATGGTGGCTCACAATCACCCATAAAACTCCAGTTTCAGGGGGCTCAATGTTCTCTTCTGACCTCTGCAGGCACCAGGCACTCATGTGGTGCACACCTATACATGTAGTCAAAATGCTCATACACACCAAATCAATCTTAAAAAATTACAAATGCATGTGTGTGTGGTAGCTTGAATGTAATTGGCCCCCATAAGTTCATAGGGAGTGGCACTATTAGGAGGTGTGGCCTTGTTGGAGTAGGTGTGGCCTTGTTGGAAGAAGTGTGTCACTGTGGGGTGGGTGTTGAGGTCTCATACATGCTCAAACCACACCCAGTGTCTCAGTTCACTTCCTATTGCCTTTGGGTCAAGATGTGGAATTCTCAGCTCCTTCTCCAGCACCATGTCTGCCTGCACGCCACAATGTTCCACCGTGATGATAATGGACCCCATTCAATGTTTTCTTTTATAAGAGTTGCCGTGGTCATGGTGTCTCTTCACAGCAATAGAAACCCCAACTAAGACATGTAGGAATTTAATCTGGTGACTGTCTGACACACTGCAAACAGCCTGTGCATGTGACTTGTCTGTATCTCTCCTGCCCAAGGCTCTACATGTATGTAAACTCCATTTGCATGTGTGTGTCAGGGACCTGCCCTGGCCAGAGCTATACCATTCTGGGAAAGTCAGTTTCCCACCATTTGAGTCCCCTGCACTCTGCTGAGAGGTTTATCACTCAGAGGATATGATCCTGAAGAGAGGGATAAGAAAGGGGAACCACGTGGGGTTCGGTTCCTGGCTCAGCTCAGCGACTTCTGCCTAAGAGATGGGACATTTGGCTCATGCCCACGAAATGTTCAGAATCTTCAAAACAGTAGCAGCTGAAGTGCTAAAACTCACAGGACAGCATCGTGGAGGTCATGACAATCTGAGAGAAGCTACAGAACCTCCCACGTGTTCCTGTCCTGAAAGAGGAAACGGATCGCCTTCACGGTGCTGGGATTGGGCTCACTGCTTCTTTCCTGACAGACTTAAACTCCAGCCAAACACAGCTGTTTAGGTGGTTGCTCTCCAGCCTGAAAGAAACTAGCCCAACCTAAGACAAATGTCTTTTTTTCCTCTCAGTTCATATAATCTATTGCAGTTAGCACACAGCTTAAAAAATTCACCAGCACACTAATAGTACGGAATTAAGCAGCACTGTACCCTGCTCAGGAGAATGAACCATGTGGTCAAAGCTTGATGTCAGTTTAAGTTTTTGAACAAAGGAAGAATGTGAAAGTATGGGAAAAGCAGTTGTTCACTTACAATGGCCCCAAGCCTTCATACAAACTCCATACTCCAAGCCCTTCATTGGGTACCCTCTTCTACAGAGCATACTTGTCCACCACAACCTCCTCTGTATATAAGCTCTCTTGATAAGTGTGTGGACCACCACCCTGGCACTTACACTTCTTTCTTTGAAATCCAAATTGACTCCATTTTGGGATGGCTTGGGATACTAACTGTGGGTTTCTGTTGCCTCTTTTGGGGCAACTCCAGCCATAGGTTCAGTGGGTCCTAGTAGAAGCCAAATTAGAGAACATGACCTCGTCAGGTGATGTCCCATGGATTTGTACTTGCTCTGGGGCATGTGAGATCCTTCCTGGAGGTCCCAAGAAATACTTGGAGCCATTCAGCAAGGGCTGCTGCCCTTCAAAACTTGAAACTCAGAGGGCACTGAATGATGCCTCTGGGCTTAATTGCTAAAGAAAGCCAGTATGTCCAAGGGCTGGGGAGACAGTGGATATTGAAATCTCATTAGGAACACAAAGGCCAGTAAAATAAGAGCCAGCAGTGGGAAAATTGTAAATTTCAGATATCACACAATAGGTGGGTAGGGTGGCTGGAGAGATGGGTCAGGTTCACTCCCCGCACGGTGGCTCACAACTGTCCAACTCCAGTTCCCAGGTATTTGGCATCCTCAGATATACATGCAGGCAAAACACCCATACTTAGAAAGAGAGAGAGAGGGAGGGAGGGAGGGAGGGAGGGAGGGAGGGAGGGAGGGAGGAAGGAAGGAAGGAAGGAAGGAAGGAAGGAAGGAAGGAAGGAAGGAAGGAAGGAAGGAAGGAAGGAAGGAAAAAAATGGGGATAAGAGTGGGTGGGACTTAAAAACCCAAAAAACCTTTGCAGTCAATTCCCAGTCTTCTAACAGACTTTAGGAAATTTTCTCTTTTCTTTTCTCCTCCTCTTCCTCCCCCTCCTCCTTCCTTTCTCTCTCTCCATCCCTCTCTCCCTTCCTCTGTCCCTCCGTCCCTCCTATCTCTCTCCTTCTTTCCTTCCCTATAGCCCAGGCTGGCTTTGCACTTAGACTGTTGCTATGTAGCCGAGGATAACCCTGACCTTCTTGTCACCGTTTCCACTGTCCAAGCGCTGGGATCACAAGTGTGTGCTGCCATGTCTGGGTTCTAGTGAGCGTCTGGGACAGTTTCCTGCATATGAACCAAGCATCTCCCAATGGCCTACAACCCCAGTCCTGTGTTCTAGTTTGGTTTATGAATTGTTACTTTATTAACAGCATCATTTCTCTCTCCCTGACCTCCCCCCACATGAACACACACACACACACACACACACACACACACACACACACACACACACACACACACTTTTAAAAGATTTGTTTTCTTATTTTTAACCATGGGTATGTGTGTATATGTGCATGTGAGTACAGGTGCCCTCAGAGGCCAGAAGGGGGCATGAGCTCCTGAAACTGAAGTTCTAGGCACTTGTAAACTGTGCAGACAATATGAGTGCTCTTAACTGATGAGCTCTTTCTCTAGCCCTACATTTTTTTTTTTTTTTTACTATTTAGCATTCTAGCTGTTTTATACAGCTGCTAAAATTTTGATTTTATTTTATAAACTCACTCAAGTCCAACTTAGTTAAGTTTTCCTCTGCCTTACATTTTTTGACAGATTTCATAAAAATCTGGATTTCTTCTTTCTTAGGACCCCAAGTGATTTCTAATTGTAGAACCACATGTTAAGTATGCGTCAGTGAACACTTAAGAAAAGGGGTAGCTGGTTGCTTTCTACTGATTTCATTTATTTTGTTGAGAAAAATGACAGTGTATTTTTGTTTGTTTGTTTGTTTGTTTGTTTGTTTGTTTGTTTGTTTTGAGACAGGGTGTCTCTGTGTAGCCCTGGCTGTCCTGGAACTCGCTCTGTAGACCAGACTGGCCTTGAACTCAGAGATCCATGTGTCTCTGCCTCCTGAGTGCTGGGATTAAAGGCGTGCACCACCACCACCACCACCACCACCACCACCCAGTGAAAATGACAGTGTCTTATGTTCAGAAAAATTACAAACAATTCCTTATGTAAAAAGTGTGACCAAGATTCCCATTAGTTTTGTCTCTTGAAACTTTCTAAAGTTTAATGAGTAATTTTCTTTAACAGAGACTGATTTTCTACTGAAAGTGTTTTTAAAAACAGAAAGAAGAGAAAGCAAGGCCAGGTAAGGTGTCACCCACCTTTAATCCAGCACTCAGGAGGCAGAGGCAAGAGGATCTCTGAGTTTGAGGCCAACCTGGTCTACAGAGTGAGTTCCAGGATAGCCAAGGCTATGTAGAGAGACCCCATCTCAAAAAACAAACAAATAAACAGAAAGAAAGAAAAAAATAGAAAATGGATTTAGTAAGCATTTTAATATCTCAAACAGAATGCCTATTTTGTGGAAGCATCAGAAATCAAAAGCAGGTAATCAACTTGAAAACTGTTGTGTTAACATTTAGGTACTCAGAGGGTGGCCCTTCCTGGCTGATAGTCCTTTCAGGCCCGGTAACCACAGAACATCAGGCAAGAGGGAAATAAACTTCAGAAACTGCAAGTGTTTAGGTCTGTTCCTTTTAGTCCCTCTGTCCCCTGGAGAAGACTTTTGGAATTGGGTCTTGGTGTCGTCCGCGAGTTATCCAGTAACTGGGTCTATGTTTCTCAGGGAGAAAAAGGCCTGCAGCTTGTGGTCGAAGTCAATGGCTCTGAACTGAGGCTCCTTGTACTTGCGAGTCATCTTGGCACTCAGGTATGTTATGAGTTCACACCTTTCCACAAACTTCTCCATCTTCTTCTTGTATTTTTGTCTTGAATATTGAGACCCTTTGGGATTAAATGCTGTAGAAAATGTCACAGAGTTGTGAATGTTTTCTGATACGTGGTTAGTAAGCCATTCAACAAAGTAGAACTTCATGTGTGACCAGGCCACCCAGCTAAGGGAGAGGTGGTCCCGTCCGTCCGTCCGTCCGTCCGTGGAGAAGGTTAGAGGGCTGCTATATTAGACCATAATTTCCTGTGTTCACCTTTCTCTATGGAGTTTTGAGTGCTGACTATGTTATTTAGTACCCGGATTTTATTTATTACATTATTAATTTTGTGAAAGTGTTAGGGGTTGAACCTAAGGCCTCACATACACTAGGCAAGTAAGTGCTCTACCACTGAACTACATCCCCAGGCCTCTGCAGTCTTTTGAGATGAGGCCTCACTGTGTAGCCCTGGCTGGCCTGGAACTCACTCTGTAGACCAGGCTGGCCTTGAACTCACAGAGATCTGCCTTCCGAGTCCTCGGATTAAAGATGTGTGCCACCATGCCTGGCTTAAAAATTTGTTTTTACCTAGGCTGTACCTGAGCTCGCTCCATGGCCTAGGCATGCTTTGATCTTGTAATCCTGCTCAGCCTCCTGGGTAGTGCGAATTTTACCGGCCTGTGCCACCAGGTCCAGTTTATAGTACTTGATTTAAAAACTGGCAGTTTCACTTTGGATATTCTCATATAGGTGTTTACCCTGTGCTTCATTTGCCCCTTCCCGTCAGCCCAGTCTGCCGCATACGGTACGGCAAGTGCTGAGCTTCTCTGAGCGGCGCATCAGCTGGAAAGGCGTACCTTTGAGATGAAACGCTACGTAGAGGAGCACTGATCGCCTCACACTTAGGAAGGGGAACTTGGGCTTCAGGCATCCTGCTGCGTTCATCGCCTTGATGAGGGAGGTTGCTGTGCCCTGCAGGGAGAGATCAGTTTCAGCCAGCGCGTATTTGAGTGCACGTTCTGAACGCAGGTCGATAAAGGCCTTATTCTTTCCATCAGATAGCCTTCCTGGGATGGGGCTGTTAGACGACCATCCCCAATCACCAGGGAAGAAACACAAACTACACTT
This sequence comes from Peromyscus maniculatus bairdii, assembly GCF_049852395.1. NCBI lineage: Eukaryota > Metazoa > Chordata > Mammalia > Rodentia > Cricetidae > Peromyscus > Peromyscus maniculatus. The sequence goes on from NC_134867.1 coordinate 14,016,938, forward strand.
GGTGAAGGGAAATGAAATGTAAGCTGGCACAGAGCCAGCTGGGTGGTGGCTGCATGCCTGGGTTTCATTGTGTGATGGTCTCTATTCACGTGCTTGACGTTTTCTGTGACCTAACGTTGAAGAGGAAAGAGGAGGACACGGGGCTTTGGGTAGCCTTGGCTCATCTCGGCTTGTGTTGTCGGCACGGGCAGCCTGCCTCCCGCTCTGTGCATCCTTGGCCACGTGACAAGGAATCCCAGAGACCACAGGGGCACTGCAGCCAAGTTCCTAGAGCCGTGAGGGTGAAAGAGGCCTCTGAGAAAGCCCGCCTGTGACTCCTCCCTGGTGATCCTCCCTGCCATGTACAAAACAGGCCTTCTGACAATACTCCTCCCTGGTGATCCTCCCTGGCACTGGTATTATGCCAGATGGAAGCCAACTTTCTCCCCATCTCTCCTTTTGATTTTTCTTTCAGGTTTTTTTGTTTGTTTGTTTGTTTGTTTGTTGTTGTTTTGAGGCATATGTAGCTCTGGTGTGTGCCATTGAAGGCTAACCTTCTAGGCAAATTGAAAAAAAAACAAAGTGGTTAAGAGGTTGTGACAAAGGTCTAAAAATTGTGTTTTTGACATTTATTTGGCAGAATTAAAAAATACTAACTTTGGGAGGGAGACTGGTGAGGTGGCTGAGTGGGTAGAGGTGCTGGCTGGGCCAGCCTGGTGGCCTGTTTGACCCCAGAAACACACACGAGGTTGGAAGGAGAGAACCAACGCTGCAGGCTGTCACGTGGCCTTCACACACACACATCATGGCACGTGTGCCTCTCCTGTCGTGAGCAGTGCACACACATGCACAAAGAATAATCTAAAAATTAAATGACTTTGAAATAGTGATTGACTACTGACACATTTTACAACTTTTAAAAATAATGATATCTGGATGAATAAAATGTGATTCGAATAGATAGTTTAATGTGGATTTGGGATAAAACATGGGTTTCGTAGCTCACCTATCCTGGTACTGTGGTTTAACTCTTTTGTGGAATAAATTAACCTTTGGGAGGCCAAAGCAACATCTCAAATCATTGGAGGAGGAGGAGGGAGAGGAGGAAGAAGAGAAAGAGGAGGAGGAAGAGGAGGAGGAAGAGGAAGAGGAGGAGGAAGAGGAGGAAGAGAAGGAGGAGGAAGAGGAGGAAGAAGAGGAGGAGGAAGAGGAGGAGGAGGAGGAGGAGGAGGAGGAGGAACCAAACTGCACATCCGTTTACGTGTAACCAGTGTTAAGACAGCCGCCTCCCCTTCATGCGGTGCTGCTGTTCCAGGCGTTGGTGATGGGGGTCCACCCCTTTCATTTGAACAACCACCCATAAATGAAACAGTTGAAGAGTGCCTGGAACCTCACTTTTAGAAAAGCAAAAGTTACCGTTAGAAGAGGCCCCTGTATTCTCGTAATATGTATCAAAGAAAATCATGCAACAGAACCTGTTCCAGATACCCAGGCAAAGGGAGGCTGGTAAGGTGGATGGGTTCCTTTAGCGGGGGAAGTTTGTATGGAAGCTTCTGGTCCCAGTAGTGCATTGGCATCCTATGAATACAAAGCTCGTTAAGCACATGCTCACACACCCCCATTCTGTGCATACAGACACAAGTATGAGACAAAGCTCACTTCTTGCTTTATCTACTGGAGAAAAACTATGCGAGGGAGAAAACTAGGGATTCTAGAAGTTTCTCTTGCTTTTCGATTTCACACAAGGTTTCGTGTAGCCCACTCTACGGCTCAGAACAACTTTGAACTCCACCTTTGAATTCTTTGCTTTCACCGTCTGAGTGCTGGGAATGAGCCACCCTGCCTGGCTCTGGGGCTCCAGCCTGGTCCACTGGTTTATCAGATTTCTTAATTTTCACAGGGACTATATAAAACTCTTCTCAAAAGTTGAATTATCTGTGTGGCACCTTTATTCCCAAGACAGACACCCCTGTGCCCAGGGTGGAGGCCACCAGGATGGAGTTTCCTTCAGAAGTCGCTGATCATGAACAGAGGCAAACACAGGGTCCTCTTCCCCGCACTGGTACCTCCTGTCTAAGAACAGTCCCCACCCAGGCTCTGAATCCCCGCTGTGCCCTCTCTCTTTCTGTAGCTGTTTCTCTCTCTCTCTGTCTCTATCTATCTATCTATCTATCTATCTATCTATCTATCTATCTATCTATCTATCTACCTACCTACCTACCTACCTACCTACCTATCTATCTATCTATCTATCTATCTATCTATCTATCTATCATCTATCTATCTCCAAGCCTTGGCACATCCTTCTTTATTGGGCCCTTCCCATGCAGCTGCATTTAAACGTGCTCACAGTTCCCACATTAGAAGAAAAGGAAAGAAAAAAAAATAGCGGAATGTGGTGACCTGTAATCCCAGAAATCAGGAGTCAAAAACTGGCCAACCTGCACTACAGAGTGCATTCCAGGCCAGCCTGGGCTACAGAGTAAGACCTGGTCTCAACAACAAACCAACCAACCAAACCACAGACAAAATCTCCCCAAACCCAAACCCGAAACAAACAGACAAGACAATAAAGAAAACCAACCGAGAGAGCAAATTCCCCTTCGTTCCTCTGATCCTACATCTCTTCCAGCAATTAACATCTCTCATCTTTTTACAATAAAATTTCTTCAAACCTAAGCCTCACTAGAAACGGCAAGCTAAGGAACAGGCTCTATCTGCATAGTCTCTTCTCACTAGTTTGGAATCAGTCATGACTGTTTAAAATCAAAAAAACGGAAGGGATTTGACTTTTAATGTGACAACCAGGGACATCTGGCAGAAGAGATGCTCGCCTGCTCACGGGCATGCAGCTGCTGGCAGTGCCCACCAGCTCTGTTGTTCCTGGTTCAACTCACTTTCCTCGAGCATCTTTCCCTCCGGCTGCCGCAGCTCGGTCACCCCTGGGGTACGGGCAGGTCTTGGAGCCTCATTCACCCCTCCAGAGCTCCGCTTCCCACCCAAACGCCCTTGCCAAGACCCCCAGTCGCGGGCTGCAAGCTCAGTCTCACAGGAGCGTCAGTCCTAACCTGGCTTCATTTCCCAGGGCTTTCCCAGAAGGTTCTCTCGCCCCAGTCCCAGCCTTCCATCCCTTCTCTCCTTCACCTCTGCGGCTGTCTTTCCGCCTTGTGTGTGGTGGTGGCAGGAGGGGTGACCGGTGGCAGAGAGGACGTCCTAGGGGTGTGAGCCCCAACATGCCTCAGATTCCATTTAGGATTACTCTATTAACTTCTTAACGTCATTTCTGCCTCCAACTCATTCTTGACACCCCGTGGAGATCTCGTTCCTAAGCAAAATCGAGTCTAACACTGATTTGGAACACTTGGAAGCAGGCAGTAGATGTTTGTGGCGCATGGGGTCAAGTCTAAATGCCGTTTGGTGGTTTTACCTGGACCTCTGTACTCTACCCTGCTCACCTCCTCCAGCCCTGCCTCTATGTCCTATCCAGACAAGCTGACTTTCCTACAGTTCCCGGGTCCCCAGGGACAGGCTGACTGCAGGCCCATCGGCTTGGCATCTGGTCCTTTATCCCTTATTCTAGTTCATTCCCGCTTCTCACTCAGACAATCCAGTCCTACCAGAATACTAAGCCCTTCCTCACCCTTTAGGCTCTATAATATTCTGTTATTATCAGGTACTAAAAATCTATGGTAAGTCCTGGAGCCCTACAATTTGGGAGAAGGCAGTACTTACTCACCCCTGCCTACCCCATGGTGTGTGTGTGTGTGTGTGTGTGTGTGTGTGTGTGTATCCCTTTCCTTCCCTTCCCTTCTCTTTCACAGTTCCAAGCACAGTACATGGGACATAGAATATCACAAATATTTACAATCGGTGAATAATCTCACCTCAAAAATTTCTGGAGTTTTTCTTCAGTCTCACAAATAAATATTCGATCACGATACTCTGCAGCATATTGAATGTTACCAGGCACTAGGGCTTCATATCTGAAAGGTGAAAAACAAGACAAAATGAAATAAAAACCAGTGTGCAATTAATATATGTAGCTTGGCAATTAATATTGTATCATTCATATGTAGGACTGCATAATAAAACGTCAAAATGTTTCATTTTTCTACTTCTGCAGCTCAAGAGGGAAAGGAACATCTCCCTAGGTAATCAGCCTAAGACTATCACTTTGTGAACTGGAGAGATGGCTCTGAGGGCAAGAGCACTTGCAGCTCCTGAGTAGGATAGGAGTTGGGGTGCCCAGCATGCCCCCATGCAGGGTGGCTCACAACTGCCCGTAACTCCAGTTCCAGGGGATCAGATGCCCTCTTCTGGACTCTGTGGGCACCTGCATGTACACACACACACACACACACACACACACACCAATAAAAATAAATCCTTAAAAGCACTGTCCCAAGGGCCCCTGGCGCTGAGCAGGGCTGTGGCTCCGTCCCGGGAATCTGAGGACTTACCTTTGTTTGCCGTCCAGGTAAGTCACTGGGCAGTAGCCTTGGAGCTCAGCACACTTAGGAAACCGGCTCTTCAGCTCTGACAGGGTCAGCCTTTTGGGGAGCAGGGCGGCAGGTGGGAGCGGATGAGGTGCCAAGGGAGGCACATACAATTCCGGGTTCATCAGAAATTTCTGTTAGGGAAAGAGGTACAGCAGCAGAAGCATTTCAGACAGCAATAATGCACCAATCAAAACACCCCTGGAGGCCCTCCTGCTCAATTCCCATACAGCAGCCCTTCAAGCCATCTGAGAGGAGTCATTGTAACTTCTCCTGTAAGAAGTTCCTCAGGATAATAATCCCAAGCAATCAAAGGTCTCTTCTTACTCAAAAATGCAATATTTTTTTAGCTCCTATTCTATGACAAGGACTGGAGAGTCCTTAGCCAGCTGCCAGTCTCCCTGTGCTCTTTAGGGGTCTCTGGGGTCAGGAGTTGCTCTGTAGAGTGCAAAGCACGAAATATCAGACATGAGTTCTGCTTTAAAAATTTTGTGATTATTGTGCCACAAGCAGGAAGAAATAAGCACCTCCAGTAAAGAAATTAAAATTATTCTTTGGTGGAATATAAAATGTTCAGATTAGTTTTCATTATTGTCTTAGTTACAAACCATTGTATATCATCAAATCGCAGGCATCAAAATACTGGAATCAATATATGGTCAGACTTTTGAATCTGTAGGTACAAGTGGTCCATTCTCCATATCCATGGCTTCTGTGGCCTCAGATTCAAATAGGAAATGTTCAGTAAAAAAGACTAGCTCTTTACTGAACATGTCTGCCCTTTCCCCTTCAAAATTCCCTAAACAATACAGCCTGGCAACTGGTTACAAGGCTTTTACATTGTATTAGATCTTATAAGCCATCTATGAGTGTTTCAATGGACGTGGGGGTAGGTATAGGTAAGGTTATATGTAAATGCTACCCCCTTTGTACTTGAGCAGACATAGATTTTGGCACCCTTGGCGGGGGTGTCTTGGAACCAATCCCCAAAGATGCCAGGGATAACTGGGAAATTCTAGTGTTGTATTTATTTATTTTCAAGTATGGCCGTCAGTCAAGCTCTTGCTTTATTCTTACTCCCTTATCCCTTGAAGCTGAATCCCTGGGTTCTTTCTGTAGACTGAGTCCAGATGCTTCATACCTCCTCCATTGGTGAGACTCAACTGTTGGCTTTCCCTGCCTGATGGGCTACCTAAGACCCGCCACTGACCCAAACCTTCTGAATATGCCTGGGGTTGGGGGAGTCTCAGGGCTACTCTTTGAATTTCTCACTGATCCCAGAGTCCCAGGTTCCAATGATGTGGTTATTGGTCCCAATTTTCTGAGTGTCCCCAAGGGTGCCTGTTCTTCTCATTTGATGAAACTGAAGACAAACCATTTTGTTTCCTTAATAAATATTTATATAAGAAACAGACTTACATTTAGATTTTCCTTGGAACTCATTTTATAATAGTGGCCCCTGAACTCTGCTGCAAATTCCAAGCTGTTAGTTGTAGAACAATCATTTAACTCATAAGATTCTGCTAGGCTGACAGGGCAAAACTGTCCAAACTCTCCCAGGCGAGCAATCAGTTCATCGGGTGTGATACATAGTTTGTCAATGCAAGCAGCTTTCCCTGTTATCAACGTATTCGTTATTATAGATTTCATAGGAGACACAATGATCAAAAGTTAAAATGATTTCAGTTAGACACTACTATATTAACACTACACATCCTAAAATTCTAAACAACAGAGTAAAAAGTAAAGTCACTACAAATCATATGGTGGTGGAGGTTCTACAGTCCCATGTTCTGGAGACTGAGGCAGAGGGACTACCACAAATTCTAGGCCAGCCTGGGCTAACATAGTGAGAACCTGTCTCGAAATAAGCAAGCAAACAAACAAAACAAAAGGTATTCTTCTTTGGGTTGGGGGGAAAGGGAGGGGGCCAGGAAGGGAGAGAACAAGGGAATCTGTGGCTGTTATGTAGAACTGAATAGTACTGTAAAATAAATTAAAAAAAATAAAAAATAAAAAAAAGTTATTCTTCATGCTTGCACCCTTTCAGCCTACTACCCATCCTAAGAGGTACTCACTGTTGGGTTTATGCCCTTTTTAGTCCTTTTTTTTTTCTGTACATGTGTGTGAGTATGTGTGTGTGTGTGGCATGCATGTGTGTGCGCACACATGTGTATTTTGTATATAGTGTATTTATGCCAGTACATGTAAACATTATTTTGCAACTTGATTTATCAGTTAATTGTTGTCTTTGACATCTTTCTTTGTTGACCCAATTCTGTAATACACATGTTTAATCCTGGTTGTTTTGTGTTCAAGGAAACATGTTCTGATTCTATGTATCCCAGATGGCCTTGACCTTGTGATCATCTCACTTCAGTTTTCTGGGTGTTGGGATTATAGTCGTGCTCCACCACATCCAGCCACCCAGTTTGTTTGAATTTATGCATAGTATTCTAGTACACAAATATACAAACTATAAGTACATGACTTTTAACTTATTCATTTAACTAAAAGTTACATGTGGTTTCCTTGAATATTTATCTTTGTTGTATATTTTCATTCTAGTTTTTCACTATCATCAACTATATACATGTAACAGATAATAGTTATATACGCATATTTTTATATGAGTACAATAGATACATATACATACATACATCCGTATGAATGGGCACACACACACATTTATGTTCTAACAAGTGTTGTCTACACAATTCTGAAACTAACTGGTAGTCCACAATCATAGCCCTGCTTCGATGAGGCAGGCATTGAGAAACATTGTCTTATTGGCTGTTATCTTCCACTGACCTTCTGAAAGTAAGAAATGGTCAGTGAGGCCTCGACACCCTTCCAGAAAGGTCTGTAGGCTGTACACTGCTGGACAACAGGACTTTCCAAGTGGCAAAAATCTGTGACTCAGCTGAGTCAACAAAAGTGAATTGGATACCTTGACTCTATGTCTGATCTCTACAACACTGGTTATCAGCCATTAACTGTGACTACTTCATTAGGTCCTGGTCCACTGAGAAGTGTCCAGAGTAGCAGCTGACAGAGTCTCCTAACGTCTTTGTATCTTCCACAGAGTTCAGTGGTTTCTGGAGTAGTGTTACTTGCCTTAAGACAAAGGGATGTCGATACTTGCTACCTAATTTTCCTAATTGCTCTGTCATTTGAACATAAGTCTGATGTGTCACTGATTATCACTGACAGGACATAAGTCTGATTGGTTTACTGTGTCATTATGGTATCATGAGCATCAGGGCAGGACACAGGCTGGGCTGCTCTGTCATGTCTCGGGTACTGTTGTGGGTCCACGCCCTGTGTTGTTCAGAGCTTATGAATTGTTCCCTCTGGATGTGGGTATTTGTTTCTAATGAAAAAGGATATACCAAAAGCACATGCCTTTAATCCCAGGACACTGGAGGTAGAGGCAGGTGGATCTCTGTGCATTCAAGACCAGCCAGGGCTACATATTTGAGATCCTGTCTGGAAAAACAAACAAACAAACAAACAAACAAACGTGATCTAAACCACAAGATTAGTTTAGTTTTCTAGGCTGAACTGTCTTCTCAAAAGAGACATTGAAGTATTCATAGCACCCTTGACTGTAACCTTTAGAGAGCAGAGTCAGATAGACAAAGACACGGAGCAGCACGTCATGTGACAGAAAGGCAAAAAGAATGACAGAGCAATGACAGAGACAGGGTTGTTGTGGTGACACCATAGGCCATTGATTGTTGGCTATGCTGGAAACAAAGAGGAAGGCATGGAGCAGGCCCCCATAAAGTCCTCAGAGAAAGCATGGCACTGCCAACACCTTGATTTTGAACTTCTAGCCTCTTGAATTATGACACGACACATTTCCGTCATTCAATCCACTCGGTTTGGGCACCTTTCCCTGGTAGCCCAAGGAGACTTGTGGGGCGTTTACCCACCACCCCCACAGCTTCCCAGAGTTTTCTTGAGTGCGAGCAGCAGGAAATATTAGATAGAAGGATTTATAGCGGAGAATCTTGCGGAGATAAACAGATAGAAAATAAAGGATAGCCTCGAGAGGGCCTGGAACCTATTCCAACGGGCCCGGACTGTCTCTGGTCCAGGGTTTTTATAGAGACGCCAAGGGGTGGAGCAAAAGACCTCCTCCCCCAGCACAGCCAAGTGCAGGCCATCTCAGACACCTGCACTCAGGCCCGTGGTCCTGATCATCCTCTATTTGGACCTGCTGGGTAAAGCCACGAGGAACCCCAGAACGGGCTCCCACAGAGACTAAAACAAAAGGCCAGGGCTTCTGTCTCGCTGGCACTCCCCTTTTCCCTTGCCTTTTCAAAGGCTTGTTCCCATGGCAGACCAGGCTGCCTGCTGGGTGTGGTGGTGCAGAGCAGTAGCCCTGGCATTCAGGAATCCAGGGTTTGAGGCCAGCCTGAGGTACAGAGGCAGCAAATAAATAAATGATAATCCAGGTGATGCTGCCATTTCAGGCATGACTGATGAGAGCCTTGTGGGGTCATGGAAGCCTCCACCAAGATTTTGAAAGAGGGCTGGGAGGTCAAACAGTGTGTGATAAAGTCAAGAGCTCTCCAGGGAGCTCCCGAGACTGTGTTGCATGAAGCTGTGATGGTGAGGGGCCACAAGAAAAAAGTGCCCCAAATGAGTGGGTTAAATGATAGAAACATACCGCGTTGCAAATCTAGACACAATGGAGAGTCAAGGATGTCAAGAATAAGGAGGGTCTGCTGAGGGAAGCTGAAGGGAGTGAATGGAGCCAGCCTGAGACTGCTCAACCTTGGTTTCATTTAGATGAAAACACTGTGAACGTCAGATGTTGGACATGGAGCTGTGATGTATCATTTGGTCTGATAATGTCGTGTTAAGCTCCTCTCCCTCCCTCTCTTTCAGACATCTGAGGTTGTCCTCTGGCCTGCATACTCATCTGCACACACATGAACCTGCACACACACAAATGTGCACACATACACATAACAACGTTTTCTTACCGTCCTTGATTCTTTCCATGTATATCTGTATGTACTTATTCATCTGTTGGATGTCTTTGATGATTTCATTCCATACCCACCACTTACTGTGAAATCCATCAATCACGTGCCAGTTTTGATGCTGTTCTTGATAAAATTCCCTGATCTCCTTGATATTTTTATGGTACTTGGCATTTTTATGAGCTATAATCTGTGTGCTGTTGTGCAGTGGATACGGTGTACTAAGGAGGAAACGGGGAAGAGGCAGAAAAGCTGGTGAGGGCCTGAGATATCCCCTGTACAGATGGCCAAGGTCACCCTGTTCCCACAGTTCCCTCATGAGGAATACCTTTGCTCCATCTTCTTTTCTAGCAGCAGTCTTTTGAAGATCTCCTTGGATGGCACCTCCAACTCAAAGATGACCATGGGAATGATTGACCTTGCCTCCAAGATATTCATCTGGTTTGTGGTTACCGGGTAGCCATCAATGACCACACTAACAGACAAACAGAAAAACACAATTTCCACATTCCTTTTCTCTCACCATGCCTCTAGAACAAATCTGTCTTTAGTGCTCCTAGGCTTTCCATTATGACAATGGTAATTTTTGTGTGTGTGCATTTTCTCCTTTATCTTTACATCTTAACCCTCCCTCACCCCCAGACTGTGAGGTGGGCAGTACACATGCACACAGCTTGGAGAGTGGGAGGCAGGAGGTCTGCACTCATACATCTATCTGCTTAGCACCACACAGCTAGGTTTTGGTAGAATTTGATAGACACACCTATTATACCTTGAAAATTGTGCATTCCTGATGTTATAAGCACAAATAGCAGAATGAATGTAGGCAGGCCTAGATTTGAAACCTGGTATTAAAAACTCCATGCCTTGGTTTTTAGTAGAGTAGGAGAAAATTATATTTACCCCTTAGAGTGGTTTTAAAGATTAGAGAACGGGTACGAAAAGCAAGTAGAACAGGGCATGGCATGTACTAAATGCTAAGTAAATAGTCATGTGTCCTCTGCAAGGAGCTATTCTTATTGTAGCAGAATGGGGAGTTTGTGAGGGATTTGGAATGGGGAGTTTGTGAGCCCCCCCCCATGCATGTGAGCAGAAGGTATGAGAATTACAGCCCAACAGTCTGAGGTAATAAGATTGGATATCAAACTGAAAGGAAACAAATTTTTTTTTTTTTTTAAAAAATCAGAAATTCTGGGAATGGCCTGATAGACAAGGCAGAATGCTGGGCATGTGGCTGGTGGCCATCAGTAAAGCTTCTATATCCTGAGTGACAGGGCACACTCGTGAACGCCCTCCAACACAGTGCAGGCTCCACCTACAAGTCTCCTAGCAGAGATGATAAGCCACCTCATTGTAGACGAGTCTGCAGGAGGGCGACATTTTATTTTATTTTTTTAAACAGAGAGTAGTTACTCTTTACACTGGGAAGGGTCACTTGAGTGGTTCTCAGGATTGGGGAAATGAACCTAGGGTAGATGAGCAGCCTTCATCCTGAGATTAAGATGAAATAAACCCACGATTCAACCAAAGTTGCCCTCATCGGGGAAAGCTAAGCCCCAGGGAAGAAGTAACTCAGTGTGGATATGTCCCTTTTCCCGAAGGCTGTCACCCAAGAATGCTCCCCACCCCTGAAATTATAGAAACTGTTCCATGATTTGACTCAAAACAACTTGCAAAGAAGAGGCAGAAGGTTCTAAGTACACAATGATCTTGACTAAGCCAGGAGATTCTAGTTCGGTGACTTGGACTCAAGACCAGAGAACATCGGGGTTCACTGGGATGTGACCAATGGCTGTAACAGACAAGAAGAAAGGTCATCAGAGAAGAATGAACTCATGACAAAGCCAAGTATTCAGTGTTCCTGTCCGAATACAGCATCACAGGAGGGGCACTGCTCCCTGTGCAGGGACCTGGGCCTAAGAGGAACTGCGTTCAAGGGACCACATCATCTGAGAACTAAGGAGGGCCCTCCCATCATTTCATGGAGCAGTAGGAAGTATTGGGGCAAGGAAGTCACAGTGCCCCGTCTGTGGACTGTGTAGGAGTTGCTGCTGCAGGGAGTCAAGAGGTCTGTGGGCCAATCTGCCATGAATTCAAGCCACGAATCTTGACAGAAAAAGGTAATGTTTCCAAGTACGTGCTCAGTCTGAGCAGCAGATCATTCTCTTCCCCTTTACAGACGCTCCGAACCCATCTCCAAGACCTTTTTGAAAGAACTGCAAGCATCCTCACCATTACTCCCTCTGTCCTTCCTTCTGCCCTGACTCACTTACCCTATGGTATTGCACACACTCTCCATCAGGGAGAGATCCAAAGCTTGAACAGCAAGTCCATCAGGCACCGTCATGCCTTTGTGAAGGTGCCAGTTTATCATAAGTGACAGCTCCGTTTCCGGGTGATTGCTTAACATGCTACGCAATGCATCTCCCACTGACAAGCGTTTTAAGCCATATTCACTTACAAGCTTTTTGGCAACTGGAAAACATAAAACATGAAGCCTATTTGACGCCACGCATCCATCAGTTAACCTTACGTTTAGATTCTGACTAATGGCGCCAAGAGCAAGCTTCTCTTCACATTCTTCAAAGAGTTGTCAAAGTTGTTAGCAGAACTTCAGGTTGTGACTTTAGAATCTGGCTAATGAACCAACTGGGTTTCTTCTTTTTTCTTTCTTTTTAATAATTTATTTTTATTTTATGTGCATTGGTATTTTGCCTGCAGGTGTGTCTATGTGAGGGTATCAGATCTTGGAGTTACAGACAGCTGTGAGCAGCCATGTGGATGCTGGGAATTGAACCCAGGTCCTCTGGAAGAACAGTCAGCACTCTTAACTGCTGAGCCATCTCTCCAGCCTCCATCTTCTTCTTTTTTCTTTTTATAATCAAACCAATGTTTAAACAACTTATTGCTTCTGCACGATGTAGCAAATTGGGGGAAGCATTGCAGTAATCCTGTGTGCATTTGGTATTTAGTGTGCTGTCAAAGATAACGATGTAATGACCTTACTTGATTGGATTACACCATTCCTCAATCCATCTGTAGATTCCACACTGCAATGAGGATAGCGAACCCTAGACTCATCATGGATCATGGGTCTCAGTCAACCTTCTAGGAAATACTTTTAAAAAATTATTAAGGCATACTTTACATTTTGTTTTATTTCATTTTTTATTTTCCGTGTATGGGTGATTTGCCTGTATGTGTGTCTGTGCACCATGTGTGTGCAGTATCTGTAGAGGTCAGAAAAAGATTTCAGATCCCCTGAGATTGTAGTTATAGATGACTGTGAGCTGCTGTGTGGGTGCTAGGAATTGAACCCAAGTCCTCCATAGGAGCAGTCAGTGCTCTTAAATGCTGGGCCATCTCTAGCCCCCTACTTTACATTTTAATGGAGGTTTATAGCTTAGGAGACAGAATTTTTTTTCTGTGGGTTTATTTGATGTTTGGGTGGCATGAAAATTAAATTCTAACTTTATAGCTGAGGGGAACCAAAGCCCACTAGAGTAGAGTAGATCACTGAATAGATAGAGGTCATTGAATAGAATAGATAGAGGTCATTGAATAGATTAGATAGAGGTCATTGAATAGAATAGATAGAGGTCATTGAATAGATAGATAGAGGTCATTGAATAGATAGATAGAGGTCATTGAATAGACAGAGGTCATTGAATAGATAGAGGTCATTGAATAGATAGAGGTCATTGAATATGTAGATAGAGGTCATTGAATAGAAGAGATAGAGGTCATTGAATAGGTAGATAGAGGTCATTGAATAGATAGATAGAGGTCATTGAATAGGTAGATAGCGGTCATTGGCTGAGAGAGGAGATTCTCTTGACTGTTCCCAAGGGGCAGGTGAAATTCCAGACCCCAAACCTCAGTTTTCCTACAAATTTGTTCAAATTATAAAACTAAATGAGTTTTCAAAATAAGGCATAGTGTTAAAATTTACTTTCCATTTCAACAGAGAGGTGAGAAGTCAGATTGTTATCTATGTTTTCAGCCCTGGAATGGAATTTTATTTCAGATGAGTACATTCTGTTGTTCTTAGTAAATACCATTGTCTTGTGAAGATTTGGAATAAGGTTGTTTTGTCATGTTAAGACATTTAAAAGTTAGAAAAAGAAATTTAAATATTTTCATTTACATTTATTTACTCTCTCTCTCTCTCTCTCTCTCTCTCTCTCTCTCTCTCTCTGTGTGTGTGTGTGTGTGTGTGTGTGTGTGTGTATCTTTTGAGATAGGATCTCATTGGCCTAGACCTTTCAAAGTAGGATAGGCTAGGTGAGCCTTGGGGATCTATCTGTCTCTGCCTTCCTAGTACTGGGATTATAAAATATGTGCACATCATATCTTATTTTTTTGATGGGTTCCAGAGCTTGACCTCAAGTCCCATGCCTGCGAGGTAGACACTTTATTCATTGAGCCCCCAGATCCCTGGACAAAGAATGTAAAAGAATGATTTTTTAAAAATCAATAAATTAAAGAGGATACAAATAAATGGTGAATTAAGGAAGACAATGAAAGATATGAAAAAGAAATTCAGGAGAGAGAGAAAGAGAGAGAGAGAAAGAGAGAGAGAGAGAGAGAGAGAGAGAGAGAGAGAGAGAGAGAGAGACTAGATAAGAACCAATTGGAAATTTTGGAAGTAGAAATCTCAGTAAATCAAATTTAAAAGAAAAAACAGAAAGCATCAGCAACAGCTTAGGTGGAAGAATACCAGAGCTTGAAGACAGAAATTTGATGAGTTATTATATTCAGAGAGCAATAAAGAAAAATAAGGAGGAATAGACAAGACACTCCAGATCTATAGGACACTATGAAAAGAATATTTAAAGAACAGTGGAATCAGTACACACAAAGGAGAAACACAGGATAGAGGCACAGAAAACCTATCAGTGAAATAAGGACAGGAAATTTCTCAAGTCTTGGGAAAGATACAGATAGCCAGTTACAGGAGACATTTAGAATCCCAACTAGACACAATTGAACAGAAACTATTATTAAACTTTATAATTAAATGCCAGAAGTACAGAACAAAGAAAGAACATTAAAATCTGTATGAGAGAAATGTCAAGTCACACATAAATATTTCTCAGAAGAAACTCCAAAGACCAAGAGGGCTTCAGTGAAGAAAGAACTTCAGGCCCTGAAAGAAAATAGATTATTATATCCAACCAAGTCATCCTTCAGAATAGAAAGAGAAACAAAGACCTAAGATGACCATGAACTAAAGGAATTCCTGGTACTGGAGAGGAATTCAGTAAGATGAACACAATTGTCAGGAGCAGCAAAGGATCAGTTTCACCTGAAGAGTCCATAAGCAAATGAGAATTAGGAACAAATCAAACACTGCCAGGTCAGCAAAGCATCCCAACTCTAGCATTAATAAAGCAGAAATGGATACAGATTATTCAAAATAATTAGAATGGAGACAAGACAGGGCAGGAGTGGCACATGCCTTTCACAGGCACAATTGATTGGTTGGACTAAAATAAGTCCCAGTTTGTTGCCTGCAAGAAACCCACTCTCGCCAGCACAGGTACACATAGACCAAAAGCCAAAGGATGGAAAACAATATTCTAAGCAAAGGAATCTGAAAGTAAGCAAGAGTAACTCTATTCATATCTGACCAAACAGACCTCAAGCTAAATTAGTTAGAAGAGACAATGGTCATGTCATACTGATAAAAGGAATGTTGTGCCCTGTAACAGGCCCCAGATCTTAGTTCAACTGACTCCATGATGGAAGTACCATTGAGGCCATGAAATTCAGCACATAGACATCCCCACCAGCTGAAATGAAAATAAGGACTGGCTAATAAAGACTGTCTATTGGCTTAAACCCATGTCCGTGAGTAGTCTTCTCTGGTGGATAACCCACAACAGCACTAAGTTGGGTGGGTTTGGAATAGGAGCAGGAGGTGAGGTGGGGTGGATTTGAATGTGACCGACATAAATTGCATTAAATTCTCAAATAACTACTTTTTAAAAAAAAATAAAGAGAATAATGTGATTTAAATGTGAAATGTCACCAAGAGATTCATGTATTGAACATTTGGTCGCCAGCTGCTGACATTGTTTTGGGAAGTTATTGAATGTTTGGGATGTGAGGTACGGACCCTCAAGATGGGTCACTGGAGGCAGAACTCTTTGAGTCATAACCCCGTCCTGCTGTTGGCCTGAGCTCTGGGCTTCCCGACTTGCTGAGATGTGAAGTTGCAGCTACAGTGCCCACTGCCTTAGACTGAGCCACCGTACCTCCCTCCCTGTCATGGACTGCGCTCCCTAAGCTGTGAACCACAGTAAACCTTTTCTCACTTCAGTTGCTTCACCAAGTATTTGTCACAGTGATAAGAAAGTATCTCAAAGGGAAGAACCCATCAAGAAGATACAACGATTGTACATAATGTCAGAAGACCCACTTCCACAGATAAACACTATTGAACATGAAGTGAAAGACCAGCCCAATGCTGCCTCACTTCAGTAGCTCACTGTCACCAATAGATCTAGAAGTCAACAAAATAACACCAGGGTTAGAGTACACTGTAAGTCAGTGGTTCTCAACCTTCTTAATGCTGCCACCCTTTAATACAGTTCCTCATGCGGTGGTGACCCCTGCGGTGGTTTGAAAGAAAATAATTCCATAGGTAGTGGCACTATTAGGAGGTGTGGCTTTGTTGGGGTAGGTGTGGCCTTGTTGGAGGAAGTGTGTCCCTGTGGGGGCGGCCTTGGAGGTCTCAGAAGCTCAAGTCAGTTCTCTGCCTGCTGCCTGCTGCCTGCTGATCAAGATGTAGAGCTCTCAGCTTCTTCTCCAGCACAATGTCTGCCTGCACACTGCCATGTCCCACCATGATGATAATGGACTGAACCTCTGAAACATTAAGAAGCCCCAATTAAATGTTTTCCTTTATAAGAGGTGCTGTGCTCATGGTGTTTTGTCACAGCAATAGAAACCCTAAGACAATCCCCAACCATAAAATTATTTTTCTTTGCTACTTCATAACTGTAATTTTGCTCCTGTTATGAAACATAATGTAAATATCTGATATGTGATCCCCAAATGGGTTGTGACCCACAGGTTGAGAACCACTGCTATAGGGCAGATGGACTTAACAGACACCAGCAGAGGTAGAGTATATATTCTTGTTTAGAACATGGAAGATTTTCCAAAATAGATCTGCAAAATGAGGCAGCAAAGCAATGCTTAACAAATGCAGAAACTGAAATAACTCCCAGTGTCTCAGGTCAGAAGGGAAAACATTAGAAGTCAGAGAAAGACAGCCACATAAATTACACAAATACATGGAGATCAAGCCACGTTTTGCATGATTGGCATGCCACTGAAGGAATCAAAGGGGAAACAAGAAAAAGCTGTAGAATTCTGTGAAAATGAGAATACTGCTACCAGAACCTGTGGGAAATGAAAACAAAACAAAACAAAAACTACAAAGAAAACTTGTAGCTGTGAGCAGCTTACACTTTAAAACCAGAGATATCAATCTAGAAACCTAACGTGTATCTCACTCTTTAAAAAAGTAAGAATAAACCAAAGCCTTAATCAGCAGATGGAAAGAAATAACAAAAACCAAGGCAGAAATAAGCAAAATATAAACTAAACAACACAAAGGATTAGTAACACAGAGTGGGTCCTTCAAAAAGATAAACGAAAACGACAAACCCTTAGATAAAATAAGTCAGAGATGGAGATGCCCAAATAAATAAAATTAGGGATGCGCTGGATACTACAACAGACCCTCTGCGATTCATAGGCTAATTAGGGAGTATTCTGAAAATGTATACATTTGTAGGAGGCATGGAAGTCTTTGTGTTCACAGATGAGCACTAGGGGAACCTGAATGTTAAACACTCAGGGTTGTTCCTTAAGGGAAGGAATGCACAACCCACGATCAGACCAGAAGGCAGGGAGCACATGTGGTTAATAGTCTGGTGACTTTTGCCCACACCGGGTCCTCCCCCAGACCCTTGTCATAAGCTTGCCTTGTTCAAGTCAATCTGTAGACCCATCTCTATGGACTTTTCGAGTTTTGTTGATTGTAGTAGAGCCTGGTCTGTATTTAGCTTACTTTGTTCCTCAAAGAGATTTATGTGTGCTTTATTATGCACATGGGATTGAGTTCATCATCACCAGAGTAAGTTTTCACCAAATTGTGCTGTTTTTAACTATACCTAAAATAGACTTCTCGGGGTCAGATTCGAGAAGTTTGAACTAACACCAGCTGCTGGGTTGTGTTGATCTAAACTACCTTCTTGTCTCCCATGGATCATCTCTCTGCTGGCCATGGAGGTTTGCAGAGACCCCTGCGTACATCAATGAATTAAAAAATCTAGATGAAATGGATGAATTTCTGGGCACATATAACCTAACAATTTTAATTAAGAGGCTATGAGAAACTGAAGTAAATCAACCAAAGCAGCAATAAAAAGTCTCCAAAGAAGAAAAGCCTAGTGCTAGATCCATTGTTAAATTATTTTTAAACTTTAAAAATAGTTTATGTGCCGGGCGGTGGTGGCACAAGCCTTTAATCCCAGCACTTGGGAGGTAGAGGCAGGCGGATCTCTGTGAGTTCGAGGCCAGCCTGGTCTCCAAAGCGTGTTCCTGGAAAGGTGCAAAACCCTGTCTCGAAAAACAAAACAAAACAAAACAACAACAACAAAAACCAAACAAAAAAAACCTCAAAGTATTCCATCAAATAAAAAGAGAAAGAATCCTTACAAATTCATTACATTAAACTAATATTGCCCTGTACTACACCTAATAAAAACAAGAGAAAACAACAAAATAAAAATTATTGATGACATAGATATAAGAGTCCTTCATAAAATACTTGCAAATAGTAATTTGTTGTGGAGGCCCACAAAGGTTTCCTAGTAAGACCTGAGCTTGCTTTACCCAGCAGGGCTGCATTAGAGGATTTCTTGACCATGTGCATGGTTTCTAGGTGATTGGAAGGGTCTGCACTTGTTTGAGCTGGGGGAGGTCTTTGCTCCACCCCTTGGCATTCCTATAATTAGCTCTTTAGATGAGACAGAAAGGGACCGGTGGATAAGGATCCAGGCCCCCGAGGCTGTCCTGTGTTTCTGTCTCTCTCCCCTCTATCCTTCTACCTCTATATTTCTACCTCAGTCTTTTATCCCCCTCTCCTCAAGAGTTCCCTGTCATAGAAAAGTGGGGGCTGGTCTCCGACAATTTTTATATTGAGATCCAATCTCAATTCAGCCTCAATAATTATTGTTTTAAAAAGATAAATTCTGGCAAAGATATAGAGAAAGGGACACCCTTTTCTACATTGTTGCTGGGGATGTAAATTAGCACAGGCACATGGAAACCCTCGGATCTTATGGCTGGTTCCCGGAGAGTTGGTGCTGGGTCTCAGAGCTCCCTCGATGCTTGAGGAACAAAGACAGACACTCACCTGTAGTTTTCCCTGACTTAGGAGGCCCCACAATCATAATCTTCACAGGCATAGTAGCTTTGGGCTTGGGTTGCCGGATGTATTTGATTGGGTTCATCATAAATTTTTCTCTAGATTGCTTATTAGATAAAAAATAAATGTACTGGCGATGGATTACAGGGTAAAGAGGGTTCTCCACATTCTCCACAGGCTTGATTGTCTCTCCTTCGCTCAGCTGTAATGTGATTGAATCCACAAGTTAGATTTAACTTAGAGAGAATTTCCTTTATACTTGAAAAAGTTGTAAAATATAAGAATGCAATCTTTCTTACATAGTAAAAACACTCTAATACAAGAATTGACAAAGTAACTGCATACACAGTGCAGGTTATTTCAATGTCGTATCTAGTTGGTATAATGTTTTCTAGTTGGTATTTAGCTTATGACAATTTCAGTTCTACTTCCTTCATAATGACTCATGCTTGTATTGAATGTTTCTGACAGGCTATGAGATTGTTTCACTTATTCACGAACTACTTTATCCTCACAAACAGATCCACGGAAAGCATGGTGGTGTGGATTGCGTTGCCCTCTCCCTTACACTTCCTATGTTGAAACTCTTACTGCCCACGTGACTGTATATGGAGACAGGATCTTGTAGTGGGTAGCCATTCCAGTTTGGATCTGGAAGCTCCAACCCCCATTGAGACTCTGGCAACTGTCACGCCTACGAGGCGGGGCGAGGGGAGGTGCTGGAAACCTAGGAGCTGGATGGGCAAGCGCTCGCTCTGGGCGCGCTCTCTGCGCCTGGACCCTGGATGGTGGAGATTGATTGTGCAGAGCTCCAGAGAACACCGCTGGATTGCTATACGCCTTCCCCAGACCCCCGCGACCTATCCATTCTTTCATTTGTGAGTCATCCACTAAATAAATCTTACTTTTAACTACGTGGAGTGGCCTTTATAATTTTCCCCAATAGGATCTTCATGGGGCAATTAAGGTAAAGTGAGGTCCAAAGGATAAGCCATAGGACAGGGTTCTTATAACCGGAGGAAGAAACACCAGCGGGCACACATGAGGACACTGTGAGAAGGTGGCCAACTGATATACAAGGTGAGGGCCTCAAGGACAGCATCTGTCAACACCTTGATCTGTTACCTTTAGAAACACTCCTTACCCATAGAATTAGTAGTCTATGGCAATACCACCCTGGATATTCCTGATCTTGAAGCTAAGCAGGATTGGGCCTGGTTAGTACTTGGATGGGAGGCTGTTAGAACTACTAGAAAATAAATTACATTGGTTACCTGCCCTGTCTCAGGTTTTACTACAGTGTCTGAAATGGGCAATGGCGGTGGTTCTGCTGTGTTATCTTTTAGGATGGACAGATTTCTTCCATATTTTTGTACAGATGAAATCCCATCATATCATTAGCAACAGCCATGGAATGTAAAAGACCCACCAAAGAGTCTAAGATGTGGGTATGGAATGTGGTAGGAAGAGGGGATAATTAATTGATGTTAGTTCTGAGATCTTTTTACAGCATCAGAGCCACACACCATCTTTCCTGAATACAGCAGAGTAGGTGTGAAATAGTTTAGTCACTGTGGTCGTTTGAAAGAAAATACCCCCCCCCCCCCAGGGAGTGGCACTATTAGGTGGTGTGGCTTTGTTAGAATAGGTGTGGTTTTGTTGGAGGAAGTGTGTCACTGTTGGGGGTGGGCTTTGAGGTTTCCTGTCCTCAAACTATGCCCAATGTGACACAGTCTCCTGCTACCTGCAGATCAAGATGTAGAACTCTCAGCTCCTTCTCCAGCACCATGTCTGCCTGCACGCTGTCATCAACATAATGGACTAAACCTCTGAACTGTAGGCCAGCGGCAATTAAATGTTTTCCTCGCGAGAGCTGCAGTGGTCATGGTGTCTCTTCATAGCAATAGAGACCTAAGACAGTCACACTGCTTCCCTGGAGAGTCACCACAGAACCGTGACTCATCAACAGGCTCATCTGTTGTTCACTCTCAGACTGGAAGGAAATTTCTGGCTGGCTGGGAGCAAATGCTAGGGATGCACAGAAATTCAGGAGGGGCAGAGTGACAGTTCCATGTTCCGGATTTTTTAGCAAAAGCAAAGATGAAAGTTAGGGGTCAGCTCCCCAGACATTTTCATATCTGCATTATACAATATTTACAACTTTTCAAAGAGACTACATCTTCCTAGACAACGTAAAGACACAGGCATGACGGCCCTCAGATAAGTGGTCTGACGTTACCTTTACAGGGTCCCAGTAGCCAAATGAGCTCATGTGTTTGTAGGTAAAGGCCAACATTTTATGAGCAAGGTGTGACGACACTGGGTAACACTTTTCAAAAATGCTTGCACGGTTCTCCACTAGTGGCTTCACTTTCAAATTCAACACATATTGTACAATGTGAGTCTTCCTAGCTCCGTTAACTGTGATTATCGGGACCAGCACCTTCTCAAATTCTTCCTGATAAGAGAAATGATAAAGCTTGATACATTTCGTGTTTCTCAGTGATAGCATATAGACACAGCCGATATGTGTCTACGTATAATATAAGACTACATTATCATCTAAGACAAGTATCTTTTAGCTTTTTGAGGAGCTGCCCATGGGGAGATAAACCCACGCTGACCTTGGAGGCATCCATGCTGCTCTTGGTCTGTGAATTTCATAACTGTAGGGCGATGCTAACGGAGGGCCCTGCCGCCCTGAAATACTCTTTTGAAATATCACAAGAATAAGACACTGAGCCTGACTGCCCTCTTTGCATTCCCAAATGGCTGCCTTTTAAGTGACGACGAAGGGAAGGCCATAACCTGTATTACTTGAAGATTATTCATGTCTGTCTCGTATTTTTCCCCCAGCTCGCTTCTCAGGCGCTCCGTCGCGTCTCCCTCGTGCTCCTCGTCCTCCTCACTCATCTCTTCCTCGTCTTTCGGAAACTCCTCTTCAAGGATGTTTTCGATGTCCTCCTCTTCGTCAGCGTCGTCGTCGCTGAACTCGTCGTCGTCTCTGAAAGCACTCTAGGGAAGAAGTGGCCCTTCACTTTCTGCAGGAGTCTGTGGCGGGTGACGCTGCTGACAAATCACTAGAACACTCTGTAATCGCTCGAGATTGGCTGGTGGCGCAGTAAGAGCGTAGTGACAGGCACCCGGAAACCTAACGCCTTCAAGATGCTGGCACTCTGATGGCCCCACCAGCAAACAGACAAGATATTAAATGCTATTTATGCCCATGGTTGTCATAGTGTGTGTTTTTATAGTTTTTAGAAATAATATTTAAGGCAGCTCAGAGATGATAAAATACTAGCTGCTGCATCGTCAACTGGAAGAAGATCGGTTTCCTTGTCTATAAAATGGGAACTACCTAGCTCACAGGAATTGGGGGAGCATTGGATGAGTTAACACATGGAAAGTCATCAGCCCACACAGTGGGAAGAGAGGACCCACTCCTGAAGGGACTCTGGCCTGCCCGAGCATGGCAAACAGGGCTCCAGAAGACCTTGCCCTCCCTGATTCCCTCTCCCTTGTAAGCTATAGATTACATCCCGAAAGCTAGCCACCGAGGTCTATTCCCTTATTTGGACGCTTTCTTATTGCAGACTCACGCCTGAGGGTGACCACCAAGGTCCAGCTATCAAAAGCCCCCTCGTGGTACCCTAATTAACTTGCCCAAACAAAATTAAACACCACATTCTAACAAGAGGCTTCCCCTTTACCTTTATAAACTGTCATTTGCCTGTGGGTAGTGTCTGTCTCCTCTATATCCAGACAGTCCTTTGTCCCCCCAGGACAAAAATCCCTTCCCCTTCTCCCTTGTTCCCTTCCCCCTTTTCCTGGTCCTCTCTCTCCTGTCATTGTCTCTTGTTTCTGCCCTTGTCCCTCTGGAGCAAATAAATCTCCTTTATGCTGAGAACTTGGTCTTGTGGTGTCTTGTGCCAAATACTGGTCCCTTCAACTCCCACATGAAAATGCCTGCACACACACACACACACACACACACACACACACACACACACACACTGTACTAGCTAGGTTTTTGTCAACTTGACACAAGCTAGAGTCATCTGATAAGTGGGAACCTGAATAGTGACAATAACTCCATAGGATCCTACTGTAGGCAAGCCTGTGGGGTATGGTCTTGATTGATGTGGGAGGGGCCAGCCCAAGTGGGTGGTCCTGGGTACATATGAAAACAACCTGAACAAAGCTGGAGGAGCAAGCCAGTAAGCAGCATGCCCCCCACCCACCAGCCCATGGCTTCTGCATCAATTACTTCCTGCCTCCAGGTTCCTGCCTCCAATTCCTGCTCTGCCTTTTCTGGACGATGAGCTACAAACTCTAAGATGAAATAAACCCTTTCCTCTCCAGGTTGCTTTTGGTTACGGTGTTTTATCACAACAACACAAAATAAAATAAAAAACAACTGCTGAATGGCTTGTTACATTTATTTGTGTGTGTGTGTGTGTGTGTGTGTGTGTGTTCTTTGTGTTCTCTCTGTTGGTATTAGACAGTGACCTTGCAGCCTGAGCTTTGCTAGCCAAGTTCTCTTGGTTGTCGTTGTTCTGGGAATTGAATTGAAGACCTGTACATGCCAATCAGATACTCAAGATTGAGCTACTCCTCAGCCATAGTTGTCTTTCATTTTAAGTATCAGTAGTATGTTTTTTTCTATAGAATTGCCTTGAAAGCTGGAAACATGCTGAAATTGCTTTCCATATCAGAATATATGTTTCATTGTTAACAACATTTTAACGACCACATAGTAGGTCACGATATCACAATCTATTGGGCTCTTTCTCTGTTTTAATGTGCGGTTTAAAAATCAGTTTAGAAAGTGGCAGTGTGAAGTTTGTGATGTGTTGGCTTTCTTTGATGAGGTATGTGGACAACATTCCTTTCCTCTGCCTAGTCTTCAGTTTTAGTTTTGTTTCTAGTCTTAATTTTGCAATTGAATACTTTTAAATTTAACTACCACCTCCACATCTGACTGCTGACATGCCATCTTCCCACATGTCCTGATTCTCCTCAGCTCAAGAGGGTTCCCTCACTTCTGTTCACGTCTCAGTTTCCAAAATTGTCTCTAAGTTATTACATGTACAGTCTTCCCTCAAAGCATTTAGTATTTATTTCTTCATGTAGAACTGACACAGTTTAAAGCAAACAAGTTTGGTTGCATCTGAAGTGAAATCCAACAGACAGAACCCACTCATTTTAATTATGAAAACTTCCTTCACCACAGCGGCAGAGACCCAGGGAACACAGCTGGATCCAAAGCACAACCCGGCCTCGGGCACTGTTTCTATGTCCAGGTAAAGGTTATTTCTCTTCTTATTCAGAATCATGCCCAAGAAGGTTGTCCTGATTTGAAAGAAAAATGTCCCCATAGGTTCATGTATTTGAACATTTGGCCCTTAGTTGGCACTGCTTGGAGAAGTTATGAAATTTTGATGGAGGGAGTATATTACTGGAGCAGATTTTGAGAGTCTTATAGCCTTGCCTCACTTCCAGTTTACCCCTTCTGCTTCCTGTACGCAGCCTCCTGGCTTCCTGATCTGATGTCATGCCCCCTGACCACGATGGATTCTAACCCTCTGGAACCATTAAGTCAAAACAAACCTTCTTCCTCAAAAGAAAAGGTCAAGATCCTAAGAATATTCACAGCAGACCATCTGATAGAACCACAGCTTAATTCTTTGGAACAATAAATATACTGTTGTACACACACACACACACACACACACACACACACACACACACACACACATTGGAAGTGGCAATTTGTTCTTCTCTAATGGTGCTATTTTTTCCTGACATCTTGCACTTCAGTCTTTATCTTAGGAGAATCATATTCTAAACTTTATGATTTCAGAGATCTGCTTCCACCACAGAGAAGTAAGTTCACTTAACCTCTAGCAGACACTCATAAACTATGAGAAAACTTCCTTTTCTTTTCCTCCCTCCCCGCCGCCTTCTCCTTCCTTCCCTCTCTGGTCTTCCTGTCACCCTTTCTTCCTTCCTCTTCTCCTTCCTCTTCCCCTTTCCTTCCTCTTTTCCTCCCTCTCTAATTCACCCTGGTAGTCCCAGGAGTGACCAAAACCAGACATTTCGAAGGCCAGTCAGAATTTGAAGGAGGCAATTGGCTAAGGCTTTGTTAGAATCATTTCCTGGTCACTACAATTCTGGCAGATAGTCTCTTTTCCTGCCTGGAACTACCAGGGGAAAGAAACCACAATTAGGGCCACTAGAGAGGAAAGAAAACTTCAGAGACCTGAGGGCCCGGGAAGCCAAATTCAGTTCAAGAATGCTCTCCAAGTCTCCTCCTGAGCAGGGACTGTGTGCAAAGGGCAGTTCCATAACAGTGTGCCCGAGCTGCTGCCCAGCGCAGGAAAAGTAGAATCTTCATCCTTGGTCTCACAAGGTTAACTGCCTGCTGCAACCAAAATACAAGCTCTCTGAAGGAGTATAAGAGCATCCAGAACCCCATTCATAACATTTCTCACCGAAGGCCACAGCCTCACATTGCTCAGGATATGAGGGATTCAGAAACTGTGGCCCATTCTCAAGAAAAGCAACAGTGACTGAATGCCTGTCCTACACACTGGAGTCACTGAACGAAAAGTTTGAAAGCAGTTACTTTGAGGTAAACGGCAGAACTTGAGGGATGGAAACGGAACACACACACACAAAACAAGTGGAGATTTTCAAATTAAGAACAGTAATGTTTGAAATGAAAAATAAGTATTGGGGCCACTTAATATGGAGTGGAGCGAGCAGGAGGAGCAGCCGGCTAGTCTGAGGACACATGAACAGAATTACTCAATTTAAAAAGGGGGAAATGATTAAAAAAATTAGAGGAGCCCGGGTTCATAGGGGATACACGGACGGACCTTTGCAATTCTGTGATGGAGACAGACAGATAAAGAGTTACAGATTTCAAAAGGCTTCGTAAACCCCAAACTGAATTATTACCAAGCAAACGACAGGGGAGTGCTTTGTAATCACATTTTTGGACAGCAAAGGTGCAGAGACCGAGAAGCCGAGCGAAAGAGCATGGGGCCCACGATTCAGACGGTTGTGTTCTCACTGTGCCGCCTTCCATGGTCTGAGGAGGTCGCAAGGGCTGCAGAAGCAGACGTACCCTGAGAACCTCGAGTACCCCGAGAACCCCGAGTACCCCGAGAACCCTGAGTACCCCGAGTACCCCGAGAACCCCGAGAACCCCGAGTACTCCGAGGCCTGTAAGAGGGGAGCAACTCTTCTCTTGCTCAGAAACATGAAGACAGCCTTGTCTCGTGTGCTTTCTAAAACTGTCAGGCACACGGGGTAGCCAAAGGGTGTTGATGGGTTAGGGTGGAAGAAAAAGAACATATATTGTTACAAATAATAATACTGACTCCAAGAAGAATGTAGAAAAATAAGGAATTGCTAGAGCAATCGCTGGAAACAGAGCTCAAAGCTATAACCCCAAAGCCATAGAAAACTGAAAGAGATCCCAGGTAGTCCATGCCTTTCATTCTAGAGCTAAGGAGGCAGAGGTAGGAAGATCTCTGTGAGTTTGAGGTCAGTCTTGTCTACAGAGTGAGTTCCAGGACAGCCAGGGCTATATAGAAAGACCTGATCTAAAAAAAAAAATAAATAAATAAAATTCCGCCGGGCGGTGGTGGCGCACACCTTTAATCCCAGCACTCAGGAGGCAGAGCCAGGCGGAACTCTGTGAGTTTGAGGCCAGCCTGGGCTACAGAGTGACTTCCAGGACAGGCTCCAAAGCTACACAGAGAAACCCTGTCTTGAAAAACAAAAAAACAAAACAAAACAAAAAACCCCCCAAAACAAAACCCAATATACTCAAATAATCCAAAGAAGGCCCCAAAGTGGGGATAGGAAGCCCCAATCAGCGTATCTACAGAAAGCACAGAGAATCTGTGGTCTCACAGACCAGCACTGGGGTTGGGGTATGTTCCATCAACCAGTGGAAGGAAGCTGAGTTAGGCTATGCCTGGGTGATGACTATGTAAGACGGTAATGAAGATTATGGTCCTAATGCCTGTGGATTAGAGAGGCAATGGGCGAGGAGCAAGTGAGAGACTTGCCTGAGCTCTGAGGGCTTTCTGACACACACGAACATTATTCAGATAGCCTGGCTCCCATGATGCTCTGTGGGGGTAAGAACGTCTTCTAATTCTGGATTTGGAGGGTCTATTTTGAACTATTTGGTTTCAATGTCTTAAGCTTCAGTCTCCAACTTATTCCAAAACATGATCTGTGTGTCAACCTTTGAGTCTACACTCTGACCTCTGCTGTCTCGAGAAGCTACCAGAGCTGCTCTTGGCCCTGAACCCTGCTTCAGTATCATCTGACCTCCGACTTTGGCTTGCCGTAAACAGGGTCTGTACGTCTGATAACTATTCCCCTGGGCATGCCTGGTGGTTTTGTTGATTCATTCTCCTGGCTCTTCCAAGATATCTCCTTCCGGCGGCTACCCAACACAATAGAAGAAACCCACATTCTAGAGAAGGCCCAGAGGCAGACCCAGTGGACAGGAGAAGAGGGATCTTAGACAGATCTGGGATTTGGTTTACAGAACACTCTTTAATCACATTCTGAGGCAGAATTCCCACAAGATGGCAAGGTTTCCTGTAGGATCAATGGAAGCAGTTACTGGGCCACTGAAGCAGACCTGCAGGTTACAGAAGGTTTTTTTGCTGCTAAAAGGGCTTTGCATGCATTCCCAAGTTAGTTTTAAGAAGGTAAAGTCAGGAATGGTGCCAATGCTCTCCCCTGCCCCCACCGCCCCGCCGCCCCCGTGGTGGGAGGAGCTGAGGTCAACTCCTAATTTGAAGTATTTAAGTGGATACAAAATTATTCCCGAAATGCAAACAATGAAGTGTGTTTGTTGTAGGCAACGGTGCCGCTGGTGAAGCATGTTCTGACGTCCTATGGAGTGACCCACCACCTGCTTTTCTGGTGTGTTTTTCGGTGGTCTCTCCATCCTCATTTGAAAATGTGAAAGGAAAGCGGGTGCCTGAGATAACAATGTCTGAAGATTCCTTTCTGGCATGTGGGGACCCAGTGGATCTCAGAGGTGACTCCTCTACTAATGAGAAACTTGCCCAGAACAAACAGAGGCCTCTCCCTCCAGGGCCCCCGCTGAAAAGCTGGCCCGGGATGAAGGCTGTCAAGTGTGTGGAATGCTCTGCCCCCACACAGAAGAGCCTAAGAACATGTGCTGGAGCAATAGCGGCTGCCCTGGAGCCTCCAGAAGCCCGGAAGAAGCACCGCGTGTCTGCTGTGAACACCTCTCCAGGGTCTTTCTGCACAGACGGCGCCGTCATCACACCAAAGCAAAGTTTCAATCACGCTCAAGGTCAAAGGTGAAAACTGATTTCCGAAATACTGACAGACGTCTTACAGCTGGTCACAGGCGCCATGTGTGACCAGGCCAACGGCATGGCCACCCTTGCCCGCCCGGCACTAGTTAATTTTGCATGACTGGGTATTGTCAGAAAGTGGTGAGTGCTGGTTTTTGTTTCCTCCTTTAAACAAACAACAACAAATCCCCTCCATCTTGTATTAGTTAAAAGCAAGACATGCTTGGGATGACTTTGTAATACTAATTTGAATTGTCAAAGCTGCTTCCTGGTTCCATATAGAGTGTAATCTGGGGTCCCCCCTTCTCTTCTTTTGGGGTATATGTGAGGATTATTTTAGTTTTTTTGTTTGTTTGTTCATTTTTATTTGTTAACCAGAGGACGGTCCTTGGGGAGGAGGACAGATTATTTCTACATTCTAACTCCCCATTTAGCGAATATGCCCCCACCTGATGCTCTGAGGAAGGAGTGAGTATAGAAATGCCTCCTCTAATAGCATACATGACGGTTGACTTTTCTCCCCACCAGCTAGCCGAGGCAAACCGTGAAGAGGAGGTTTGCTTCCTGTTCTCTTTGAGAATGCAGTCCATTATGCAGGGGAAGGCGTGGTCTCAGCCGTGTGCAGCTGAGGCTCCCAACTTCCTTCCCATCTCAGTGGAACAGGAAGAGTGGACAGGAAGTGAGGCTGGACTCTAACCTCAAGGCCTACCCTCAATGACCCCTTCCCCACAGTAAGGTTTTACCTCAGAAAGGTTCCACAGCTTTCCAAGACAATGACCCAGCTGGAGTACAAGTATTCAGATACGGGAGCCTGTAGGGGACACTCCACACTCAAACCCTAACACTTTGTCTAATTATGTCCTCTAGCTTCTGTACCCTTGACTGGTTTGGCTGTAACGGTGGGTCAGCGAGGATGACGTGGGAACAGCTGTTCCCCACATTAAACAAAACCCTCCCTCTCCAAGGGTGGGTAGACATGACACAGCACCCCGCACGCGGGTCTGACTGTGACGATTCCCAGGCTGTCCTCCATCTCATTTCACACCCTGAGACAATCGACAGTTCAGTTCCAGGTCAGCTTTGTGGGCCCCATCTAGCCTCACTCCCATGCTTCCAGCCTGCCTCTGTGGTGGAGGTCGGAAGTGTGGAAGCAAGATGAAAATCCCAAAAGATGAAAATCCACAAGAAACACAGTTCAGTGCGCTGTGTATTTTGTATGAGAATACTTCAGCGTCTTTAATGGTTTCTTTTCTTTAAGTATTTGTTCATGCCTGGTGTGGTGGTATATGCTTTTAATCACCAAACTCAGGAGGCAGAGGCAGGCGGATTTCTGCAAGTTCAAGTCTAGCCTGGTCTACATAGCAAGCTCCAAGACAGCCAGGGTGACATGGAGAGACCCTGTCTCAAAACAAAACAAAACAAAAAAGTATTTATTCTTTTCTGATTATAAATATAAAAAGGTCATTTTAAATAGTGGCAGATACCATGACAAAAATAAAAGAAACAAAATTATGTGTCATTTCACTGATCCCCTGAAATTCTGTGTTAGCTCTTGCAGACTTTTTATTTAAACATATCCTTTTGCGTTTTTCAACTGTGGAGATCATAGTGTTACGCTTAAAAAAAAATCATGTGCTTACCTTTTTCCTCTCTCTCTCTAAAATAAGTTCAGCTCTTCTTTTAGCAATCATATCCTCCTGTTAAAGACACATTTACAAGTTTACAATAGAAAAATGATAAAATCACTTGCTATGGATCAATGTACCTTTTCGAGGGGCTAACATGGGAGAGGGCAGGGACCCTCTCGTGGACCACAAGTGACGATGATTGCTAGAGTGCATTCATGTCCTTCTGGGCTATCTCCCTCCCGAGGGACAAACAGCCCAACAGCCCGGGGTATCAGTCACTGTCCTAGAGCCCCGTTTTCAAATGTGTTGCTCGTTTTGTGTGGGAGTCACTGAATTTCCCAGAGATCTCTTTTCCTTACTGTGAAGACGCGTCTGTGAAAGCACAGCTGTACCTCTGGGGAGCATGCATGCTGGAGATGGCCAGGGAGGGTGAACGACCATGCCCTATTCTTTTCAGGGTCCTCCAGCCTAACCCAGTGGATCTGTCCTCAGGATTTTGGTGCTGGTTGGCTCAGGACTCCCTGGAGTTTAATTACAGAGTGCCTGCCAAAGGTGGGCACTGCTTCCGACAGTATACATTCTTTCACTTTCTCCTCAAAATACATATCAAGTCGTCAAGTAGGCAGTGCCAGCCACTTAAGGGCGAGTTAACAGGAACCCAGAGAGATCTGTGCGATGTCACCCAGGGCGTGAGACGCCCTGAGGAGGAGACCCGGAAGCAGCTGGTGTAGCTGCTGAAGTGAAAGGCTTACATTTACCGCAGCCAAAACATACAGTTAGGAGCTGGGTTTGGAACAGGACTGGGCGTTCAGACCCTGATGGTCCGACTTGATTCAGACAGACATTTAGGAGACTGGTCTGCGGGAAGCTGGAAGGATGAGCTGGAGAGTACAGAGACCAATCCAGGAAAAGCGCTGGTGTGAACCCAAAGACCCCGGAATCAGGACAGAGGTAGTGGTGGGTGGGAGCCTGGGCACCAGGGGCCAAGATCCTCTGTTTTGCAGCTCTGGCTCCCTCACAGCCCTTTCTGCCTCCGCTGGCCCTTCAGCCTGCTCCTGTGCCTGATGGAGGGAGGCCTGGACACTACTGATTTGGAAAGTGAAGCATTAACATGTTCGTGATCAGAAAAGCTTCCCTATATAAACCAGGCTGCCCTTGAACTCAGAGACCAGGCTGCCCTTGAACTCAGAGACAGGAGATCTCTGAGTTCAAGGGCAGCCTGGTTTATATAGGGAGTTCCCAGACAGGTCGAGAAAGACACAGAGAGAGAGAGAGAGAGAGAGAGAGAGAGAGAGAGAGAGAGAGAGAGAGAGAGAGAGAGAGAGAGAGAGAGAGAGAGACCCTGTCTCAAAAAAGCTTTAAATAATTTTTAATTCTTATTAAAAGATGAAATATTTGATGGAAGATGTTTTCATGCTTACTGTGGTATTAAAGCCTGAGAACTCCATTCTTGTGAAGATTACTAACCCAAACATGTGGCAAACGGCCGTATTCCCGTGTGTCTGTACTGGATATGTACCCTGATTTTTGTCTTCAAGTCTTTGATGAATTTCTTCCGTTCTGCTTTCTTGCGCTGTTTCTGTCTCCACTTCTGCACTTGCGCTGGAAGGAGGCGATCAAAGATATCTTGATCCTCTACCTGTATCATGGCAGCAACGTCTGGGAAAAAGCCACGCTCCGCTAGAAACTGGGCTTCCTCGGGGTACCGCGGGAAACCATCCAGTATGAAGCCGGTGGAGCTGCGTGGACATTTTCAGAATTCGCTTAAAACATCATATATATTCCAGCTAAGCCACACTCAAAAGACAGACATCCCCATGTTTCTCTCATTTCAGAATTATCTTTCTATCTCATCTACTTGGCTACCTAGCTACCAATTTCTATATGAGACCTAGGACGGGAAAGCAGAGGAACTATTTGGTGAGCAGAAAGGAACCAGTGGGAGGTTTAACAGGGTGATCATGAGGGGTACCACGAGCAACAAACAATTATACATATGGATGAAAATGTTACAGGTTCACTATTTCGTATGGCAACTTAAACACTCGAACATGAAAATATTATATTATAGATCTACTTATACTGTATGTTGATGGAAAGGTAAAAAGTGCTTGGGCATACAGACAGCGCTGGAGAAGCCAGGAAAGTTAAACTTGCAGATGTTTAACTTTAAAGGAAAGAAATGTTTAGCCTGTTCCTCCTGGAATGCTGGGAATTGATGTCATTTACAACCTGGTGATCCTTCGCTGTCTGAGGAGCCAGGCTCTACCCAGTCTTCCAGAACTTAATCTTTCACTTCTCCCAGACCCTTCCTACTAAAACCACGAGCATCACTTCTAAGTCATAAGACTCATCCTTGTGAGAGATGTCATTTGTACTGTACCACAGCCTATGTGACTTCTATGCTATTTTAGGGCCGGGCATTATTTTTACCCTAGTCATTCTCCCCAGACCCTCACCTTGAGCATTATTTCTCAATCAATAGCACCCAACTAAGGGATGAAGTCACATGTGTGTCTTAAGCTTTGTTGTACTCACAGAACTGAGCTGTTATCTGAAAAGTTTTCCTCAAAATTGTGCTATGCTTAAACATGGCAAAGAGAGAGAGAGAGAGAGAGAGAGAGAGAGAGAGAGAGAGAGAGAGAGAGAGAGAGAGAGAGAGAGAGAGAGAGTTGATGTCAGACTCCAAGAAGTCTTGGCTCAGCACCGGTTACCAAAATCGGGCTGAACGGAGTTTCGTTCTTGACTCTTGGCAGTGTTTCCCTTGCCTGCTGTAAAGCCAGCAGAGAGAGACCCTCCACATACTGACATACTGTCTCTGCATATGGTATAGATTTCAACATGTGTTGATGAATCACGACTCATGAGATGTGTGATAAATAGTTTGAAGAATTCACCATGGCATGATTGTTTAGAAAATATTTCTAGTTGTATGTATCAGAGCTTCTGAAATCTTTTTCACTTGCCAGCCCCTTTTGTCTGAGGGATTTTTTCTTTTTTTTTTTTTTTGAGTCAAGGTCTCATAACCCTGGCTGACCTGGAATCTGCTATGTAGATCAGGCTGACCTCAAATTCACAAAGACTCCCTGTCTCTGCCTCCCGAGTGCATGGATTAAAGGTGTGCACTACCATGTCAGGCTCTGGGAAATTTTTAGGTGGCCTGGGTATACAGGCATGCAAAATACCTATACAAATCAGATACTTGGTGATAATAAACTTGTTTTAAAACAATTCTTTGGCATGTATGTAATTTTACCATTTGTTAAAGATTTATGTACTTGATTATTTTTATGTAAAGAGGCAAGTGGATCTCTGTGAGTTCGAGGCCAGCCTGATCTGCCAAGCGACTTCCGGGCCAGTTGGAGCTGCCCAGTGAGATCCCGTCTCAACAAGCAAACAACAAACCAACAAGAAAAGCAAACAGAGAATTCAATCTTGGCCGAGTATTTGATAATGTAGGACACACAGCATCTTCAATGTTTCTCAGAAATACAGCTGTTAATATTGAGAATGCCACTGTGTATAAATATGTAATGCAAAATGGCGGCAGTATGCTTAGGATCATTTCAATAATTATTGGAAATTCTGTCCCAATCCTAAGTCAAAATTCATCTAATGATTTTTCATGCAAATCAACTCATCAATTCAGACAGCACATTTTTTTTTTTTTTTTTTTTTTTTTTTTTTTTTTTTTTTTGGTTTTTCGATACAGGGTTTCTCTGTGTAGCTTTGCGCCTTTCCCGGGACTCACTTGGTAGCCCAGGCTGGCCTCGAACTCACAGAGATCCACCTGGCTCTGCCTCCCGAGTGCTGGGATTAAAGGCGTGCGCCACCACCGCCCGGCCAGACAGCACATTTTAAAATCAAATATTGTAACAATGAAGGTCAGTAGGAGAATATGAATTGCTATTATGTTTCTGTAAGAACAGAAAACTTTGTATGCAGCAAAACTCTTGTAGTTCGTGGCATACAGTAGTTTGACTATGAGCTGAGAAGCTTCAGAGAACGTTCATTGGCCTTGTGTGCTGTGAAGGCATGCATATTGCAAAGTGTGCATGCTGTGTGTTCAGAACTGAGGCTATGGGGAAGTCATACAATGCCACACTGATGGGCATTGCCCCAAACACCACACATTCATTATGTGTTTTATTTCTGGATTAAGGTTTTGTTTTTATGCATTAAAAAATATTTTACTGTTGCTGAATTTTTCATGACTTCCTACACTGGAATTTTTACATGATTCTTATCCCATCTGGAGTAACAACCCAGAGTTCAAGAAGCAAGTGTTTAAATGATATTTTTTCCCAAAATGTATAAATTTGGATTAAGATAAT
The DNA here is from genome assembly GCF_049852395.1 of Peromyscus maniculatus bairdii. NCBI lineage: Eukaryota > Metazoa > Chordata > Mammalia > Rodentia > Cricetidae > Peromyscus > Peromyscus maniculatus. Next base: position 14,051,182 of record NC_134867.1, read on the forward strand.
ATTTGTGTTTTTAATATACAATTGCAGTTAGCTGGCTGATAATTATTACCTGGAAGCTATAAAAAGTTATAAATGAGAAAGTAAGCTCTCTGCATGGGAGAAGTGCCTAGCCTAAGGAATATGTTGCCTTTAAAGAGACTGCTTGGCTGAGCCTCAGGACACTTCCTGCCATAAGGCACTTCCGAAACTCCTCCAGGGTCTCTTTGTAACCAATAACAATTACTCATGTGCATATTCTGCCTCAGGTGACAGAACTTTTAAGGCCATGAGAATAACTGGAAAGCCAACTCATTCCAATAAAGGACTTATAAAGCAGCCTGAGGAATTGGCTTCACGTTCCTGTTGAGAGGTCAGAATTGATCTGCCTTTGGGTGAGCTTGTTGGTCTTCTTTATCCAAAAAAAAAAAAATTACTATATTCACACATACATGTATGTTTTCTTCTCAATAAAACAAGACTTTCATAAACATCTGGCTGCTTCAGTCTTCAGAGGTTAATTCTCAAATGTTAATTCTCCTCTCCTGGCAAGTAGGGAATTTTCCCTACATTGGCCATGCTGGGTATTTTCTCCTTCAGCAATGGCTTCCGTCTAGTCCCTTCTGTGAGGAGCACATTTCTTGCCCCGTGACCTGGTGCCACTTCTTGGACAAGGGCTTCCAAGTCCTCACCTCTGCTATTCAAACTCTCTTCTGAGTTTTAATTCAGAAGTTTCAAAGCCCCACTTGTTTTTTTCAGTAAGTCCTTCAGGAAGGATCTGTGTATTATACTGTCAAAAATCGCGGTCGCCCTTATCGCCCCAACCCACTCTTCACTGGACTCAGCAGCACTTGGTGCAGAACATACAAGACACAATGAACATACAAGACACACTCTCTACCTCCCTCCCACTGCCGTTTGCGAGCCAAGGCCTGGCGCCTCCGCCTGTCCATTTCTGTCATCCCCCAAACTTTAGCCCTCAGGAGCTCTCCAGGATTAATTTAGTAGACTGGAAAAAAGTGAAAAGAAGCCAACCTTTTCCCTCACTTGTAAAAGCAATGCAATAAAAAATTGGAAAGTAGAGGGGAAAAGCCATCAAACAGCAAATTATCCATAATCCTGTACCCTAGATATTAGTCTTTTGTATTTCTTCTATTCAGTTCTTCATGTGCCCAGCTCTACCATATTATGATACTTTTCTGCATCTTTTAAAGTGTATTATCATATAATATTACATGCCATTGTAAATCTTTATCATAATAAAATGTGATGGTTGTATGATACTCAATATTTAGATTTTACATTGTAACTTTTTACATTAAATTGAATTCATGTCTCTATATCTCTATAGAGACATCTCTATATTTTTACTTATTTTAAATTTTAAAAAATACTTGTTTTTATTTTCTGGGGTGAGCATTTTATCTGCATGTGTGTATATGTACTACATATGTGTCTGGCGTGCACAGAGGCCAGGCAGAGGGCCTCAGATCCCCTGGAACTAGAGCTAAAGATGGTTGTGAACCGTTGCGTGGGTGCTGGGAATCGAACTGGGGTCTTGGTGCTCTTAATTGTTGAGTCACTGCTCCAGACATTTTACTTTTTAATTTAAAAATTGTTGTGTTTTGTTTTTGTTTCTTTTCCTGGTTCTTTATATAGATATCTTAATGTGTGGTGTGACGTGAGAAGCTAAGTTAATGAAGAGCAACTCATGACTATAAAGCTGTGGGTTATTTGCCCACGTTTCCCACAGCTGATCTAATTTAGGGAACAAGAATATTTAAAAAAACTTGATGACTCAATCCCACTTCCTCATTTCAGATAGGCAGTAGATACAAATGTGCCCAGGGGAGCATGGAAGTATTTCTCTAACGTCTCTGTATTTGACAGTGAGATAATGCAAATTTCTATCCCATTCTATGCACCAATTTTTAATATGATTAAATACTAAAAGTATCTAATACAGCTAAGTGAAGTTACTGCGACAACATGATTACTTTTCATATACAGATTAAGTTGATGCGAATGAAGTACAGTTGACCAGTACTTGGCATGTAGCAATTTGCAAATGTGTTTGCGCTGTAACCAATATTGCAAATATCATTTCATGCTCTTTTGGTGGATATCAAGGCAGAATATCCCAGTGAGGAAGTCAAGGAAAGTTTTCAACTCCAGGGGTCTGAAGATTTGTTCTGTGTGGGTCAGCACTATTGCAGGCCTTTGTCAATGGGCTAAGCGTGGACAGCTCCCCAGTGGTTGGCACTGTAATCAGCACAAGGCTACAGGAGCAAGAGTCCGACACACCATGAGGGATGTGGGCTTAGAGAATCCTTCTCAACTGCAGCTGCGCACTAGAATCACCCGGGGGCCCTAAAAAATGCCAGTGCCCGGGTCCTGGACTCAAACTTCAGCAGATTCTGATTTAATAGTTTTGGGGTGGATCAGTGTCTATCAAAAGCTCCACAGATGTTTTAACGTGTAGTGTACATGGATGAATAAGAGCAAATTTGTAGGTGCGAAGTGGACTCTAGTTTTACCATCAAGGACAAAGTAAAGAAACCCAGTAAGAAGCAAAACCCTGTGTATGGAGGCACCGTATCGGTTCTTTAAGCCACCACTCGGAAAGGATGGGGTCTAGAATTTCGGAAGGCAGGGCCTCGTTCTCCGTTAGACTCAGCTTGATTGCTTCTTCCTCTTCTGTGAACTGCACGTCTGGAATCTAGAAGCAGAAGTGACAGGATAAGGAGTCTAAAGGCCCACGTTGATAAGCAATACTGTGTTTTACAACACTAAGTAGAATGATATCTGTATTTTTCTCTGAGGTCACTTTTGATAGTTACTTGAAAACATTTTAAAACTTGAGTTCTGTGTACTGATATATGATGTGATTAAGTAAAAAAAAAAACAAAAACAACAACAACAACAACAACAAAAACAACCTAATAGAGCTAAGAGAAGTCACTATGACAACATGATATTTTCACATATGACGCTATGGTCATAATGCGGTTTTCTTTTTGTGCCAAAACTTTGCTTGATTCACATCACACATCTGTAAAGCTTAACTGATTTTTTTTCCATCTATGCTATAAGGAGATACAGTTATATCTCCTTAAGCCAGATCCTGATTAGAGGATGGGCCAACCAGACGGTTTCCTGAAGCACATTCTAGAAGGGGCGAATAGCATCACAATTAACAAAGAGAAAATATTGGGGTGATGAAGTCAGGCATCTTTCTCTGAAGGTGACCCTCAAATGGATAATAAAAACATGTCAGTCAACTCTGGAATGCAATGAACCTTTTTAAAAGAATAATTATTTATTTATATTTCATGTGTCTGAGCGTTTTGCCTGCGTGTGTGCCTGTGTATCATGCATGCCCGGTGCCCATGGAGGCCAGAAGAGGAGGGCACTGGATTCCCTGGGCTACCATGAAGATGCCGATACTCAGACCTGGGTCCTCTACAAAAGCAACAGGTGCTCCTGACGGTGGAGCCATTCATTGTCCAGGTTCTGGGATGGAGGTTTTTTGTTTTTTGTTTTTTGTTTTTTGTTTGTTGAGCACTTTCACCATCGGACATTCTGAAAATGAGTAAGATCTGATAAACGCTCACTTGCCAGGAAGCAAGACTGTCATTTTATTATCTAAAGTAAAACCGCTCGTGTGCCTCCTGAGACACCAAACAATTCAGGAAATAGAAAAAAAACAACAAAAATCGGCATCAACTGATCACCCACAGAAAAGCAGGGAAACCTGGGTCAGTATCATTAAGTTTATTGAATACTATTTTCTCTCTGACGACGGAATACAGGTGTGTCTGAGGGCATGCCTTGTTACCTATTGGGATACTGTGAGTCACTGTCTGTCCGAGTTTTTGTTTTCTATAATTGTGTCTGAGATCATTTGAGGGGCTCATTTGAGAGCAAAGCAGCCTCATTATATCAGAAATGGTTAATAGAGAGAGCATTTAAGATTATATATATATATATAGTTTTCTATTAGGCCTCACCAGAGATTAATATTTCAAAATCTCCATTGGCAACAAGGCACTTAAAAAAAACCCACTATTTGACAGGAAAATAAAAGCACAATGGTGAGAAGCCTTCTCCTGTAGTTCAGACTCACCAGACAAAAAGGTCCCAAATGAATGCTATACAACCATTCAGTGAGGGCTTCACTTTCCTGACTTTGGTCAGAATCACGGAAGACTCGGTATTTCATACGCCAGGCGAGAGGCGGGTTTATCTACCACACTGAGAGGGCGACATTTATGGTGGCTCCTCCTCGGGTCTCTGTCGTTTGAAGTTACTGTGATTGTATAACATAGATGCTGCTTTTCAAGGAAAGGAGCTGGCTTCTCACTTGGGCTCTCGGGTTAACGAGGAGGACCGAGCCTGGCGCCCGGGTCATTGTGCATGCGCCTCTCACCTCTCTCCACACGCGCATGCTCCTCACTCAGGGAGGCACTACCTAGAAATGTGAACCCCCTTCATTCCCTTCAAGCCGAAAGCGCACACAAATAAAGGAGGCACCTTACTTCCAGCACTTCGCAATTTCCTGTTCTAGACTCCCCAGAGGTCCCTGAACGTCACTGTCCTAAATCTGCAGTCACCTTGGAGTCCAGGAACAGACCACCGCCCTGGGGCGGTGTGGCCGCCCCTAGCCGCTCCCTTCAAACAATAGGGACTCTTCGAACCATCTTGCAGAAACAAAGCTGAGACATCGATGGCCAGATCACACCTTGGCCAGGACTGCTTAGACCACGTGTGTCAGTACCCCAAAGATGAACTTGGGGTCACGGGACCCCTCTATCTCTCACATTGAATCTCCTCTTTCTCTTTCCACCGTAACTCTAGCTGGCGTCCTGGGAGGGTGACCGAGTCTAGCCTGCCTTGGCTGCTGCAGCCGGGGCTTTGCCCTCACCTGCCTGCTACTGACCAGCTTGTGCGGCAAACACAGCCTCCCCGGGGGCATCGCCAGCTCACCGGCTTCTTTGTGCTCTCTTCTTCAATCTTCACATTGGCCTGAACCGCAAGCTCCTCCAGTTCTTGCTTTGCGGCTTGCTCGTCCTCGGAATCCTCCTCAAACTCTGGTCCGAATTTCCTTTCAGCCTTGAGCAGCAATTTTTCTTGGAGAAACTCATCAAATTGAATGTGAAAAACGCCAAAGTTTTCTGCCAACTTTCTTGCACACGTAGTTTTGCCAGAGCCCCGGGGACCCAGAAGACACATCCTGATGGGAGGAGCCTGCCACAGAAGGCGCATAGGGTGGGACAGAGGAAAGGAAAAGAAGCTTGAGTAATTAGCCTGGTGGCAGTTCACACCTCTAATACCAGCCACTCAGAAGTTCGAGGCCAGAGCTGCATGCCTTGTCTTATAAAACAAAACAAAACAAAACAAAACCTCTCCTTCCCCTACCAAAAAAGAAAAAGAAAGAAAGAAAAAAAGAAGAGAAAGGAAGTCTTTTTAAAAAAGTGATGTTTAAATTTTGTTTTGTGTGTATGAGTGCTTTGCCTGCATGTGCACCACATGTGTGCCTGGTGCCCAAAGAGGTCAGGAGAGGGTAGTGGATCCCCTGGAACTGGAGTTACAGACAGTTGTGAGCTACCATGTAGGTGCTGGGAATTGAACCCGGGTTCTCTGGAGCAGCAACCAGTGCTCTCAAATGGATGAACCATCTCTCCAGTCCCAGAAGAGGGATGGATCCCCTACAGCTGGAGTTATATAGGTGGTTGTGAGCCACCCAACATGTGAGCCAAACTCAGGTCCTCTGCAAGACCAGTATGTGTTCTTAATTGCTGGCCATCTCTCCAGCCTCCCATGGACAGGAATTTTTAGTTTACAAATTCAATTATATTTAGGCATAAGGATACCAATGAACAGAATTCATTGCACCAAAAATGGCTTTAATGGGGGCGAGAACAACCATCAGTTTTTCCTAATATGCATGCTAAAAGGCATTCAATAAAAAGTAACTTCACTTAAAAATTATTTTAATGTCAAAAAGGAATAGAAAGACATTTTCTTACTATGATTAAAAAGGATCTCTTTACCAAAGGAAAGGCCCATTTGTAACGACACTTCAAAGACCTTGCCACTGATCCCTGTGATGTCCACACTGAAATTGAAGAAGCCCAAAGGCAGCTTTTGCAGGGTAATCTGATCATCCTGTGCATGTCGAAGTGGTCAAGAACCGTGGTGACAGTTCAGGTGAAGCATCAGCCAAGGCCCGTGGGACTGTGTGGGAACGGCTATAAACCTGGCAATGACGGCGACGGGGGAAGATGGCGGCGGCGGGTTTGGGTAGTCTGTGCCTCAGCAGAGAGGAGGCGTTTGTAAGACGGGTACAAATGGCTTGGAGAAGCACACGCATGGAGCGTAGCTTCATAAGCTGTCCGTTGCTGTGACGGAGATGTTGGGAGTTCAGAGACTCGGAAGAAGCCTGCGATGTGGCTCAGTTGACAGAGTGCTTGCCCTAGGAATCTCAGTTCCCAGGACAGCATGAACTAGCTGTGGTGGTGCATGTCGGTAATCCCAACACTTGGGATGTGGCGGCGGCCATCTTTGGCTGCATAGAGAATTCAAAGGCCTTCCTGGGATAGAAGAGACCTTGTCTCAAATAATAGCAGCAGCAACAACAACAACAAAACAGGTAGAAAACGCTACAGAAGCTCTAAGATCCCAGGGACTTCATGGTAAATGTGCACTGTGTACCAAATACAACATATTAGAAAGACTTGGGGGCAAGTTTTAGAACAACCATGTTCCTTGCAATCCCAAAGCACTTCATGTGTCATAGAAGAACTGAGAGACAACCTTCAGAGTTTCTGGGTCCTGTCTGGTGGATTTGTGGAAAATGAGGTGATGGGACTGGGTGTGGGGGTACACATGCTACACATTGATTGTAAGTAGTTACAGATGGGTGTGAGCTGCCATGCAGTTTCTGGGAACTGAGTCCAGGTCCTCTGAGAGAGCAACAAGTGCTCTTGACTCCTGATCCATCTCTCCAGCCCCTTACCTGTGACTCTTAACATCAGGTAAAAAGATACAAGCTAAGTGCTAGGTCGACATAGACATTACTATAAAAGTCAAAACAGATCATTATTTTATGCCATATTGCAAAAAGCTGTTCATTTTTAAACCTAGACATTATCACTATGTTTTGTTGTTGTTGTTGGCTTTTAATGAGATTAGAGACTTCACTGTTGAGCACACTCAGGGGAGAACCTGGGAGCAACCACTAGCAGAGGAATATTGTTCTCACCTTTAATGGTTCGTTCTGGGCCACATAGTCCTCAGGGTGGTCCAAAAACTTCTCCTTGGCCTCAGCAGTTGAAAAGTAGTATATCTTTTCTCTGTACTTAACGGCCTCTTCCGTGTTGCCAGGCTGGAGGATGAAGTTTTCTTTGAGAACCACTGGGCAGAAGTGTTTCGTGTCTCCTAAGTGCCTCCTTTTTTCTTTAATCTTTTCTTCACCCTAGAAATATTGTTCAGTTCAGAGAAGACATTTTGAAGCAGTAGCAAAGAGGAATTTAGAGGCAATTCACTTTGAGGAATAGATCGTCTACAGGAAAACCAACTCTAAGACAGCCCACAAGGCCATCCTTATGTTCGTTGATGGATTAAAACCAAGTTGCTCGTGTTGCTTTAAATTTAGTTCATACATTTTGCATTTTCATAAAAAATAATGTAGCACTGAGAATTAAGGTGTGATCCACTCTCTAAAGACACAGAGAATCGATGAACTGGTAGTTCTGATTCTGGTAGGAAATGATTCTCAAGGAATGAAACCCGAGTCAGGGTCCCATCTTCTTACTCATGACAACGAAGTAGGCGATTCTGCTTTGTTTTATTGAAAGTAAAAACTCGAAAGTATTTTATTAAGTACAAATGAAAATTTATACTGTGATGAAATGTGTAAAGGATTTTTTTGGAAATTAATTAGAGCAATAGGAAGACATTAAACCCTTACTTGCTATAAAATGTTTAAACACATCAGTGTATCAGGAGTGAAATTTCCCTTTCATTTTCTTCCACCAGTATGCACACATTCTTACCAGTTCCCATGAGCACTCCCTCAGACTCTGCTAAATGCTCTGCATGTATAAAAGCTAGACGTGTATTTAATCACAAAGCAGCGGTTTTGAAACTAGAAACGGAATATTTGTTATTTATTCTACAATATGCTTAAGTTCACAAAAGAAGAAACCACAACACTTTTCTGTACTGCTGCAAAACTGAGACTAATTTGGTTGGTGTGGTGGTGACCACCTTTAATACCAACACTCATATGTTGATCTCCGTGAGCTCAAGGCCAGCCTGATCTAGATAGTGAGTTCCAGGCTACCCAAAGACCTTGTTTCAGAAAAAAAAAAAAAAAAAAAAAAAAAAAGCTGAGCATTACTGGTTCTTGTCTGTGATGTGGAAGAGTTTAGGCAATAGAATAATTGTCTTATCAATGGCTATATATTAGAAACAGCCTATAAACCTCTTCTGTTACTTATTTATGATTTTTAACTTTCACAAGTAAAGTTTCCCCTCTTTATTCCTAAGTCAATTTCAGGAAATAACGAGTAAATCCTTTTTAGATGCTCAAGCCTGTTAGAATGAAGAAGTGCCTATAATTTGAGTCCCTCAAGGATCTGGACACTCATTTTGTTTAAAATGTTATTCTTTGCCTTTGCATTTTACTGATTCAGCCTGCCAGAAGTTTATCCGCCTCCCTGCTCTTGTCAGGGAATCGACTTTTTGTTTTTCATCTGCTGTTTTTATTTTATTTTCCCATTTCAGTTATTTTATTTCTTTTGGGTTATTCTGTTATGCTTATTTTCATTATCTTTCATTGTACATTTATTTTTTTGGTCTTTCTGGGTTTTCAATAAGTAGACTTAATGTAGGGTTGCTGGACTTAATGAATAAAAATAAAAACCCAGGTTTCTCAGGTGTGCTTGGACTGCAGATAAAAGTTAACTTTCATTTAAATACATGCCATGCATGAGAGTATTCATTCATTTGAAATTCAGAAATGTTCTAAAATAAGGATACTGGCTATACTACAGAGATGATTTTGTTGTGATTTAATAATGATTGTTCATGTTTAGTTTATTTTTATATTTACCTATTTCACGTGTTTTGCCTGCGTGTGTTTAAGTCCACTATACTCACTCAGAGATCCAAAGAAGGCAATGTATTCCCTGGAATTGAGGTTATGGGGGGTTGTACGGCACCACACGGGTGCGCGGAATCAAAGCCAGGTCCTTCCTCTGCAAGAACAAGTGCTCTTACCTGCCGAGCAATCTTGCCAGTGCCCGCCCATAATTTAGTTTATAGTTTCATTATTGATCTCCTACTTATCTCCTATGGTGGTTCCTTATAAGTTTTGGATATTTGATTATTTGATCCCTAAGCTGTTTGTTGGGGGAGAATCAGGATATGTGACCTTGCTGGAGAAAGTATGTCACTCAGGGTAGGATTTGAGATTTCAAGTTACTTCTCTTTGCTTCCTGTTTGTGGATCCAGATGTGAGCTCTCAGCTGCTTCTCCAGAGCCATGCCTGCCTGCTGGTAAACTCCCCACATGCATTCTATAGTTCTGTTCCCTGGTTAACACAGCATGAAAGCATGTAGCTGTTGCTGTACACAGTTTCAGATCACATTTTAACTCCTGGAGCCATACTTCACTCATTCACGGCCACCAGTGGAGAACAGGGCTGCCTAGCGCGTGGTGGGTGTTCAGGTAGCTGGCTGCTAAGGCGAGGCGTTCCTGACACACCCAAAGCACTTTGTGTTGTGAAGAACTGTGAAATCACTTCTGGGTTTCAGGGAGTCCATGTGGCTTTATATCAGACAAGGAGACAGATCAAAAGCAGCAAAGACCAAGAGGAAACACAGAGACAGGAGGGAATACTCTCGCTCTGTGCTGATTGGGGGGGACAGCATCCAGCTTTCTAAAGGATGTTAACTGTTACTTACAGATTTTTTTGGTAGATGTCTTATCAAGCTGAGAAAGTTCCCTTTATATATATATAATTTAAAATTTATTCTCTGAGAATTTCATATATGCATACAATGTATTTCAATCATCTTGCCCCTTCTCCCTTCTTCCCTTCCAACTGGACCAGTTCCTCTCCCAACTTGATGACTTTTTTTAATGACCCACTGATTCCAATTAGCATTGCCTATATACACACAAGTGTCGGGCCACTCACCGGAACATGATCAACCTACCAGGAACCACACCCTTAAAGAAAACTGATTCTCCCTCCGATAGTAGCCATCACCTGTCAATCACTCCTCAGCTCTGGGATCATATGCCCCTCTGTACTAATTTTTAAAGCTGTTTATAAGTATATACCCTTTATTTTCTAAAATCAGCAATAGACTATGGATTTTGCCAAATGCTGCTTCTATATCAACTGAGATAGTCACTTAGATTTTACCTTCAACCTGTCAGTATGATGAGTTATATTGAGTGTTGTCCAAATGTTAAACCAAGACTTTCTGGACAAACTCTGCTTGGATAGGATGATTGTTGTTTTGATACAGTTTTGAAAAACTTTGTTAACTTTTCTTAAGAGTTTGTGTATCAATGTTCAGGAGAGACCAACTGTTCCTTATTTTCTTTCTTTTGCTGTGTTTGGTTTTGGGGTCAGAATGACACACATCTCATAGGTTGAACTGGAAATTTCCCCCTCCTCTTCGGTTTTCTGGAAGAGTTCATGTAGAATCAGTTTTATTTCTTCCTTAATCATTTGGCAACATTTACCGGGGATGCTGTCCATGTTTCGTTTCTTTCAGCTTCTGCATGTCTGAAAAGCTCTTTAATTTGTCTTCATTTTTAAAGAATTACCAGGCATACAATTCTGTTCTTCCTCTTCAGTACTTGCGAACTGTTGACTCACCCTCTTTTTGGCTTGCCCTGGTTTCTGTGGGAAACACTCTGTCTTCCTGATCATGGTTCTTGTGGATGTGGCATGCCTGTGTTCTCCTTTTAAGAAGTTCTTTGCAGCCAGGCAACTTGAATAGACATGCTTGGTGGTCTTTCCTTCCTGTGTCTCGTACTTTGGACTCACTGACCTTCTTGGATCTGAGAGTTTGTAAACTGCTCCAAATACTGAAAAAGTACAGATAGTGTTCCTTCAAATATCATTTTCTCCCTTCCCAAGACACACTTTCGTGGACTCCAATTATATGCACAGCAGACTGCTCAAATCGTCCCACAGGTCCACTCAGACTGTTTTCATGGTTTCTCTTTATTCTCCTCTTTCAGATAGTTTCTGTGTCTTTAACTTTCTTTCCTGCAGTGTCTAGACTACCATTACTCCAGTCACCCCATGCTTCACTTCGTATTTTCTGCTTCTCAAACCATACAGCTCACATTGTATGCCCATTGCATCCTCTTTATCTTTGCCGTCTGCTTTGAATTTATAGGACACAGCAAGAACAGCGTTTCAATGTCCTTTTCAGCCGATGCTGATGTATTTGTCAGTTCTAGAGTAGTTTGGGTTGGTGATTCTTTTCTTTTCATTGTGAATCATATTTTCTTAGTAGATTTGGCAATCCTTGAGTGGCTGCCAAAGCTTATGTTGTAATACCATCAATACTTCTGAGTTTGGTCTTGGATATAGTTGAGTTGCCTGGAAGTAGTTTCACGTTTTTGGCTCTTGCTGTTATGGTAGTTGGAGCAACGCACATTTACTTTAGGTCTAATTATTTCCCACTTCCGAAGCCTGAGCCTTGCTCGCACCTTACCGAGTGCTCAGTAACTGGTGAGATTTTGCACTGGAGGATTAAAGGATACAGACATAAAGACACAGGTTTCAGTAGTGCAGCAGACAGCTTGAGAACTGCTGCAGAGACACAGGAAGGAGAGGAGCACAGAAGAACACCAGAAACACTGCAGGAAAGTTAGATGAAGAGAGGCTGCCTGTGAGCAGGGCAAATCCCACATTCCTTGGCCACGGTAACATCCAAGTACTGGGAGCTGTTGACAGAATCCGCTGTGAATCATTTGTTGCTGCACACTCACATACTCCTCTATCTTTGGGTTTAAATTAGGCAATAATAAGTTAATTACAAGTGCAGGTTTGTTTAAAAGATTTAACTTAGTAAATTACATTTTTATTTGTAAAAACTCATATTGAAAGAACAATTTCCCGTTTTCTTGTTGATATATACCTAACCTGTGGATTATCAAATGATAATAGTTATTATCATTCTGGTGCCAAAGATGCTGATTGGTGTCCGAATATGGGTTGATCCTGTTGTTCACTGTACATTATTATCATGTGAACAGCCTTCCAGACACTCCAAAGGTGTCTATCACATATCTACTTATATTAATTAGCTTTATAAAATATTTATAGTCTTAATACTCTCACATTTTTTTCTATAGAAAAAAAGTAAAAAAAAGTAAAAAGATTTTCTCTTTATGTTTCTATGGGTTTCTCTCTTTTTTTTTCTTTCACATTAAGCAGCCCTGGCATTTTGGAGAGTATAGTGAAGCTGTGGTAAGGGAGGAAATTTTCGTTTATAAAGATGAGGATGGGGTGGGGATCCAGCTCAGGGGTTGAGCACTTGCCCAGCATGCATAAGGCCCTGGGCTCAATCTCCGCTACTGCAAAACTAAAATAAACAGAGAGTAAAAAGGTGGAGACGCCTATTTGTCCACCTGGCGGTGGAGGAGGAGTCCCGAAGTAGTCGTCACTACTATGCACACATTTCTCAATGATTGCCCAGTGCAAAACCAGCCGTACCTCCTCCTCTTCCTCTTCCTCCTCCTCCTGCTCCTCATCGATCTCTATCTCAGCCTGGTAGTCTTCTGCTTCTTCATCATAGTCTTCAGCATTTAGCTCCCATGCAGCATACTGAAAAGGCTCTGTTGGTTCCAAAGAGGAAAAGAGTTTTTAGAACAAAAAGTTATCAGTATATTATAATAGTCAGAGGTCAGAAAAACTAATTATTATCATTGATCTCTCAGTTTTGATACGGGTACAGGTTCTCTCTGTGAGAGCCACTCGGCATGACCAGTGACGGTGTGCCCCGTGTTCTAGAATGTCTGATATGGTCCCCTCAGGTGTCCTGAATGTTTTAGAGACGCCGGCAGAGCGGCTTTCGTGGTCTAAACGACTGTCAGCGCCATGTCTGCTCTCCCCGCCAACGCCGACGTCAGCCTTACTTTCTGTCGTCTCCACTACTCTTTGAAGCAGCTCTTTCGGTGTCTTGTTGGAAATGTCCAGTGTTAATATTTGAATCAAATTGTCTGTAATCAACTGCTCCAGATGTTTCCACATGAGAAGGTAATTATTCAGCTCCTCCTTCAGTGGCTCCATCTCGGGAACATTGGGGTAAGCGTCCTCTGGGAACTCCGGCATCACAACTTTTGAATACAAGTTCAAAGAGAGGGAAAAAAGTGGCTTTGAAAAGCCTATCTCCAGTCAGACTACAAAAGAATCTAAACTTTATCATGCTTTTTAAACATTCAAAGAAGAAAGTGCAGCATTCTGAACATTAATATAAATTTATAAATTCATGTTCTAGTCATATTTTATATGCTGCTAGATGAATAATTACCTATTAATAAAATTGTGTGGGTGATGCGTGAGTTTCATATGGACACTTTAGTTGTTGATGCAAAGTGTAAAATAAAATTAGATGAAACAGCATTATTAACAGAATAGTTACAATTTTAATGGATTGACATAAATAAATATGATTCAAATTGACTGGTGTGGTGGTTTGAAAGAATGGCCCCCATAGGGAGTGGCACTATTAAGAGCTGTGGCCTTGTGGGAGGAAGTGTGTCACTGTGAGGGCGGGCTCTGAGGTCTCCTTTGCTCAAGCTATGGTCAGTGTGGCAGACAGTTTACTTCTTGTGGCCTGCAGATCAAAATGTAGAACTCTCTGCTCCTTGTCCAGCACCATGTCTGGCTGCATGCCACCATGTCCTGCCATGATGATAAATGGACTAAACCTCTGAACTGTAAGCCACTCCAATTAAATGTTTTCTTTTATAAGAATTGCTGTGGTTATGGTGTCTCTTCACAGCAATAGAAATCCTAACTAAGACCAAAGTTGGTACCAGGAACTGGGGTATTGCTGTGATGGACCTGACCATGCTTTTGTTTGGAGGACTTTGAACTTTGGGAGTTTGGGTTCTGAAAGCAGTGGAATGTATTAAGTGCTGCTTAATGGGCCATACTAGCAGGAGCGTGGAAGACATGGTGCTGAGTGTGATTGGAACTGTGGGGGACTGGCTCAAGGGGTCCCAAAGGGGAAGAGTTTTTTATATAAAGCCTAGAAATTGTTCTTGTGATATTTTGGTGAAGAATGTGGCTGCTCTTTGTCCTTGTCTGAAGAGTCTGCCTGAGGCTTAAAGGAAGAGATTTGGATTATTACTGTTGGCAGAGGAAATCTCAATATAGCTAGTATAGACTCTGTTGTATGGTTATTAGTGTTAACTCTAATGAAGATTCATAATAAAAAGGAACAAACTGAGAAAGGAAAAATACAAAATGTTAAATTTGAGGAGAAATGTAGCACCAGGAAGTAGAATGGAACTAAGTCCTGTGTTCAAGGAGATAAACAGATTAAAAAGTGGAATAAAGGGAATGGTGACCTCTGGGTAAGGTTCCATGCAGATAAGCTTACAACTTGTGAAAAGGGATTAAAGAAAAGCTCAGAGCTGGATGTGGTGGCACACGCCTTTAATCCCAGCACTAGAGAAGCAGAGGCAGGCAGATCTCTGAGTTTGGGGCCAGCCTGGTCCAGTTTCAGGACAGCCAAGTTTAGGCAGTGAAGGAAACCATGGAAACCAGAAATCTAGTGAAGATGTAATTGAACAAGGGGGCCATGTTCCAGCCCCAGCAAGCAGCAGAACTAGGAAGCTTTGGCCACATGGTTCTGGCTTTAGAGTCAAGGATACAAAAATAGGGCTGTGGAATATTCCTCTGTGACTAAGGAAAGCTGTTGAGGCCAGGCATGCGTCAGGGGTATCTCTAGATAGAGGCCTAGAGAGGCCTGTGTGAAGATGTGAAGTTGAAGCCTGGATTGCACTGGAGACCCCAAGACGTTGGAGATGCCAGAGCTGTGGGATTCCTGCTGAGGAGAGCTGCTAACAGGGAGTGGAACCAGCCCAAGAGAAAAAGTGTGTTGCAGTCAACAAAGCTGAACAGAGTTGGAAATCTGAAGAGTGTTTTGACATCAGACATGGAGATGCAGAGTTTGGAGTTTGCCCAGCTGGTTTTCAGTCTTGCTTTGGTTCAATATTTCCTCACTATGATCCCTTCCCTATGTTTCAGAATGGAAATGTATATCCTGTGCCATGTATGTTGGAAGTAGGTGATCTGCTTTTTGTTTTTTATTTTACAGGGATTACAGTTCAGAGACTGAATGACTCTCAGAAGAGACTTTGAACTTTAGACTTCTAAATAAGTTTGAGACTGTGATAGACTATGGGGACTTTTGAAGTTGGACTAGAGGCATTTTTGCACATGGCTACAAACTTTTGGGGACCAGGGAGTAGAATGTGGTGGTTTGAAATAAAATGGTCCCCAAATGGAGTGGCACTATTAGGTGGCTTTGTTGGCACAGATGTGACCTTACAGGAGGAAGTGTGTCACTGTGGGGGTTGGCTTTGAGGTCTCCTTTGCTCAAACTACACTCAGTGTTGTAGAAAGTTCACTTCCCATTGCCTATGGATCAAGATGCAGAACTCTCAGCTCCTTCTCCAGCACCATGTCTGCCTGCATGCCACCATGTCACACCATAATGATAATGGACTGAACCTCTGAACTGTAAGGAAGCCAGCCCAGTGAAATGTTTGCCTTTATAAGAGTTGCTGTGGTCATGGTGTCTCTTCACAGCAAGAGAAACCCTAAGACAATTGGCACACAGCATAGGGAGAAAGTAAGCAGAGACTGTGACCCAAATTAAGGTTTGATCTGTTAGAACAGCACTTTTATGAATGGGAACTTTCATTTTTTAGCCTAACCTGTTTCAGGCAGTTCTTCAGGTCCCAGGACCTCTTTGGATCCCTTTCGAACTCCTGCTTCAACTGCAGTGTCCTCCGGAGGCTCGGGAACTTAAGAAAGAAATCTAAGTTAGTGCTTGAATTTTCAAATGCTGTTCCATAGGAAAGTTTTGGCACAAAGAAAATCCCAAAACTTACTTTAAATTATAGATGATATATCTAATTAAAAACATATATTTTAAAATGATGGCATACAAATAGAGCACAAGGCAGAAAAGTGAAAATTTAAAATATACAAAAGGACAGCGAAGCGCTGGAATGGTAGTCTCAGTGGGGAAGAATGTTGGTTCTGCAAGTGCAAGGACCTGAGTTTGAATCCCTCGTGCCCATGTATAAACCTGGGCAGGACTGTGTGTGCTTGAGGAGCCGAGGCGGGTGGGTCCCAAAAGCTCATGGGACAGCCAGTCCAGCCAAAATGGCGGGCTTCTGGTTCAGTGACGGACCCTGACTTGAGGATAAGGAAGACAGTGATAGAGGACGACACCCAAAACCCTCCTTCCCTGTCACATGTGCACGCACAGAGGCAGGTGCACCCACGCACCATGTGCATGCACCACATGCATGTACACCCTCCCACCAAGACATCGACTAGAAGAGTCACCACATGGCACAGAACATCCTAGTTGGTACCTGCTAAATGTTCTTAAAACCCCACTCTTGTGCATCAGACCTAATGCCCTGTGGGTATAAAGTGGCAAGAACAGCAGCGCAGGAGTGGGATGGAGGGCCTGAAGAGAGTCTGGCTACGTCTCGTCGAAGGGCAGGCCGTAAAGCATCTTTTTTACATGACGCGAGACACCCTTCACTCACATATCCAGCCCGGATGGCTCTAGACATGCACACTACTTACATATCTTCCCACCCCACAGTCCCCAGGTCTGCTCCCAAATCTAAGATACACATTTGGCATAGATTATATATTCATATGAATGTATACCACACACATATACCCACACTATATATACATATGAACGTATAGCACACACACATATATATACACACACACAAAATTATATCATAGTATTATCTCCTGAGTTAATACTTTAGTACTCTTTTGACAGGATCTATAGCATTTAAACTTTATTAGAGCACACGTAGAAAAGGGACAAACCCAGGACATGTCTGATTATAAATTGCTCAGTTAATAAAAACACTATAAATCATCACCAATAGAAGAGCATTGAGACAATAAGAGAATCCACTTGGGGAATTGTGAGATGTCTGGTTAACCTTTGGATTTTGAGGTTTTCTGTGTTTTTGAACGCAGCCCAAAGCCTTCTATCGCAATAAGACTTGAAATTCATATGTGGTGTGGGGGTTGGGAAATGCATCATTTCTTTCTCTAAACCACTACGCAGGACAACAGAGGGTGAAGGAGAGAGAGCTAGGAACCAGATCAGCATGCAGGGCCAGACATCAAAGCCCAGGAGATGCTGTCGTGATGGGGGGGGGGGGGGCGTCCTTTGGGTGCTAAGTCTACAAGCAATGCCTTCAACTTAAACTTTTTTCTTTTAAAAGATTTATTTACATTTTTATGCCTGCTAGTATTTTGTCTACATATCTGTCATTGAGCTGGAGGCTAGAAGAGGTTGTTGAATCCTCTGGAATTGGAGTTATGGGCAATGAGTTGTGAGCTGCTGTGTGGGTGCTAAGAATCGAACCCAGGTCCTCTGCCAGAGCAGCAAGTGCTCTTAACTGCCCAGCCAACTCTTTAGCACCAATCCCTTCAATTTAAACTTTTTATTAAAGTTCTTTTTTTAAAATTTTTTTTATTAAAGTTAAAATTTAGGAAGGGGAGCTTGAACAGTTACGAGATTACAGAAGGCCTGCAAACCCACTGGAAAAATCCTAGGGTGCAAACGAGCAGGAAGTCAAGTTGTGAAGAAGGCCTCAGAGCTCACCGCCAACACAGGACTGATGCTCCAGCCACAAAGCAGGAGGAAAGGGCTTGCGTTAAAGACGAGGGCTGCAGGCGGAGCTGGGCAGAGCCAGGGGGAGCCGAGGAGATGGTGTGGGTGGGGCTTTGAGCTGACTAGAAAGACATCTCTCAAACCAGAGAGTGATTGGGTCCTCAAGAGCGTCTCCATCTGGCTCTGCAGTGCAGCAGCAAAAATGTCTTAATATGTAATAGATAAAAGTATCTTCCAAAAATAAGATCAGAATCCTTGAAAACCCTATTCTCACCCATTCGTAGTCTAACGTTAACCCATTCCTTGTGCTGTTAATTCTTGACAGTATGTATGATTGGAAGCCTCGATCCAAAAGACTGAAACTGAATCTTTACCCCCAAACAAAAATGGTAATGCGAGGCTTATGGCACATACTTGAGGTTAAAATATATGTATTTATAGGTATTTCCTTGGTCATGGTGTCTTTCACAGCAGTGGAACAGAAACTAAACTAAGAAACACTGTTGCAGTGATGAGAACACAGGCCGAAAGACAGCACCTTCCCAAGGCTGCCAGATGCAAACAGCTGGATGGAATACAGAAATACACAGGGATATATATGTATATGTATGTGTGTATTATATATATATGTACATATATGCGAAAGAGACAGTGACAGAAAGAGAGAGAGAGAGAGAGAGAGAGAGAGAGAGAGAGAGAGAGAGAGAGAGAGAGAGAGAGTAGGACACAGAGGTGTCTGAAGTAAAGCTGACTGATGGAGGGATATCCATGCAAAGAGCAGAGTAGGCGTCAGAAAAGTCCCGGAAAGAACTGAACCTGTGAGGCTGATTAACTGATGAGAACCACGGTGATTGTAGACAACTTGGAATGCCCAGAGCCAGATTTTCTGGACCAAACTTTAGTCAGCAGAGGTTCAGTTCCTCCTAGGACTTTTGTTCATAGACCAGACTCCAGAAAGTTGTTCACTGACCCCCACAAGCTGGAGCATAGACATGCACATGTACACATACACACACACACACACACACACACACACACACACACACACACACACACGCACACGCACACGCACACACACACACTAAATGAAAGCAAGTATAAATAGTCAAAGAAACATAAATAAATACCAAGGAACTTCAGCTTGATCTTGATTCATGTCACTTTCCTGTTAGATAGCCAGTCATGCTAAGATGACAATTATTTTAAAGATTAAAGATTTGATAATTACACATTGTACACATAGACCAAACGATCATAGTGTACAATTCAAATATGTTTTTGTTTTGAGGAATGGTCACTCTATGTCGTCCTGACTGCCCTGAAACTTAGTATGAAAACCAGGCTGGTCTGGAAACTACAGAGATGAGCTTGCCTCTGGGATTAAAGGTGTGCACCACCACAGCCGGCTGAGACATTTTTATAAAGAAGTGAAGTAAAAAGCTTAGCTTGTCCAATGCTAAGAAATTACTTGCGCATGCACGAGTGCACAATAAGAACGTCCTCATTCTGCTGGGTCCGCGTGACTGTAAGATGCTTTCTTGTTGGCATATAAAATGGCATTGCATGACATAAAGATCAATTCTTGCTTTGGGGGCAAAATGTCCTACAGATCATGTGCCAGTTCCAGGACCAAGCTCTCTCTAGGGTCTCATCTTTGCAGCCTCAGCCGGCTTCCATCACACACCCACTCACACCCGCACATCTGCCCACACTCACATACTCACACAGTCACACACTCACACATACATTCATACACACTCTCTCTCACACACATTCTCACACACTCTCATACACACTCACTCTCAAACACATTATCACACACACACATACATATACACACATTCATACATATTCTCTCATACACACTCACACATATTCATACAAAACCCCACATATACACACTTACACACCTGTCTACCTCACATACTCTCACACACACACACACATTAACACTCATACGCACATACACACACTCACACACATTGACACACACACTAGCACACCTGCCCCCCCACACACACATGCGCGCGTACACGTGGCCATCAGTCATGTCTAACCTGATTCAGGTTCATGTTCTGCTTCTGGGGCCTCCAATGCTTCAGACTCCTCAGGTAACAATGACCCTCTAGTGTTCTCTTGAATCTCAGGTGCCTCAGCCTCTTCAGGTGCATCATGAACTTCAGAATCTTCACCATCAACCTCCTCATCAGCTTCATTATCAGCCTCTTCACTATCTACAAAGAATTACAAGGAATAAATTATTATTCCATTAAAGCCAACAAATGATGGTTAGGTAGTGTAAAAAAACATAGAGAGGAGATTAAGGCCTCAGAGTGGTGCTCTCCTGTATCTGGTTTAGTGGAGGAAATAGATGAATTACCACTGTATTGTATCTACTAATATGGAGTGGTAAAGGATGAGAGCCATTCTGTCAGGGTGCTATTGGAGAACCTGAGGAAGGGTTCATTTAAAAGAAGAAATGTTTGTATCTATCCCAAATACTCTTAACAGTAAAAGACTAGAAAAAGCCCAATATCCTCTTAAGAAGGAAATGACTAGATCCATACAATCTACTTATGGCTACTGAGCACTGGAAGCTAGTCTACACTGAGATATATGTAAGTACAAAATAGATTATGACTTCCAAAGTTTTAGCATGATAAACTTAAGGTAGAACATTAACATTACTTAAGTTTCTATTGGGCAGCATCAGACGAGACTCCCTATATAGACACAGGGTTAGCATAGCTATTATAGCAGATTTACAATAACTCATTGTAATAATAATATGGCACATTAACTTCGGTGTTAGTTGTAAATTTAGAAAGTTTGATTGCAAATCTTATGCGTTCGTTGATGGCCGTGGTAGACATGGAAGTTCTTCAGAAGGAGACGGTCGCGCTGTCAGAGAACTCATCTTCCCCATCCCTTTCATGTATTTATGGGATTGACACACATGTGTATGAAGATGCAAACAGGGTTTCCTATGAAAGGCTGGCTATATGGCAGAGTGAGTGAGCTTGTCTCTCTGAATTCTCATGGGCATTTCCTTCCCAGTTTTCTTCCAAATGCCGCATTTTGATGGTGGTTCTCTGGCACCTGGATTTGATCTAAATCAAGGTTTGAAATAGGACAGCAGCACACAAAGCTTACAAGAACACAACTTGGAATGTGGTCAGTATCTCTGTGTTAGGTTGAAGATTTTATGGAAATACACACAAAGGTTTTTGGACTCCTAGTACAGCTTGTGATGAAGTGATGTAATCTGTGAAGAAACTTGAATTTTCTTTCACAACATATCGCTTATTAAAAATCATCATATGTCTCTAATTTATGTGTACTTATTTATCTATATTAGGTACATTATAAAAGAAACACATAAACAGAAGACCCCAGTAAGGCAGCTGTGTACCACACAGGTCAGGAATGGGTGAAAAGGCATTTTAAGATCTTTGAACTATTTGTAATTTGACTATTGATCGTGTGCTGTTATCGATTGACTCACAATAAACACTAAACCATCACCTTCTGTGAGTGAGGAATTTAGCAGTAGCTTGGCGGAGTGGTCCTGGCTTGGTGTTCCCTGAGTTGGTGAAGACGTTGACCAGAGCTATAGGATCTGAACACTTCATTGGAACCAGAAGACTCATTTCCAGGGTGGATCATTTACAACCAGAACCAAAGTGCTCAACTGTGCCCACTGTGCCCCACTCAAAGTTCCTGTGCACAGAACAGCCGTGCAGTAAAATGGTACTTGTTTTACAGAACTAAGCTTCTAGTTTAGTTTCTAGGAGGTGGAGTAATGGATACTCTTTGATCCTATGGCCTCTTTGGCACTCCCATGAAATTTATGGACCTCTTTTTAGAACAAAACTGCCAAAGCTCATAAAATAAAATGCACAAGAAACCAGTTATATTGGAAGCGGTTGCTGAAACATAGAGCTATTTGAGGGCTATATGAAACGTAACTACCGCAATCGCAGCAGCAGGACACGTAGACAGAAACCGTGGTGCAATACACAAAAGCCAAGAGACAGCTAACACCACTGTGGTTTGCTTGCTTTCTGGGTTAGTAAAGGAGACACTCAGACTCAGTTCAAAGCTATTGAAAATAGAGTTGAAGTTCCTGGACCTGAAATTTAATCCATAGACCCCAGTTTGAGAACCTGGATCTTAAAAGAGGAAGTTCTTCCATAAAAGCGATGGGAGCTTTAAGTATGAAGACAATGGGTATTGTAAGAGTTTGGCTGTCCTTGGCTTTTGCAGGATTCTTCCAATAGAAACAATTCCAGCAGCTAGGTGTAATCCGCGACAGAGGTACTTTCTGCATCGTATCCTGCTTAGAGGGTGCTCAGGTGGGTCTCATCTTAGGAGCACCCCCTCTTTGATTAGGAATCTTTGCCCTGTGAACCCATAATCCCAGTGAGAATAGAACTTATTATGGAAATTAGAACAAGCTGGGGAAGGAAGGGGGACTTTCAGGACACAGGCATACACCTGGACTCTGGGCTCTAGGGGATGCACTGACAGTCCACGTGAAAACACCAGCAATGGTACAAGATCAGAGGACGTGCTGCCCGTGTCATCAAAGGTGCTAAGATCAGAGGACGTGATGCCAGCGTTATCAAAGGTGCTTGCCTTTTGCTTTCTTTCCCTCAAACTCCGCCATCCTCTGCTTTTCTTCATCGAGTCTCGCTTCTTCCTCTTTGGCTTTTCTGAAAAGAGAAGGTCCAACATTCAATTAAAACAAAACAAAACAAAACAAAACAAAACAAAACAAAACAAAACAAAACAAAACAAAACAAATCAGACACCTCCCATTATTATAAGGTTAAATTCTCATAGTGGCAAGCAACAAATACTTCCTTATTAATCACTCATTACGCTTTTTATTCACAGCATACACTTTTACCCCACTCAGGCTGAAGGCAGTTAGTTTTCAGTCAGCACACTGGTATTTTTGGTAAGACGATATGGAATGCTGTATTTTAAACTATGGCTGTCAGTTAGGAAACCTGATAAAATGCAAGATTCCCTGAGGTAAGTTGAGATGAAGGGGGAGATCTGTAACATTTCCCTCAGACTCAGTGGGTGATATTCACTGTATAATGTTAAGGGAAAAGAAGTAGAGTATACAACATAATTTTAACTTTGTATCAGTATATATGAGAACTACAAGGCTAGAAAATCAATCAAATTATAGACAGCAATTATTTCTGGATGGTAGCATTGTAAGAGTTCAATTTATAACATTTGCATTAGTTTTTTTTTCTCCATTGAATAGAGAACATAACATTTCTTTCTAGTCAGAAGAAGTTGAAGCCTGGAGAAACAGCCCCAGGGTTAAGAATATTTACTCCTCTTACAGAAGTCCTGGGTTTTATTCCAAGCACCAACATGCAGCTTATAACCACCTGTAACTCCAACTTCAGAGGGTCTAAAGCCCTCTTCTAGGCTCCAAGGCTATCTGTATTCACGTCTGCACATATCACCCCCCACATATATATGCATAATTTAAAATTTTAAATTTAAATGAAAAATTAAGTTTTAACACACTATTGATGATTTCTTTTTCCAACCCAGGTTCGTACTAAGCAGGCCCTGTATCACTGAACCACAACTCCCATCCCCGTGATGATGATATTTAGATATTTAGAAAGTATGGAAGCTTCAGTACATAGTGGAATCTGCATTCCATTAGGGATGAAGCAATTGATCTTTCCTAACAATGGTGAATATAGGTAAATGGAAAATTAGCAAAATGTGGGGAGAAAGGCCTTGTCTATTCAAAAGTAAAGAGATGTGTCTTGGCTAGAAATCCTATCCCTAGGGATTTAGAAATGGGCATACCACTGCACAAAGAATCATATAAAAGGTTGATTGCATGTCAAAAAACAAACAAACAAACAAAAACCCAAAACACCAAATATTCACCAATAGGAAACCAAGCAAGATGGGCTCAGTGTCCGAAGCTCCTGGAACCACCGCCCTCCAAAGGACCATGTGCCGTGTCTTTGCATCCGTTTTTCCTTCTTTGAAAGTTAGTGACATCACTTCTCTTTGGAAGACTCTGCTCCTGTGTTTCTGGTTGAGATTCTCTTGCTGTATCCTGTTCTCCACCCAGGAGTGCTGGTGTTCCTGGGGTTCTCCTTGCTCACGGCCCCAGCCAGGCAGACTGAGTCTTCTTAACCAATCTCCTTCCCACTCAGTTTTGACGTCCATGTCAGGAGGTTCCAGGCAAGGCTGCTTATGAGAACTTCCTTTTCTAAAAGCAGATGAAGTATGCTGCCGGAAGACTTAAGGCCTGACCAGGCTGAGAAAGAACCTATAAAGCATTTGAAGCAATAATGGCAGATTGCCTTGCCATTTAACTGGATTGTATGCAAATGGTGCTGGAGACCGTAGAATTTAACACGTTTTTAGGTCTTCTCCTATGATGCAAGTCTTAACCCTGCTGTGCTTATCTCTGTTTAGAGAACCTGTAAAGCCCTTGAATGCATCTGTGAGTTTGTGAGGCATTTCTTTTCTTCTGTTTCCAGTTTTAGTTTCTTCAGTCTATAGAAAAAGCTTTCTGTGAAATGCTCATCGCTGAGTTTAAAAATCAACACACAGAGCTCTTGAGAAGCACACACCAGTTTAAGCGTTAAGCTGATGAACATGTGAAAATTTCCAATAAGAGTAGAAATTGATGGCAGAAACAGAAGATTCCTGATAGAAGAAGAGAAAGGGTAAAAGTACTCTTGGGAGCCACAGGGGACATAACTGTTCTGAAAAATTACACATGCATGTATTTTTGTCTGTTTAAAATTAGCATGTGACCAGCTGGTAAATAATGTGAGCTTTGTCGTAATTTTAGATTAAGATTTCATCTGTTGTTTGAAGTGCCATCCATGGGTAGATGATACTCTTCCCAAAAGTCGTGGGTTATTAAACGAAATCCCAGTGCCAGCTTTGGGATACCTTCCTAGGAGTTGTTGCTCAGGGAGTCCCCAAAGGCCCCCCAAAGACACAGGCTACGGACATTGCTCTTGGTTGCCCACCATAGCTAGACGGTAAGATCTTCTTGCCGAAGAGACCACACGCTTTGGTCACAGGTCATAGAGAGATGACATTGGAAGTGAGATGCAAGCGTCCTTGCCACTAGCTGGCTTCCATCATGCCAGAAGGTGCTATCCAGGCAGCTGAGGGAGAAAGCCACCAACAGTGTCACCGAGTCTCGAACCCTTGGAGCTACAAGAACGATCTTCCAGGCAGGAGGTGCTCCTCTGGTACAGCACAGGCATGCCTTTCTGCTTTCTGCTTGGATCTGAGACCTGTTCCACCTGAGGGAGCTCATGCCTGGCTCTGTAGGGCTGGTCAAGCGCCTGTGACTGGGAAGGTCATAGGACCTTTGGAGAACTTTCTAGATTGTTCGGCTAAGCCATCATGTTGTCAAAGGAAGCTGTACTCAGCCTTCATCAGAGAAGCTTGTTTATTTTATTTTTAATTATATGACTGTCTGTCTGTATGTACGTATGTATGAATGTATGTATATATGTGTATGGATGTGTTTGGGTACCTGTAAAGGATAGAAGAAGGTGTCAGTTTCCCAAGAGTTGTAGTTACAGGCAATTGTAAGCTACCTGATATGGGTGATGGGAACTGAACTCAGGTCTTCTACAAGAGCAGCAAGTATTCTTAACTGCTGAGCCAGAGAATCTTCAGCATAGAGGCCAGAGGTTAATATAAAATCCCACAACTGGCCAAAGTGACCGTAGAGTGCTCAGCCCTTAAAGGGACACCCACATCACGACTTCAGGGGCACCACAGAAGAGGGCATTGGGAAGATGCAGGAGTCAGAGGATGGGGAGATGTACAGTCAATGGAACCTTCCAGACATCACTTGACTGTTGCACTCATGATTCGCCACAGCTGTGACGATCAGCACCAGACGTGCACAAAGCTGGGCCTATCAATAGTTCATCATTTATGGGGAAGCTGAGGCCTCAACCCTCCCTGAGGGGCTCTTGGCAGCTAATGACTGTTGGGAGAAAGGGTGTCATTTTCTTCAGTGGTGACGTCAATGATAAGGAGCCCACTCTCAGTAAACAGTGAGGAGCATCCAGCCCCTTCTCAGGCAGGAAATGGATTAGAGTCGATGGCTCTCACACACACAGGACAAGGAAGGAGTCTAGGGTCTTGATGGAAGAGGGAGAAGGAGGAGATGGGCCGGTGAGTAAATTCACTATGTACTGCACAAAGCTATCAAAGAATTAAATAAATGGGAAGAAGGATTTCATCTATTCTTAAATACTTAACTATTTTGCATACACTGGAAAAACTAAGGAGTTCTTTACACTTAGCAGATTGTTACCCTATTTATAACAAGACCTTTTCTCTTTCTTTCTGTTTTTTGTTTGTTTTGAGACAGGAGTCTCAACGTGTAGCTCTTTTTCTTTTCTTCTCTTTTGAGACAGGGTCTCTCTATTATGTAGATCTGGCTATCCTGGAACTAAGTAGACCAGGCTAGACTGGAATGCCTAAATACCCACAGGCCTCTCTGCCTCCTGAGTCAGACTGGATTAGAGGTGTACACCACCACTGCCTGGCCAACTTCAGTTGTTTGAAGATAATATGTCAGCAAGGATGAACAACTAGTTAGGTCCTTGTTTTTCTATTTTATTTCTCAGCCTGAGAATGTTACAGTTTATTCAAGGCCAATCTTGAGCATCAGCTGTAATGGATTGCTCATAATTTTAAAAGCACCTCTTACACCCAGAGCAGAGAAGAAATCTCCCATGCTAAAATTGTAAGATGTTCACAATCAGTTCTTCCATGGAGGCAAGGTAGATTTTTCCTAGTTATTCCACGTGGCATATTTTCATTTATGTTTTATTGTGTTATTGTCTCAGTGTGTGGATTCTAGTTATTAAAATTAAACCACAGATAGGGGTGTGTGTGTGTGTGTGTGTGTGTGTGTGTGTGTGTGTGTGTGTGTGTGTGTGTGTACTGGTTAGTTTTTTGTCAGTTTGATACAACCTATACATATCTGGGATAGAGGGAACCTCAATTGAGAAAATGCCTCTATCAGATTGATCTATAGGCAAATCTGTAGGGCATTTTCTTGATTGATATGGGAGGGCCCACCTACTGTGGGTGGTACCAATCCTGTGCAGGCAGTCCTAGGCTGTAGAGGAAAGCAGGCTGAGCAAGCTATGGGGACCAAGGCAGTAAGCAGCACCCTCCATGCTCTCTAGGCAGAAACAAACCCTTTTGTGGTGGTTTGAATGTATTTGGCCCCAGGAGCTCATAGGGAGTGGCACTATTAGGAGCTGTGGCCTTGTGGAGTAGGTGTGGCCTTGTTGGAGTGGGTGTGGCCTTGTTGGAGGAAGTGTGTCACCATGGCTGCGGGTTTTGAGGTCTCCTTTGCTCAACTTCACTCAGTGTGACACTCAGTTCACCTCCTGTTGCCTGCTGATCAAGATGTAGCTCCTTCTCCACTCTCAGCTCCTCCAGCATCATGTCTGCCTGCATGCCACCATGTCCCATCATAATGTACTGTAAGCCAGCCCCAATTAAACGTTTTCCTTTATAAGAGTCACCATGGTCATGGTATCTCTTCACAGCAATAGAAACCCTCACCGAGACTTCTTTCTTCCCCCAAGTTGTTTTTGGTCAGTGTGGTGATATATTGTGTACCCTAATAGAATTTGCCTGAAGATCAGAGAACAGAATAAGCCACTAGATTAAACATATATGCCAGGCAGTGGTGGTATACACCTTTAATCCTAGCACATGATGGGGGGGGCACTGGGGTGGCGGGGGGCAGAGATCCTTCTGGATCTTTGTGAGTTCAAAGCCACCCTGGACTACATGAGATCGACTCAGTCTAGGAGAGAAAACAGAGCCAGGCAGTGGTGGCACACACCTTTAGTCCCAGGACTGGAAAGCACACATGCCTTTAATCCCAGGAAGTGATGACTGGGCAGAGAAGGGTATATAAGGCATGAGGAGACAGGAACTAAAGGCTTTTTTGATAGAAGCATCCCTTTCATCTAGAAGCCTTTTTGGCTGAGGAAGCTCATTCGGCTAGAGGCCTATCAGCTGAGGCTTTTTCAAGCTGAGGAGTCCTAGAGGTAAAACGTGGCTTGTTCCTTTGTCTCTCTGATCTTTCAGCATTTACCCCAATATCTGGCCCAGATTTTTCTTTAAAGACTATTTAGCAATTCGAGCAACAGGTCAGTGTTTTATCACAACAACAGAAAGTAAACCAGGGCAGAAGTTCTTATCTATCTGCATATTTTTTTCTTCTGGAAGGTTGGCGTGTGTGTGTGTGTGTGTGTGTGTGTGTGTGTGTGTGTGTGTGTGTGTGAAATCTAGCTCATTTTTTTTCCAGTTGCCTAATGAAAAAAACTTGAAGTGAGCTGTGAAATTATTCACAGCTGTGTAGAGATTCCTGAACTTACTGTTTCTTTTGGAACTCGGTGGGATTTTTGCATAGTTAATAGACAATCTTTCTGACATTAGAGGCATTTTAAAAGTATAACCTGTGAGAGGGTGTGACAAGTACAGGTACGTACTGGAGGTCGGAGAGACGGCTCAGTGGTTAAGAGTGTTTGCTGCTCTTGCAGAGGACCTGAGTTTGGTCCCAGCACCCATGGTGAGTGGTTCATAGCTACCTTTAACTTCAGCTCCAGGGGATCCAGTACCCTCTTCTGACCTCAGTGGGCACCCACACACAGTTGACACGCACATACACATAAATAAATAAAGTCTCTGGAAGCAGGCCATGGTCAATGGGGAGCCTGTTTTTGGTCCACAGGAACCTTACCGTATTTCCTCCTCTTCCCTTTTTTTGGCTTGAAGTTCTTCAAATAATCGTTCTAAAACCTTAGCATCAATTTCAGACTTATTCCTTAAATACATTCTATTTAAAAAACATTTTCCTGAAATACAAAGAGAAAAAATTATTTTGACATTGCATAGTGTGGCCCGTTTTGGAAATTAACTACAAAGTGATCTCTGACTATGCACACACAAATTTCCCTTTAAGTGCTGATCCAAACAGAGCCCCAAGTCTTTAAAATTTTAGTAGAATGTCTTAAATCTTTTTCGAAAGGCATGTGTTACTATGTAATAAATAATGAAAACATGAAAAAAACATCTATTTTCCCCCGGAAATTCTCATTTCAAACATTTAAAAAAGGTTTTTTTCTTACATTTATTTATTTGTGTGTGTGTGTGTGTGTGTGTGTGTGTGTGTATGTGTGTGCGCACGCGCATGTGTGTGTGAGCGTGCGTGCATGTACATTCATGTGCATGTATAGTGGTCAGAGGACAACTTATGGAGAGTTAGTTGTCTCCTACCATATGGATCACAAGCATTGGACTCAGGTTGTCAGGGTTGACAGCACAAACCTTTACCCCGCCACCTCTCAAATATATTTCCTTTTTTAAAAATAATTTTATTAATTTTCTTCTTTCCTTTTACATACCAACCCCTGTCCCCCCTCCCTCCCTCCTCCCCCCCCCACCTTCTCCCATCCCACCTTCATCCCCTCCTCATAGAGGGTGAGGCGTCCCTTGGGTAGTCGACACAGGCTGGCATACCACGTTGGGGCTGGATCTAGGCCCCTCCCCACTGCATCAAGGCTGAATAAGGCATCCCGCATAGGGAATGGACTCTAAAAGGCCAGTTCATGTACTGGGGATAAGTCCTGGTCCTCCCATTGCCAGGGGATTCACAAACACATCAAGCCATGCAACTTTCACCCACATTCAGAGGGCCTAGTGGGGTCCCATGCAGGCTCCCCAGCTGTCAGTCCTGAGTCCATGAGCTCCCACTAGCTTGGGTCAGCTGTCTCTGGTTTTTCCTATCAAGATGCTGACCCTCCTCCCTTGCTCCTATAATCCCTCCTCCCTCTCTTCAACCGAACTCCAGGAGCTCGGCCCAGTGCTTGGCTGTGGGTCTCTGCATCTGCTTCCGTCAGTCACTGGATGTAGGTTCTATGATGACAATTGGGGTAGACACCAGTCTGATGACAGGGGAAGGCTAGTTCAAGCACCCTCTCATTGCTGAGTCTTAGCTAGGGACAATTTTGTTTTCCCTAGCCGTGGATTTCTCCCCACCCCCTCAATGGTACACCCTGTCAAGAGATCCCTTTCACTGTTCTCCCTCCCTGTCTCTCCCCCAGCGCGGCCATTTCCAGCCCTCATGTTCCCATCTCCCATCTTCTCCCTTCTCTTCCCCACTCCCAGTTTACCCAGGAGATCTTAACCCTTTCCCCTTCCTGGGGTGATGCACGTGTGTCCCTCTTAGTGTCCTCCTCTTTATCTCGCTTCTTTGGGGCTGTGGATTGCAGCCTGGTTATCCTTTGCTTTGCATCTATTATTCACTTATGAGTGAGTATACACCGTGTCTGTCTTCTGGGTCTGGCTTTCCTCACTCAGGATGATTTTTGATAAAGGCAATATACAGCAAGTCAACAGCCAGCATCAAATATATTTTCTTAAAAGGTGAAGTGATAGACTACTTAAAGGCATCAGGATTACCCTCATCATCAGGATAGTGTGCAGGATTGATTTACAAGCTACAGCTACCGACTGAGAAGGGATGCTGAATTCTCTGCTCCAAAGAACAACTACTGAGGATCACTAGAAGGCTCAGTGGCACAGCCCATTACCCCAGGTCACCGTCTCAGCAGGTAGAGGCCTCATTTCGTGCATTATTAGGTCCTCTAGGCACAGCTGAGGTGGTAGCAGAGGTGGTACCTGTATCTAAGAGTTCTCCATTCTCTATTTTAACCAAAGTAAATATCAGTGACAAACATTTTATTTTAAATATAAATAATAAATATTTGCCAACCATTGTTCTCTCCATCTGTTAAAGAGATAACCAAATCAGGAACAATTCCCTTATCGATGAAGGCTGTCCACAGATCTCTTATAGTAGGGCAGTTGTCCACAATCCATCCTCCGTATTTTGGGGCACCAGGAAACCTGTTCTTGTTATCTTCAGTTACCTGTGAAAACACATTGATAGCACCATTGTGAGTTGACAAGCCACAGGTTTATGATGTGTTTTTCTTATAGAATTCCAAGAAGCATCTTCTAGGCCCTGACTTTGAGAAGAAAGTAAGAGTGACTTAATATTAAGAGAAGCTTAATTTTGAAGCAATCAAGTCTTACTAGTTTAAAAACAGGAAATAAAGCCTTTATTAAACCTAACAGTGCACTCTTGCTATCTATTAATCAGTAGCAATGAATGTGTCTAGTTAGTATTTATGTCACTTGTAATTTTATTGTGACAGTGATGAACTTCCTTATGCATTGGATTATTTTGATAACATTGTGATGAACTTCCTTACACAGAAGTACTTATCCAGGGATTATATATTTGCTAAAGTTATTTCTCCAGAAGATGCCACACTGTTTCCCAAAACATCCGTTCCATTTTTCACCCTTTCTGGCTGAGATAAGGTTTTCATTGCTGCAACAAAACACCATGATCAAAAAGCAAGTTGGGGAGGAAAGGGTTTATTAGGCTTACACTTCAGCATTGCTGTTCATCATTGAAGGAAGTCAGGACAGGAACTCAAGCAGGACAGGAGGATCCCAGAGCCAGGAGCTGATGCAAAGGCCCTAGAGGGGTGCTGCTTACTGGCTTGCTCCTCATGGCTTGCTCACCCTGCTTTCTTACAGAACCCAGGACCACCAGCCCACGGATGGCTCTACCCACAATGGCCTGGGACCTCCCCCACTGATCACTAATTGAGGAGGTGCCTTACAAGCCGGGTTTTATGGAAGCAGTTTCTCCACTGAGGTTCCCTCCTTTCAGAGAACTCTAGTTTGTGTGTCAGATTGACATAAACCTAGCCAGCACACTGCTCCTCCCAGAAAATGACGATCACCATGGCTTCCTGAGTAGTGATTGCTTAAAAAAAAAACTTGGCCAACTTTACAGGAGAGAAATTATATCTCATTATTGCTCATTGAAATTTAAACGTACATTTCTTTAAAATTTTCCATTTTTAACTATTTTTATGTGTGTCTCTGTACACATGAGTGCAAGTGTCCACAGAAGCCAGAAGATAAAGCAATTCCCTGGAGCTGGAGATTGACAGTTATGAACTTTAAATTCATATTACTTGGGAGCTGGGAACCAAACTCAGGTTATGTGGAAGAGTAGCCAGTGTTCTTAACTTCTGCGCCAGCTCGCTAGCCCTCAAATACTATCAATTTAAAAAGACAACCCAATTTTAAAAAAAACGGGTAAATGGCTTCCCCAATACTCTTGCCAGGCTTGGTGGTGCACACCTTTAATCCTAGCATTCAGGAGGCAGAGGCAGGATGAGCTCTGTGAGTTGAAGCCAGCCGGGTCAACATAGTAAGTTCCAGGACAGCCAGGGCTGTGTAAAGACTCTGTCTCAACAAAACAGTATGCTCTACAATATCAGAGATCTCCAGCTGCTTCTGAAAATGGTTTTCCATCCCGATCCCCTGGTCCCGTGAGGAATGACAAGGTGGGGGGAGCGGACGTGACCTGCACAGCCCTCTGATTCCACGGCTTACCGTGGAGTTGCCAAGCCCCACCTCTGTACACACACACTGCTGTCTCCGAAATGTTGTATTCATGCTTCCTGGAGCTTTGTATTCTCCACAACAAAGCGAAGGGGGCATTTCACCACAGGCAAGGGCGAGGTCGAGAGAAACCTGTCCTCACTTTACTTCTCTGGGTGTTTGGTCTCACTGATGAGGTAAAGACAGTAGCTCTGAGTATCATGACTGAATTCCTGTGCCTCGGAGATACCTACTTGCCACACGATGACTCAGTGAGTGGCTTCCAGGCCAGGTCACTGAGGAATATCCTTAAAGGCAAGGCCATGTTTAATCTGTCTTCCTACCCCTAGTATCTAATACAGGACACAGAAATAGCAGGTTCAGAGTAATGGAGTTTCTGAAGGAAAAACTATTGCTCAAACAACCTAAAGAGATTGGTTAAAAGGTGTGTTTGATATTAGGTGGAGTTCGGGAATCCTGCAGAGGAGGGAGAGGAAGGACTGTAGGAGCCAGAGGTCAAGGGCACTGTGAGAAGGCTCAGACAATCAACTAACCTGAGCTCATAGGGCTCACAGAGACTGAACTGACAACCAGGGAGCCTGCATGGGACTGACCTAGGCTCTCTGCATATATGTGACTGTTGTGTAGCTTGGTCCTCTTGTGGGACTCCTAACAGAGGGAACAGGAGCTGGCTCTGACTCTTTTACTGGCTTTTGGGACCCTACCTCTCATACTAGGCCACCTTGCCCAGCCTTAATACATGGGGAGATGCTTAGTCTTACTGAAACTTGACATGCCATGTTTTGTTGATATCCATGGGAGGCCTGCCCTTTCCTAGATGGAGACAGAAGAGGAGGAGATTGGGGGTTGGGAGGTGGGTAATGAGGGAGAGGGACTGAGAGGGGAGGATGTGGGCAGGCTACAGCCGGGCTGTAAAATAAATCGATGGGAAAAAAAGGTGCGTTTGAGCTCAGAAGTACTGAGGGGCCCAAAGGAGTCCGGTGCAGCCAGGGCTCAAGGGAGCCACCCAGTGAGTTACTGAGTGATGGTCTCATGTGACAGATAAGCTTTTTATTCTCATTATTATTATTTTATTCTCATATATATTTTTTTTTTTTGTGAGGGGTCTTATGCTTAGCCCAGGCTGACCTGCCTATGTAAATCAGACAGACCTTAAATTATGCATGATCCTCCTGCCTCAGCCATCTGAATGCTGGGATTGCAGGTATAAGTTCCCGTGCCCAGAGTTTCTCTCATAATAACTTAAAGCTCAATCATAGAGAAGTAGAAAAGCACACCAAGAGTCCCAGACTGCCTCATTTATCATGCATGCTTTCTCTGAATGTTTATCTGAGATTGTTGCTAGAATCTACCTCTATGATACCTTGTCCTGGAAACAAGAGAAAGGTTCTGATTTCCCACTGGTACAGGCATGGCTTGTGAGGCTCATTATCCTCTTTGGGCTGAAAAATTACATGTGTTTCCACCCTCCCCTGCCAACACATGCCAGGGTGGCTGGATGAAGTTAGACAGCCACGTAGCAAGCTTGATCTCAGTCTCTGACTATTTAGCTCATAGACGAGATATCCAAATGTGGCATCGGCTCTATAAACTCCATCTTTCCACAAACTGGACTGAGTCAAAGATAATAACTTAAAGTAACATTAAGAACTATGAAATCACATCGCTTAATTTTGTTGATAATTGTGAATCTTCCAACAAGTACCAGCGATTACGGGGTACTTCACATGTGATGATGGCATTGGGGCTCTTGGTAGTGGGTACTCTGGAAAGAGGAGAATCGTTCTTTATTGAAGAGATGGCTGCTGGCAGGTTTCCGGTGGGTGGTCCACACCCATGCACACATGGGCAGCGCTAACTGGACTTGGTTATTATTTTTTTTAAGACATGAAGTCAAGAGAGGGCATGCTTTGGGGGGATATGTGGGAAGGGGAGGGGAAGCTGGGGGACAGTTACAATCATATTTCATCATAGTCATATATAAAATTCTCAAGAATTATGAAAAATATCAGAAGTGATGCAAATAAAAGCAGGCACATGAATTCGAAGACTACAGTAAAAGAAAACTGCCGAACAGTTGGACACAGACCAGATGGAAGTTCTTAGTTTCTCCGTCAGTGAGAAACAAGACAAGACTGGAACACTTTACCTCTTTGATGACTTCCTCTAGTAGTTCAGTGTGTTTCTCAAAGGGCTGCTCGAAGTTCAGATCCTTGGCCTGTCTCAGAGTATCCTCTATCATGAAAAGCACCTCGGGATGGGTTTCATTCACCTCTTCTATCGAGTCTTCTGTGGAGACTGGAGTCAAAAAAGTAAACAGAAGTGGCATTCCTGGGCTCGGGGACAATATTGCTTGAGCTAAGTCATGCTGCTAAGGGGTGTCCTACAGTCTTCTTTGTGTTACCACGGCACCTGCTAGAAGGAGGAGAAAACCCATCAACCCGTCAAAATGACGGCTCTTCTCCTTCTTCTAGCAGGATCACAAACTGGAAGGGCAGGGAGTGACCAAGCCAGTGCATCAGCATGAAAGTCATGTCAGGGAAGGGTCCTGTTGAGGAAGTCAGGGAGGGACCAGAGCTTCCAGGAGTGAAGGCAATCATAAACATCCAGGGGGGAAATCATACAAGATGAATACTTCCAGTGACCAGCAAGGGTTCAGAGCGGTTGCCGGTAGGGCAGGATGTAGCTAGAGTTTTCCCGCCTTGCCCACAGTCAGGACAAATCTTTGTCACCCGCCAGTCCCACAGCCGCTCAGACCCAACCAAGTAAACACAGAGACTTACATTGCTTACAAACTGTATAGCTGTGGCAGGCTTCTTGTTAACTGTTCTTATAGCTTAAATTAATCCATTTCCATAAATCTATACCTTGCCATGTGGCTTGTGGCTTACCTACGTCTTCACATGCAGCTTGTCATGGTGGCGGCTGGCAGTGTCTCTGACTCAGCCTTCCACTTCCCAGAATTTTTCTCCTCCTTGTCCCGCCTATACTTCCTCCTGTCTGACTACTGGCCAATCAGTGTTTTATTTACTAATTGTAACACATTGGCCATACAGAACATCCCACAGCAGCAGGAGGCAGGCAAGCTGGAGTCGGTTGGCACAGACTTGAGTTTTGCTCTTGTTCCTGGCAGGGCTGAGGGGCCTCCGGGTGACTTTACCGTTTATTTAACTGTGTGTGTGTGTGTATGTCTACCCCTCCAGCGAGGCAAAGGCTTGGCAGTTCCTCCTGGTTGGCCTGCTTCTGCATTTCCAGTCTTGCTTTGGAACTACTGCTTTCAGGCTCCAGCTGTTAGAACCTCTGTCCAGAGCCCAGTTATTCTCAGCTCAAAGGCCTTCAAAGGGCAGCTGCCTCCTGCCCACTTTGCCTTAAAATATCCCCAGGGAAGAAAGAGACAGTTCCCTGAGACACAGAGCAGAAGAGTCGAGAACTGTGGTCTCTTTCTGGAGCCCTGGAGGAAGGGAGCCAGGTAGACCAGTGACTCACTGCAATGGACATTTGCTAGGAAAGCTGACTGGACACAAGGGTAGACTCCACGACACACTGAGGCCCCCAGAGCCGCCAGGACGAGTGAAGAGGTGTTGGAGAGGCGGGGAAGAAAGAGAGGCTAGGAAGTTTCTTTGTTCTGTTCTTGTTTTTGTTTGCTTGTTTTCTTTTCTTTTGTGGGGGATGCTGCAGGGGTGAGGGGAGGATGGGGGAGACTGGCAGATGAGCAGAATTGGGGTGCATGATGCAAAACTCCCAAAGAATCAATAAAGAAGTAAAAAAAAAAAAGTCCCTGGGCCAAGCTGCCTTGTTCTCTGGCATCTGTCCTTTTCCCCAACAACAACATGCTTTGTCTGGAGGCCACTCATGTGCCCGGATGGAAACATGTATTTCCCAACTTTCCTTACAGCCTGGAGAGTCAATAAAATGCAAATCGGTTTGGGTGAGGCTATTTATTTTTCTGAAAGTTTCCTGTATTTTCTTTCTCCACTTTAATGTGTGTGCATGTTGTATGCATGCATGAGTATAGGCACGTGTGTGTGGGTGTGTATGAGTGGTTGATATTGGGAATCATCTTATTATTGTTTATTCATTGAGGCAGGGCTTCTTAGTCAAACCCAGAGCTCATCGATATGGCCAGTCTCCCTAGCCAGCTTGCTCTGGGGAATGCCCTGTCTCTGTCTTCTGAGGTTGGAATTATAGGTGGGGCTGCCATACCCGTGAGGCATTTGCATGGGTTCTGAGGATCCAACTGGCCCTCATGCTTGTTCATGGCATACTGTGACCACTGAGCCATCTCTCCAGCCCAGTCTGCCAGTTCTTTAAGGGAGTCAGCTATGTGAGAGTCAGTTTTCACTTCCTGCTCTTTACGCTGTTTCTGCTATGGCATGATAGCCAGAGCTCATGGATTAGCCTGTGGTTAGACACCGAGGATGGCAGAGCAGAGACGACCCATTTTCCAAACGACCCTCTCACCAAAGCAATGTGCTGTGTTATTTTTCATACGTTCTGGCTGTCCAGTTGTTTACACTATAGTACCCTTTGAAGATATGTTATGTTGAGAATGGTCAGTGGGAATGTTCACCTAAATATGCAAGGCCATGGGTTTGATTCCCTAGAAAACACACACACACACACACACACACACACACACACACACACACACACACACACACAGAGAGAGAGAGAGAGAGAGACAGAGACAGAGACAGAGACAGAGACAGAGACAGAAGACAAAAGACAGAAGACAGAAGACAGAAGACAGACAAAATGTGTGTGTCAATAGTGGTTTTAGTTTTTAAATCACACATTTCTCCTTCTAAATTCCAAATGAGATACCGATTTCTCTGGAGCCACATTTAAGAACACCAAATCACCATATACTAGTTTACCTTTTTCTGAACTCTTTCTTCTTCTTTTCAACATAATATTTGTATTGATTCTTTGAGGATGTCACATTATACACACCTATGACATTCCCTTCCCAGTCCTGCCCGTCCTCCATCCTGCCCCTGTGACATTCCCCCAGCAAAAACAAAAAAGGTCCAGTTTGTGTTATCTATATACTCACTGGAGCGTGGTCAAACCTTCAGTGGCCTGCCCCTTAAACAGAACTGAGTCCTTCCTCTCTTCACCCCTGCGGGAAGCCTCCCCCTGCTTTCCCCGGCCAGAAGCCCTCTATTGTGGAGAGCGGACACTTCAGTATCCTGTCACAGTTCTTAAGAGCTCTCTTCGATGGCTTCCTGCTTAGGCTGTTACTATTTGGGGGGGTGGGGTGGAGATAGGGTTGTCACAGAAGTCTTCCCTGTCCCGCTTTCTCAACTGGGCATCTGCAGTCATCGGTATCACTGCCAAAGTAGCTTATTTGCTCTTTGCGCTCTGAGGGAGCACGGATCGTGGCCTCCACATGGTTTCTGGTGTCAGCACAGAATGCGAACAGGGCTCCTGGTTGCAGTAGGGCTGTGGACCCAGACGTGGCCCTCCGATGATGAAGTTGGGATCACGGACATCAGCATGGCTTTAGACTGCGGCACAGACCACTGGACATCCGCCCAGCCTTTGGTGGCAACATGGGCCAACACAGACCCAGCTGCAGTAAGACCACGGGACTCAGACGTGGCACTTGGTGGCATGACTGACCGGAATCACCGTGGCCTTAGGTGGCACTGCAGGCCCCGGTGGCAGCACAGCTCACAAACTTCAACATGGCTGCAGGCAGCGGTGCAGGCCAGAGACCTCCTCTTGACCTTCATTGGTGACACAGGCCATGGACATCAGCTCAGATCCCAGCTGTAGCAGGACCTCAGACCCAGACACCACATGGTCACAGGTGGTGGCGCAGGGCACTCACATCAGAATGGTCCCTGGGGGCAGCACAGCCCGTGGCCATCAACACAGCTTCAGGTCACGGCACAGACCATGAACATCCTCTGACATCAGCTAGGACCCCAGCCACATCAGGGCCTCTGACCCACACATGGCCCTCAGTGGCATCATGAGACGCAGTGGTCCTTGAGGAGGTCCAATCTAGAAAGGGGACAGTTCCTCATCTTGGGCCTCCGTCATTGCCCAGGGCTAGGGTGATCCTGCATTGGACAGCTTGTTCGGGCAGCCGAGTCTGCATCTGCTTAGGCTCTGGGCTGCTACACACCATCCCGTTGACCTCACTGGGCAACAGCATGATCCACTCTTGGCCTCAGCCCTCTCTTGTGCCTGCGAGGGTGCCTACTTTTCTTCTTGATGAAGGTCTCAGGACCTCTGTCTTGGGTTGGGTTTTTATTTCTGGGAAGAGACACTAGGACCACGACAACTCTTATAAGTGAAAACATTTAATTGATGGGGCTGGCTTGTCAATTATCATTATGGCAAGGAGCATGGCGGCATGCAGGCAGAGGTGGTGCTGGAGTTGAGACGGCTACATCTCGCAGGCAACAGGAAATCAACTGACGGTCATGTCGAGGAAAGCTGGAGAAAAAGACCTCAAAGCCCAGCCCCACAGTGACACACTTTCAACAGAAGTTGTGGCCCAGATTAAAGGTGTGCCCCCCAGCCTCAAGGTCTGGATTAAAGGTGTGTCTCATCCAGCCTCCTCCAACAAGACCACACCTCCCTACGAGCTTTTGGGGCCAAATACATTCAAACCACCACAACCTCCTTTTTGTTGTGGACGTGCCAATGATTTCTTTTTCATCTGTGGGTAAAACATTGCTGTGGCAAAACTCAACCTGAGCACTAAAGAATACACACTGGATTCTGAAAAAGAGTTCGGTACGGGCTCAGGGAACCAGAACTCACGGTTACAGTTTACAATTCAGATAAGAGCCATAGTATTCAAATAGCTCAATATATCTGTCAGCAGAAAAAAAAAATAACAAAACAACCTGTAACAAAGCTAGGATTTTAGTTTGCTATATTGCCAATGAATCTGAATTTGAAAAAGAAATCGAAAGTGCCTTTTCTGAGCAAGTGTTGAGTTCCAGAGGCTGTGGCCTCCCAGTTGATTTCCGGAAGGCAGTCTGTCAACACCGGCACCCCCTGTGGGTAGACAGACGCACTGTGCCTGCTTCTAAGTTGAACTGTGTGGTTCACAAAGGGGAGGGGCAGTGTGGAGGGAAGCTGTAGAGTGCTGTGAGAACTCACCAGCATCAGAGATGGGGTCCCAGCAGCCACTTGGTTACATCTGAATATACGGTGGCCTGCTGTGAAGAGTCCACGCGTGTGCGTGTGCGTGTGTGTGTGTGTGTGTGTGTGTGTGTGTGTGTGTGCGCGCGCGCGCGCGCGCGCGCACGTGTGTGTAAAGAGGGTGGCACATACAAGTTTCTAACAGTGCCCAGTCAGTTCTTACTAGTTTGAAATAAAAACCAGGAAAAGCAGGCATATTTGAATCATAGGGGGAAAGAAACAAACAAAAGTCACTGCACATTGTACATCACATTATTGATGTCCTTCAAATGGAATACAAAAAGATTGAACAAGAACAAAAAAAAAAAAATGCAACCCAACAAAAAACTCTTACAAAGCAGAATACCAGAGCAAAACTTTCAAGTCCTAAAAGTAATGACAGAAATCAATAATAGAAAAACAATGAGACGATTATGAGAAATGCCTCCATTAATTCTCCAATAGCAAAATGTTTAGAAGACAAACTACTCAATTTTGAAAAAAAAAAAAGCACCTGAAAAATAAGGGACTCACATAACGTGTTTTTGAAGAAACAATATAATTGATACAACAATTTAGAAAATTTGATGAAAAGTAAAGATCTCCATCTATGTAAAAGGAAATAAAACTGAACAAATCTTAATAAACTTGGGAAGTAAAAATTAATGTAACCCTGAAAGAAAAATAATGAGCAAGTGATTATCTATATCTGTGGATTACTGCAGAAAATACAATTTGGAATAACTTTTATACAAAACATTGTTTCTGTAGCTTCATATTCATTTATTTAGTACTTGTACTAATGTCAATATCCAGATAAAACATATATTAAACATGTGTTGAAATACTGTTTATGGTAGAAAACCCCCCTAATTTATACTATAAAGAACTGGCTTGGGGCTGGAGAGATGGTTCAGGAGAGATGCAGAGGACCTGGGTTGGGTGCCCAGCACCCACAGAGTGGCTGACAACTGCCTGGGACTCCAGTTCCAGTGAGTCTGACACTCTCTTCTGACCCCTGTGGGTTCCTGCATGCATGTGGTTGGTAAACACACACACATTCATAAAATAAAGTTCACTAATATTTAACAGCTAAGCTGCAATCTATTCATAAAAATTAAGCAGTTCTTTAAAACAAGGGTTAAAATAGTTCCTAATAAAGTGACGTGACCGCACCATGCACCATTACCCAAAAGCAGAGGAACGGCTGACGTTCCGGCTAATGTGTGACCACAAAGGAGACACAATTGTATGATGTTACATCAAGTATTGCTATGTGCTGTCGGGACTTAAGCTTATGGACAGAACCATGTCATACATTTAAATAGCACCATCAATAATGATGAAATGTCACAGCTACAATTATGAGTTTATAACTGATATACTGGTTCCACCCTATCAAAGTTAGTATAGAGCTTTCAAGAAGGAATTTATAATCATTTGATAACATCAATCTTTCTTGGGATTCTGCATGTATGAAACCCTGACTTTCTCTGTCTCTTCTTCATTTTAATAAATCTATTCTGTTCTGTAGCTGTTCAATTGAAATCTTCAACAGTGAAGCCTGCCTTTTATTCCTCTTGAAGTTTCCAACTTTTTCTGTATTAATTTTGAGCTCCTATATGGTGGCCACATAGAAAACAAACAGACTAAGACCCATAGATGTTTTCCTTACCGTCTCTATCGACGTCCACAAGGGTGTAGTCAGACCTAGTTTTGTCTTCGTCGAGAATGTCTAAGGAGCTGTATTTCTGGGAGCTTGGAGCGGTCGCTGCAGAAAAGAAGACACGTTATTGGCTCATCTACACACAGGAGTACAGATCCCATCCCTGCAAAACCAGGCGGCGTGTTCACACCTTCATCATCCAAAGACTGTAAGTCTTCAGCGCTTTTAAACATTTTATTATCCATGAAGTCTTCATACTCCTTTTTTGCATACTGCGTTTGCAATTCCTTCAAGTTTCTCTCCTCTAAAAGAAAAATGGCCATGTTAAAGGGAGGTGATTGGAGACGAGGAAGCAGGCAGCGTGGTTAAAAGGCATGCTGACGTTAGACAGACTTGGTTTCAGTTCTGACTGTTGTGTAAAGGCTGTGGGCATGTTAGCCACTTGGTCTACTTGTCTCATATTTTCCTAGGCCAAAGGAAGATGATTCAGTTGTTCAAGTATTGGCGCATTAGCTGGTGCAGACAGAGGAAGTCTGCTTCCTGCTGGTGGCTAACCTCTGTTTCATTATACATATTTTGTGATTAAGAAACTCTCACTATTCTCCCTGGACAAATTTAACGTAAATATATGTGGGGTTAGAATTCCAGCATTAGAAGTGTTCAGAAGACTGACTTTATTGTCAGACTTAGAAGTCAGTGTATCTCAAGTTCTCAGCATACAGGAAAATATCTACTCATATGTTCCCGAAGGGGAGGCCATTTATGAAAAGCTTCAAAACTTATTTTCATTCCCATAATTTCAGGTGAAAGGAATGACTACAGATGGTAACAAACAGGAAAGACCACTGTTCTATGGAAGCCCAGGTAGCTTCCTCTTGAGATGTAAGTTTCAACCTGGTGTCTTTGCTTTGAGAGGTTAACTCATCACTATACACCCTGATCCACCACTGTCTGCTCCATCACTGGTTACATGTTCCCTCCCTTCCTCTGTCCCTCCCTTCCTCCCTCCCTCGACTCCTCCCTCCCTCCTCCCCTCCCTCCCTCCCGCCTTTTCTTTTTCTCTCCAATCTCTATTAAAATGTAAGCACCAAGAGTACAAAAGCTTCATGGCATTTGTCCAATACAGAGAAAATCCTCAAGTGTTTGTTGAACAAATGAATGAATTCTGGGCTAATGACTTCTCTCCTTTCTACTGTTAAGTGGCCATGAGTAGTCTTTACATTTGGATTTTGCATTTTGAAAATTATATACTAAACCTATAAATTCCTTCTAGTTCACCGTGGTAGTTTGAATGTATTTGGCCCCATGATCTCATAGGGAGTGGCACATTTAGGAGGTGTGGCCTTGATGGAGGAAGCATGTCACTGTGGATGTGGGTTTTGAGGTTTCCTATGCTCAGGATACCGCCCGGTGTGTCAGTTGATTTCCTGTTGCCTGCAAGATGTAGCCGTCTCAACTCCAGCACCACCTCTGCCTGCACGCCGCCATGCTGCCGTGAAGATAATGGACTGAACCTCTGAAAGTGTGAGCTGCCACCTCAATTAACTGTTTCCTTTATAAGAGTTGCCGTGGTCATGGTGTCTCTACAGCAATCGAAACCTCACTAAGACCATCCTCTAGATGGACATTAGGGTGTCCTGCCAGTTCTGGCTCTTTTTAAAAGTTCTTTAGGAAGAATGATGGATGTTTTGACTGGCTTGTAGGCTAACCACAAAGGAGAAGGGCACAATAAATAGTCAAGAATGTTCTTGTTTAGTGAAAGTATAACGTTGCCATGAAAGAAGAGTTGATTTCATATTGGATGGTTTCAAAACAGGAAATGTCAGCAAGCCTCTCAGCTTGTAGAGAAAGTCAAACAAATCAACAAACCACAGAAATGAAATAAGCAAAAATATTTCTCATAACAAAATCTTCCACAGCACCAAAAAAAAAAAAAAAGATTGCTATAAGCTGATTACTTTGTGAATGTTGAGGAAAGGTTCTCAGTAAACAAAATTTTAAATAGTTTTAATATACCATGACTA
The DNA here is from genome assembly GCF_049852395.1 of Peromyscus maniculatus bairdii. NCBI lineage: Eukaryota > Metazoa > Chordata > Mammalia > Rodentia > Cricetidae > Peromyscus > Peromyscus maniculatus. The sequence goes on from NC_134867.1 coordinate 14,094,492, forward strand.
AGTAAGATGCATTTTAGGAATTCAAAAAGAACTTGATGCTGGAGTATAGTGTTGTTGATCAAACAGACAGGTCGAAGCATGAAAATCATTTGAGGTTGTCTTGCTAGATGCCGACAAGATAAAAACATCCTCAAGGAGAAACACCCAAGAGACCCTTTAAATTATACTAAGTGGGGTGGTCACAGTGGCGGAGAGCCCCTGAGGCCCTCCTGTGACTTGAGTTTGGTTTCTGGCACCCACGCCAGACTGTTTGCAGCCATGTGGAATTCCAGCCCCAGACAGTGAAGTGGCCTCAGGGACTCACTGGCTGCCATCTGTGGGCAACTTCCACTGCCTTTCTTTGGACTAAGTTTCTTTATCCACTGAAATCAAAGGTAAAGATTTATGAGGATTACATAGGTCTCATATGCAAGGTAGCTAGCACAGCTTTCTTGGGTAGTAAGTGCTCAATAAACACTAGGTATTATTATTTTTGTAACGGTATATGTTTTATCAGCATATTGGAACCGATACACACAAAAGCCTTATGGTGTAATACCGCGCTGTCAGAGGTTCTAGGAAATTTAACAGCAGCAAATGAATCTAGTCTAAAATTGTTGGAGTGATCTCAGATTTTGGATCCAGCTCTTCAAATGTGAAAAAGTTCTCACACAGTGTATAGGCAACACTGACTCAAGGCTATTCTGTCACAACAGACACGTTGGCTCACACATGTGACCCTACACTCCCCAGGCAGAGATGGGCTGAAGCTGCAAGCTGATCATCAGCCTGCCTTATGCAGTTCCAGGCCAGGTGTATACATGTATGTATATGTATGTGCATGTGTACATGTATATGTATGTGTGCATGTACATAAGAAAAGCAGACAATTACAGATATGAATTCTACCTAATCCCTCTATGAATTATAAAAATAGTCATGAAATTAGAACTCTCATTTTCCTAAAGAAAAACAAACAAATAAAGGTCACTTTTGTGCTTATCCTAAAATATCATGACCAGCAGTGAGTGACTGGTCAGGAGCTGGCTTTGGAAAGGAGGGGTCAAGTGTCCTTTGCGAGATCACTGTGTTAGTGTTAGAGTCATTTAATTGCCATCGGTAAAATTAGAGAGTTGTGGTTATTCATCATTCAAACGTCCACTAGTGTCACTGAATCTGGCATTTTCCGAATAGAAGGTTTAGTTACATCAAGGTCAGCACCTGGGCTAAAGCGGCAGACCCCCCAGCGGTCCGGTGAAGGCTCCTTTTAATGCCAGTGTGGCGGCGAATGTCACAAACGAGGCTCAGCCTCTGCTCAGTGAGCAGACCCATGAACAAAGACAGTCTCCCAACACCCACAGTTACAAGGACCTTTCCCTAGAGTTATAGAAATGAAGGTTTTGGGTTATGAGTCAGTTTCTTTTCCTTCCTTCAACCGTTCCCCGAGAGACTACGGTGCAGACGGTAAGGGCGCTAAGACGGACAAACTGACATTGCCGTCCTCAACCGGCCAGGCCAACCATTCACCAGACACAGACTCTGAGACAGGACAACAAGCCACCTTGCTTCTTAGACCTCAGCTCCATCAGCAGCCTCTCTTTCACGTTTTTGATGGCTGTATTGGTGACTTCCTTTATGGTGTCTTTAATTAGTGTTTCACGGGCTTCATCAAAACGTGGCTGAACAACTTCAGCATAGTCAACTACCTGCAGAAATATTTAATAAAATTAGTGTAGTCACAAGGTACTGTGAATCTAAAATACATTTCCCACCTGTCTGTCTGTCTGTCTGTCTGTCTACCTATATACATATTTACCTGTCTTCCAAAAACAGATACTACTTGAGGCATCTTTAAAATTATGTACAGAATCCACTGATTAAAAAAATCTGTTTTATTTTTAATTTTTAAAAATTTATTTTTAGTATTTTTAGCTATGTCTATGTCTGTGGGGGATGGGTGGCCAGGTATGTGCACATTAGTACAGGTGCCTGCAGAGGCAAGGGGGGTCAGCTCCCCCTAGGGCTGGAGTTACAGGTAGCTGTAAGCCACCTGCTGTGGGTGCTGGGAATTAAATTTGGATCCTCTGGAAGAGCAAGTGCTGTTCTTCACCACCAAGTCCTCTCTCCAGTCACCTAGTCTTGGTTTTAAAAAAAGATTTATTTATTTCATGTGTATTGAGTATTTTGACTACATGCACATATATGTACTATGTATGTGCTTGGTGCCTCAGGACTCAGAAGAGGGCATTATATCCCCTGAAACTGGAGTTGCGGATGGTTGTGTACCACCATGTAGGTGCTGGGAACCGAACTTGGGTCCTTTGCAAAAACAGTCAGTGCTCTCGACCCCTGAGTCATTGCTCTGGCCTCCTTGTTGTCTTTTGATATGTGTAGGTGTTTAGTCTTCATATATGTCTGTGTAACACATGCATGCAGTGCCCTCAGAGACCAGAAGAGGATGCTGGATGCCATGGGCCTGGAGTTACAGTTGGTTGAGAGTTGCTATGTGAGTGCTGGGGACTGAATCTGGGCTTTTTGGGAGAGAAGCCAGTGCTCTTAACTACAGCGGTATCTCTCCAGCCCCCAATTCACCAATATTTAAGGTCATTCATTCATAGGAATCAGCCATATTTTTATATACAATATAAATAAATATAAGCTATGTATATGTTCAGGTTGCATATACATTTTTGGCTTAATAAAATTATAACATACATATCAAGTCAACTTCATATGTCTGATTTATAATATAGTAAAAAGCACCCATTTTAATAACTTCAAGAACTTTTGCAATTATATACATACAACAACCCAAGTCAGCACAGAACTTCTACATGAGCCCCAGAACTGTTTTTCCCTTTTACAGTCAGTTTCTTCCCTGTCCTTTTTTTGTCCCCAGCTCTCATTCCTAGGCCTTGACACAGTCTGTGCTCAGTTGCATCTTTTCCAGAATTTCTTCTAAACTATACAGAACGTAATCATTTTCAGGCTCCCTCCCCTTAGGAGAATGCTTTTGTGATTCATCAGTTTATCTTGTCATTGCTCAGCACTATTCTATCACGAATACACTGATTTTTCATCCGTTCACTGCCCAGGGCCATGGGAGTATACAGCAGGTGACAACTAGCGTTCAGCCGAGTGAACTGGCAGGATGCACGACTCTCTGGTGGGGAGGCCACCTGGCAGGGCTGTGGGGACACTGACTGTAAGGGACCAGTTGCTCCTATCTTTATTTCTCTCGTGTGTCTCTACATTCCTTCCCTAAGAATCGCTATGGTTATTTTCCCCACAGACTGTGTGTTTATCTCAAGAAAACATTCCATCTTTGGGCACACACATAGCTGTGGATGGTTGGGAAGACGATTTCTGCTCAAGCTGTATAATTCTGATGAATAGAAATAATACTAGGATATTTTTCATGACTGACACAGGAAAGTAGCAGTATTCTCGGTCACAAAGACAGCTAGTTTCAGGCTTCAGAATAAATTCAGAACAGACTAGCTGCCCCTGCAGAGAATGCCCGAGGACGAGTCCCCAAGTGTCTGTTAAACCAAAGTCAGGCTGAGAACACTAAGACATAACTTTCCTGCAGCATTGGGTTCTCTGCATGCAGGCCCGGCCTCCGTTTATGTTGCAGGACTCACAGTCAGCCAACTAACTTACCGTCAAGTCCTGAATCTCAATGTCACTTTCTGTCTGGGAAAGAGCTACATGCAAAGCCAAGTGTGACTCACTGGCTGGTCACTGTGACCTCCCTAGCCTGAGAAAAACTGTGTGACTTATCATGTGTTTTGAGAATGGGTCGGACCTAGAAAATGTAACATATAATTGTCCAGAGTTGGCTGTTGAAGTGTGTGTGTGTGTGTGTGTGTGTGTGAAGGAACCGTGTAAAGTGCTGTATAGTGAGAGTTGGTAAATGAGAGGTATAGCTGTGGTTGTGTGGAGATTTGTAACTGTGTGGAGACAAGGAAGACGAAGCTGTGTAGAAAAGAGATGTAACTGTGAACGAGGCATGTGGCTGTGTGGAAAATGTATGGAGAACGTAACGATGTGGAATGTAACTATCTGGAGTTTCAGAGAGAGGGTTTTTTATGATGAAGTAATAGAGAAAGTTACCATCAGAACGCATGTGTGTTTCCTTGTTTTTCCCTCAGATAGAAAAAGTTTAGCCTCCAGATGGGTAAGAGGTTTTTCCTGAAGTCCTGCTACTCTGAGGCACTCTATATTCAACCCTGGAGCAGTTCTGGGAGCTGGCCTCCCCAGGCTGTGTTAATTCACCTTCTGAAGGGTTGGGTTGTGTCTAGGCCTGGGATCTTAGAGATAAAGCAGCAATTAACATTTCTATAGAATCTCTTTGTAGATGTTCTCATTACTTGGAGGTTGAATTACTGGACCACCTGCTGGTATTATATTTGACTTTAAAAAAACAAGGACGTTGTATTTTCTCAGCAGCCTTGCCAACACTTATATGGCTTTATGAACCTTTTCAATTTTAGCCATCCAAGTGGATATGAAGATATTTCTCACTGCAGTTTAAATGTAGGTTTTCCTAATCACTGAAAAATTTCAGTCTCTTCTTTGTTGAGTGCTGGGCTGACCCAAGTCTTTTCCAGAGGCCCTGATGTATGGAGGAGGAACACAATGCCTTGTCTAAAACCAGAAGTAGGCTTGGCAGAGCTGGTAATGGTCTGGCACCGGGGCCTTGGGGGGGCTGTAGCTTGGGATCCTGAGAGCTCGGCTCCTCCCACTGTATGAGGATGCGGCTGGCGGTTCCAGCTGCTGTGTGCGCTTGCTCTCTGATGTTCTTGAGACATTGAGACACCCCGTGGGCCCCTGGTGCAGCACTGTTTGGTTAGCTTTATGACTTGACTCTGTCCGATTGTGTGATGGCTTCCTGCTGGCTTTGTCCCATTTCTCCCCTGGAAATGGAATATCAGATGTCACACTTGCCAGCTTGGCGTAAGACGGCTTGTGCAAGACCTCCCCATGGTGATGTTTTGTTTGTGCTCTAACAAATAAGCTTGCCTGGGGATCGGAGGGCAGGGCTAAGGGGCCAGGCAGTGGTGGCCCACACCTTTAATCCCAGTGCTTGGGATCTCATGCTTTTGATCCCAGTACTTGGGAGGCACACACCTTTAATCCCAGCACTACGGAGGAGGAAACAGGAAGTGATAGGGCTGGGCGGAGAGAGGAATGTAAGGCGGGTGGAGACAGGAGCTTGGCCCCCTCTTTCAGGCTGAGGATTTGGCGAGGTAAGAAGTGGCTGTGGCTTGCTCCTTTGTCTCTCTGATCTTTCAGCATTTACCCCATGTCTGACTCCAGGTTTTTATTATTAAGACTAATTAGGATCGAGCAACACCTCCCGACCCCAAATTTACCTATCGCCTTATCTTCTGATCTCCTGGTACTCTCTCTCTGAATGACCTGCTAGTCCAGGTCACCCCTGTGTGCTTATGGAGCACTCATTCTTTTCTGTATAAGCACATGTTCAACTTTTGCCTGTTTCAAAGATTGGGTAAAATTCTCAGTACATTCTGATGGTTAACTCCTATGAGGTAGATTAGACTTACTAATGAGTTAGTGGATCTTAGAAATAGCTTCATATATGCCTTTTAACTGTAAGTATTACTTCCAGATCCTCAAATTACATTTCCCTTTTCCTTCATTTTACTGTACTGCTTTATTCTGTGACAATACACCTATCTCTAGATCATATTTTAATAAGTGCACAGAATTGTATTAGATGAATATATCATAACTTAGAGCATGAATAGTATATATTTAGCACAGATTTTGGGTGTGTATGTGAGTTGTATACGTGTGTATGAGCTATGTGGATGTGCACACATGTGCATGTAGCTGTGTGATCCAGTATGTGTGTGTGCTCCTGCATTGTGTGCAACTGTGTGTGTGGAGGACAGAGGTCAATGTGTCCTTTTTATTGGCTGTCCACCTCATTTTTGAGACAGGTTCTCTCACTGATGCCAAGGCTTACCGATTTGTATTCTGGGCAGGCTAGTGAGCTCCAGGGCCTGCTTGGCTCTGCCTCTGCATTACTGAGATTACAGATATGCTGCCACACCTGGCTTTTTACAGGGTGCTAAAGATCCAAATTTGGGTTTGCATGTTTGGGTGTCAAGTGCTTCACTGAATGGAGCATCCCCCCCCAGTCCTTTGAAACAGATGCTTTTTAAAATACGTATTTAGGTAGAAGCTCAGCTATGACCCATGTCACTATCTGTCTATCTTTGATACGATAGTTTCTTTTCTAATTTTTTTTATCTTTTATCTTATAAGTCTGAGTGTTTTGCCTACATGCATGTCTGTGCATTATGTGTATGCTTAGTGCAGTTTTCGAGTCTCTGAAACTGAAATTCCAGATGTTTTTGAGCCACCATGTGGGTGCTGGAGATTGAACTCAGGTCTTCTGGAAGAACAGTCAGTTCTCTTAACTGCCGAAGCTTATCTCTAGCTCCATGATAGTTTCCTTAGGGAAATGTGTAAACTAGATTTCACAACTCAAAGGCTCAGCGTGGATTTTAGGCTGTATTTCCAGTGACGAATGGTTGCGTTCTTTTCACCAGTACGAGACTGCAGTTTTTCCTGTCCTGGCTGCACATCGATATTTGGTGGTAACAGTAGTATTTTCTTTTTTCTTCTGTTTTTATTAGCATATACCAATTATACACATTATGATATTTCCATACATGTCACCCTGTTACTCTTTCCTGTCCCCTCCCACTCTTCTGACCCCTCCCTGTTTCCAACGAGTCCCCTTTTGCTTTCATGTAATAATGATCTTTAAAATCCAGTGATGATGTTAATACGACATATCTTTTATATCTTAGCATCTGTGCTTATCAGGGATGTGATATCCTTTTTTCTAGTGTTTTTTTTTTTTTTTTTTTAAGATTTATTCATTATGTATACAGTGTTCTGCCTGCATGTGTCCCTGCAGGCCAGAAGAGGGCGCCAGATCTCATTACAGATGGTTGTGAGCCACCATGTGGTTGCTGGGACTTGAACTCAGGTCCTCTGTAAGAGCAGCCAGTGCTCTTAACCACTGAGCCATCTCTCCAGCCCCTTTTTTTCCTAGTGTTTAATGGCTATTTTTATGCATTAACCATTTGCTATTTTTTTCCCACTGAAGCTTCTTCTGATAGTGATTGATCTGTTCACATTTTAAAATGATATTCCTTTGCTTGGCACATGTGATGGTTTAAAATCTGCCCACACAGCTTTTGATCTGTGTGGTGCTTTGAATAAGAATGTGCCCCACAGGCTCATAGATGTGCATGCTTGGTCACCAGGGAGTGGCACTATTTGAACGGATCAGGTGGTGTGGGAGGTGTGGCCTTGTTGGAGGAAGTGTGTCATTGGGGTGGGCTTTGAGGTGTCAAAAGTCCAAGCCAGGCCCAGACTCTCTCTCTCTGCTGCCATGGATGGATCTGGATGTAGCTCTCATCTACCTGTCCATCAACCGTGTCTGCCTTCATGCTGCCATGCTCCCTGCCATGATGACATCAGACTAATCCTCTGAAGCTGTAAGCCAGCCCCAATTAAATGGCTTCCTTTATAAGAGCTGCCATGGTCAGGGTGTCTCTTCACAGCAATAATAGAACACTGACTGACTAAGACAATGTACCTCCCTTCAGAAAGTGGTACCTTCCTTTTCTTCTCTCATGTAGGTAGAATTTGCTTTGAATGAACTGAGTAGGACGCCCTGGTAGAACGGCAGGTTAGAAGCTGACTGCGTGTGACGTGGTGAAGGAGAGTCAGGAGAAGAACAGACTCCATCCCAAAGGGAGAGAGAGGAAGAGGCTGGCGACTCACAGAGGAGCCACAGATCAGTTGAAAGGGCAAAGAAACAGAAGAGCGGCACAGTGAGAAGAAGCCACAGAACCTGAGAACGGTTAGCCCAGTGGCCGCTGTGGAAAGGCACGGCAGTCTGAAGCCAATGTCCTGACAGGCCTCCAACCCAGTAGCACATTCCCACAGGGGGATGGGTCAGCAGTGGAGAGGAATCCTTTGGTCATCCTCTGTGACTTGGAGAGCTGTGGCCAGGCACCATCTTGAGTGTGAATCTGCTGTTAAAACCTAGCCACCCTGGGTGTCGGAGTCCCAGAATACGGAACAGTAACAAGCAAGACCCTGATTTCAACTGGCTCCAGCTCCAGGGTGAGAGATAACTGAGAAACAGTCCTGGAATTCAGGAGGGCCAGACACAGACAAGCTGAGAGTCCAGTCTCAAGCAGCCACCCTGCTCGACCAAGACTAACTTTGGAATTGACTATCCCTGAGCCTGAGGTCTGTGGATGGACCGACTCCCGGAGCTTGAACAACTGCCTTTCAGATCTAGTTATCTGCCAAAGAGCCCGAGAACTCTGGGTTCCAGAGGACTATTTTATACCCACAGCTGTAGCCCTCCAGCATGATGACAGTGGTAATGGACTTTGAAAATATGGAGACAGATCTGCCTATTCGGATTCAGCTCTGTAGCTACTTCCCCAAACCGCAGTGGAGTTGAGAGGCACTCCCCTGGGCAGAACAGAAAAGCCTGTCTAGGGTGCACACCACTGGGGTGATTCTTAGAGGAGCCCACGCACCCAGAAGCTGCAATCCTTAGGGTGACCAGAAGAGGGCAGTGTGTTAGGGAGGGAAGCTATTGAGAAAAGGACAGCTCTGGGGGACACAGGACTCCAACCCAGCACAGGCTGAGAAGGAGCAGAGATCGTAGGAAAGACAGGGCTCCACAAGATAACTGGCCCTTCTCTTCCCATATACTTGGCAGATTCCAATTCTGAGGGCCTCAGAAACTGCCACTCTGACACACGGTTTTAAAAACTATGCTTCCAGCAGTGACCCTACAGCCACTATACTGGCTGCGACCCACAGGGGACAACAGCAACCACAGAGCAGAACACCCACCCAAAAAGGATGGGACCAGATATTCACACCAAGAAACACTTCAAATATCCTAAGTCCAGATGCCTAGATCCCAGTGCAATCAATTGGCTTACACTATCTGTTGTCTAAAAAACAACGGAAGCAAACAAAAACTCCCCTCCTCACCAGCAAAGAGCAAAAACCAGGAAGCCAGTCTACTGAGCCAGCAGAAGCCAAAACGCTTGGCGCAGCTGTTCTGATAAAAGTAGTTCAAATTATTCATAAAGAATAGGGATGGCCACTATATAATAAAGGGAACAGCACGCCAAGAAGACAGAACAATATGAAATATATACATCAAATTCTGTGGCTCCAACGTTCATAAAAAGACAGGTGGGTCCTGATGCAGTAATAATGGACGACTTCTGCACCTTATTCTCGTCAGTTGTTAGGCCATCCAGACCCAAATCCAACGAAGAAACTTGAAAGTTCATCTGCACCATAGACCAAATGGCTTTCACAAACATTAAAGAATATTCCACAACAGCTGTCTTAACAGATACAGAGAACTTAAATAATCTTTTAGAAACTAATAACAAGGGAAACCACAGAAATCACACAAGTACTTGGAGATTGGACAGTGCCCTTTAGTTTTTTATTTTAAAATTTTCATTTATGTGTACGTACGTGTGTGCCTCTGTGTCTGACACACACATGTGAGTGCCCGTGAAGATCAAAAGAAGGCACGGATCCCCTGGAGCTGGAATTGCAGGCCATCCTGAGCCACCCGATACGATGCTGGCAACTAAACCTTTGTTCTCTAGAAGACCAGCAAGCGCTCTGAACTACAGAGCTATCTGTCCAGCCAGCCCACCAGACAATGTACTCTTGAATGGCCAGGGTTATTGAAGAACGCTGGGAGGAGATTAAAAAATTCCTGGACTATAAATGAAAATGCAGCTGAGGGCTTTTGCAGACACAGCAATGGTAGCTGTAAGAGGGGAGTTTATAGCTGTGAGTGCTTGGATTAAGAAAAGTCAGAGAGCTCTTACATAAATAACTTAACGATGCTCATGGCTTCAGGAAAACAACAAGCCAACCCCAAAGCACTAACAAAGGTCAGGGTGAAATGAAAGGAAATGGAGACTAAAGGAAAATATAAAGAAGCAATGAAGCAAAATTTTGGTTCTTTGCAAAAATAAACAAGGTCAAAAAATTCTTAGTCTAACGAAGAAGAAAAAGAAAGATGGAGGGGTCAATGCAATAAAATTGGAGATGAAAAGGGGACATAGTCACCACAAAATGATAGAAGATCTCCATGCTGTTTATACAACAAAAATGATATACAAACATGAGCACCTAAGACACTGCTAAAATACAAAAAATACAATAAAAACAGACAGGATAGATGGACACCCACTTCAAAAAGACAACATACGAATGGCCAATAAACATAAAAATGTTCCCAAGTCATTAGGTAAAAGAGATGTTACCAGACACACTAGAGTGCTTAAAATTAGGAAGGTTCCCCAAAGCAAGAGTTGGCAAGGACAGGGAACAGCAGCTCTATAATCAGCCAGGGGAGTGTAAGCTCGCAGAGCTGATTGGGATTATCTATACAAGTTCAAAGAACATACATGCATACTCTTAAGTCCCAGCAACAGTCCTACCAGACAGATTTCCAGAGCACGAATATGTACATGTGTGCAAAAGACTCATACAAGAATGTTTATGAGAATTATTCATAATGCATTTATCTGAAATCAACCCGAGTTTTCTTTCTGAACATTCAAATGTTTCTAAACTATGTTCAATCAACAGAATAAAACTAAAACAAAATGGATGAACTCTACATACAGTAACATGGGTGACGGTTACAGTCATAGTGTCAGGTGAAAGAGACCAGACAGAAAGGATGTGAATGAACTAAGTCCACAAAGTTCAGAAAACCACCCCAAACTAAGCTAAGGCACTTACTGTATACCTCCATCATAAAACCATAGGAGCATGGAAGTTAGCTGCTTGTAGTTACCTTGTGTGGGGGTGTGGGTGTGTGTGGGGGCTGACACTTGGAAGAAGCGTGGAGAACGCTTGTGGGGTGCTGAGAATGGTCCGTATTTACACTGAGTGGTTGGTGATATGGGGATTTAGTTTATAATCCCTTTAGTTTCTCTTCTCTGTTCAGTTTTCATATTTCATAATAAAAAAGTTAAAAACAAGCAGACGACATTTCAAAGCCCTGTGCGTTCTGGGTGCTCCCACAACTCTCACGGTTTCTCTGACCACATCATCTGTCTGCCAGGCTTTCCTACACACACTCATCTTCAGTAATTTTTCTATGTTCCAACCCTTCTGAAACCTTTTGGCTTTGCCTTTAGTTATATTCCAAACCTGCCTGCTTCTAGCTGCCTTTACTGCTAAATATAATGTCTTTACATTTAGAGTGGAGAACGCGATCCATCGCGGAGGAGGAGGAGGAGGGGATGCTGTGAGGACATCACACTGAAATAGGTGTGAAACTGGCGCGTGTGAGAGGGAGCAGGAGGAGTGTGACCCGGGAGATGGGTGGCTGAGACACGGGGCTGCCGGAAGCTCGGAGGGACTGCAGACGGAAGAACCTGTGACCGTGGGGAGATGCCTTCCCCATGGCAACCCCGGGCAACCCCAGCACAAGTACCGAGTTCAGCCAAAACTCCACCATTCAAACCACCGGCAGGCAAACGGTTACCTTCGCTTTGAAGTGTTCCGCCATCAGGTTGCACAGTGTCGTTCTCCCTGAGCTGCGAGGCCCGAATATAAAGATTTTACACGGCGGGATCGGCATGGGCGGCAGAAGGCAGGGACGGGGGTTCAGTGAGAACACTTTTAATGTTTCTTCAGAAGAAAGGCAGTACATTTTACCTAGAAAACTTAAAGCAGACCGTGAGAGTAAACACCTGGACACATCCCGGGCAGGTTGGACGGGGAGGCTCCGGGAAGCTTACCGACCTCACGCAAAGATCCGCTGACCCCGAATAGATGTTCCCGTCCTTTAGGGCCACGGGGCAGGAACGCCCCCACCTGCTGCGCTGCCATCGGTACCGCGGTGCGATGAGCTTGTAAGCGGAGAGGGTCCGGAACAGCTCCTCCTGCGATCACAAACACCGCCCTTCACGACGCCAGCCTCGGCTTCCCCGAATCAGCCAAATGGGTCACACGGATTTGATAGTGCTGACTGCTCCGGGAGCAATTTAGATGCGCGTGTCGGCTTTTGGGGTCAGTTACAGCGTTCTGTACTCATCCAGGGTTTAGTAAGATTCGTTTTAATTTCTTTAAAATCTATCGGTGCGTGCATGTATGCATGCATGCATGTAAGTGCGCGTGCATGTGTGTGTGTGTGTGTCCATGTGTGTGCATGCGTGTGTGTGCACGCGCGTGTGTGCGTTGTATGTGTATGTATGTCCGTGTGTATATGTGTGTGCGTGTGCGTGCGTGAGTGCGTGCGTGCGTGCGTGTGTGTGTGTGTACCACGTGGGTTCACTCCTTCCACCAGTGGGTTCCAGGGTTGGTGACATGTGCCTTTGCCACTTTAACTCTCTCTCTCTCTCTCTCTCTCTCTCTCTCTCTCTCTCTCTCGTCCAGTTTTCACTTCTTTAAGAAAATCTTATTTAAATTTTTCAGATATTTTTCTCTCATGTGGTAATAAATGTAACAGGGAATTTTCTACCATCTACTTCAAAAGTCAGAACCTGAAAATATCTTATTGATAAACTTTTAAAATGTACCAGACTCTTAGTCAATGGATGAATCTGAGTGTAAGCTGTTTTCTGTTGTTGTTTGGTTGGTTTTGGTTGGTTGTATTTTTGTTTTTGTTTCTGGGTTGTTGTTGTTTTTTCATTTGTTTATTTTTGTCTGTTGGTTTATCAAGACAAGATTTCTCTGAATAGTCCTGGAACTCTTCCATAGACCATGCTGGCCTCAAACTCAGTTTTTTTTGTTTTGTTTTGTTTTGTTTTTTTAAGACTGAGTCTCACTGTGTAGCCCTGGCTGAACTTGCTATTGAGACCAGGCTGGCCTTGAACTCACAGAGATCTGCTTGCCTCTGCCTCCCAAGTGCTGGGATTATAGACCTGCACCATCACACTTGGCTCTAAGCTTTTTATTTTTTTAGGGCCAAATAGTATCCCACCACATGTGTATATATCATATTTTGCTCAACCATTCACTCACTGACGGGCACTGCAGGTTCCCACCTTTTGGCGATCGAGAATAACTTTCATGACTGCATGTACTTATCCGTTTGCATTCCTGCTTTCAATTCTTTGGAGGAAATGCCTAAAAGAGAATTACTGGATCCTTGTCTGAGGAATCATTCTGTTATTTTTAAAAAGTAGATGCACCATTTTATATCTTTAATATTATATAACGTTATGTTAGAATCCAGCTCCTGCTGAGGCCACAGCACCTACAGCAGCAGCCTTCCCCTCACAGTCACTGGCAGGCACGACTGAGATGCTGTCTTTAAGTCCCTAACTAACAGACTTCCAGGTCCCAGGGCCTCTCGCCTGGGAGAAGTGAGTCATGGCCAAGGGGTGTGGGTCACACAGCCTGTTCTCTGCCTCCTTCCTAGGAATCAAGAGGCTGTCTGTCAGCCTGTGTTCCGAAACCTCCCCATTCTCTGAGAGGTCTAAGCAGAGACTGCTGTGTTTGCCAGTAGGCCCTGATTTACTCTCCAGACCCCCGCCATGATGCCTGCCTCTGGGGGGAGCCTGCACTTACCCCAGAGCCCCTGCCACACTATTTTCTGTCCGTCTGTCTGTTCATGGCACTAATAACTCTCGTAATAAACCCCTTAGTTCCTGGTCATTCTCAGTGTCCCTCTTGAACCCTAATCTGAGATCATTCAATATCCCGAGCAACAATGCAAAAGAGTTCCAATCTCTCCCACATTTGCTAACACGTGATGTCCTGATTTCTGGGTGACATTCTTCTGCATATGAAGTGGGGTATCACCGTACTTTGGCTTGTCCATTCCCCATCATTAGTACTACTGAACACATTTTTAATTGTTATTATTTTTAAATGATGCGTAGGTGTGTGTGAGAGCAGATGGATGGATGTGTGTGCCTAAAGATGCCAGGGACGCCAGATCTCCCAGAGCTGGGGCTACTAACGGTTGTGAGGTGCCTTGTGGGGGCTAGGAATTAAAACTAGGTCCTCCGGAAGAGCAGCCGGTGCTCTTCACCACTGAGCCATCTCTCCAGCCCCCTTTCATGCTCTCATTGGCTGTTTACACGTTTGCTCTGGGGAGACGTCTACTCAGCCCCTTTGCCCACTTCCTTCACTGCTGTGTATTGGGGATTCTTCATGTGTTTGGACACCAGTCCCTTGTTGCATGTATGACTTGTAGAGATCCCCCTCCACCACGTGGGTTCACTCTGCCGGCAATGTCTTTGGTGTATGAAGGTTTTAGGTTTTCTTTTGTTACGTGTGCTTTAATACCACATACAACTCTGTTCGGCTTTAATCAGTACTAGATCTTGCCCCAGAAATTCTGTTTAAAGTGGTCTGGGCACTAGTATGTGTCAAAAACCTTCTATGTGCCCCCACTGTACAGTCAGGGCTAAGACTCCCTGCTTAAGCTATATCACGGTGATGATTCTAGAAACATCACCTGCCTTGAGCTGGAGAGCGTCTGTCTAGAGTCCTTCAAGACACACAGAAGCTGGCAGATCAATCAACTTTAACCAAATACTTTCATAGAGTATATAATGCTAAAGCAAGAGTTCTCAGATATTTTTTGAGACTTATTTTTATTTTATGTGTTTGCCTGTTTGCCTGAGTATGTATATGGGCACCTAGTGCCTGAGGCGGTCAGAAGAAGGGGTCAGATTGCTTGTAACTGGAGTTACAGATGGTTGTGAACTACCAGGTGGGTGCTGGCAACCAAACCTGAGTCCTATGCAAGAGCAGTATGCACTGGTAACCACTGAGCCATCTCTCCAGTCCCACAAAGCTCACAGAATTAATTGGACATGGGACTTTATTTCGGATCATGGAGATAATCTATGTCGATGAACATATTCACAACTCCTGGTCTTTTATGTCAAAGGGAAGCACAAACTTTTCTCACAGCTATTCCCCAGACTCTGTGCTCACCTCCCTTCCTGTGCAGTGCCAGCTCGTAGACTCCACCTGCCCTGACCAGCTGAGACCACCAGGTTACATGGTGTGGGATAACAAAATGACCTCTGCAGCTATTAGCCTGTTTGAATTTTGGTATCTACTTACAATTCCACTATTTTAAAATTGTCTATGCATATAAGCTAAGCTACACCTCCCAGAATAGACCAAACTATTGAGAGCTGCTGGTAGCGAACGTCCATGGAGTACACAGCAGTGACAGCTAGAGTCCAGAAGGTCAACCTGTCAGAACTAAGGGTCCTGTTACAGGAACCATCGCCGAACAGGCGTGCTCTCGGACAGAGGCCGTGGGGCACACGCATGCTAACACTGAACAGGCGTGCTCTCGGACTGAGGCCGTGGGGCACACGCATGCTAACACGGAACAGGCGTGCTCTCGGACAGAGGCCGTGGGGCACATGCTAACACCGAACAGGCGTGCTCTCGGACAGAGGCCGTGGGGCACACGCATGCTAACACGGAACAGGCGTGCTCTCGGACAGAGGCCGTGGGGCGCACGCATGTTAACACGGAACAGGCATGCTCTCGGACAGAGGCCGTGGGGCGCACGCATGTTAACACCGAACAGGCATGCTCTCGGACAGAGGCCGTGGGGCGCACGCATGTTAACACGGAACAGGCATGCTCTCGGACAGAGGCCGTGGGGCGCACGCATGTTAACACCGAACAGGCGTGCTCTCGGACAGGCCAGGGGGACTTACAGTGTCCACAATGTCAGTCACTTCTTCCTCTGTGCTCTGCAGCTTGGTGACAATGGCCGCTCTTCGCAGATTCAGGTATTTCAGCCGCTCTATAACTGTCTAAATTTAAAGAACAGACATGTGAATCTTTTGGACTCGAGTCTGTCCACCCTTCTGAAAAAGTTCCGGGCCCGCGGTTCAGGCTCATGCTTCTCCTGAGATTCTGGGTGGAACCACCCGGGCTTTCCTGCGGCTGCGCACTACTGGAGGTCTTTGCTAATTTTTAAAATATTTTTCAATATTTTGCTCTTTGGAGGCAACATTTTATGTGCCCCAGGCTCTCCCTGAACTTGATAAGTAGTTGAAGATGATTTTGCAGTTCTGAACAGCCTGTCTCCACCTCCTGAGCGCGGGGTGACACCATCATGTCCACTTTGTGCCGTGCAGGGTCGGAAGCTGGGGCTTTGCCTGCAGCACCGGCTTTAAGCTAACCGCTTGGGGCTACGGTCAGTCAGGCCTGAGGCCAAGCCGAATCGGACCGGGCTAGGGAGCCGGCCGCCCACGCGGGAAACCGGACCTACCTGCCGCCAAGCCAAGTCAAGCGGTTAGCTTAAAGCCGGTGCTACAAACAGCCTAGGCTGGCCTCGAACTCGTGATCCTCCTGCCTCCGCCTCCTTCAGCAAATCCTACCGGCGTGCGCCACCATGTGGGTGCTGGGAATTGAACTCAGGACCTCTACGCTCCGAACGGATGGAGCCTCAGCCCCAGCTCTTGAGTGTTTCTTGGCTTCTGTATGCATGACCCCACTCTCGCCCTCGGCTGTGACACTGCTACCTTCCGCCTCTGTGACCCAGGCTGTCCTCACGGGACTGAGACACTCCAGTTAAATATGACCTTATCTTAACTGGAATGAGCACTCAGAGACCTCGTGGTCAAATAAGGTCACAGTCACAGACTAAAGTCGGATCTTTGAAATATTTTTAGAGGATACATTTCAACCCATGACATGCTGGCCTCTGACCCTGGCCCTTCTTAGGGAGACGAAGAAGAGCCCGGTGAGGGAGAGGCAGATATTGAAGTTTATGCTGTTACGGACGGTAAAATGCCAAGGACTTCAGGAGCCGGAGGAGGTGAGAACGGGGTCTTGCCGATGATCTGTGTGGAGTACAGCCCCGACAGCACCTTGACCGAACCTCCCAGAACTGTGAGAGAATAAGGGCTGCCCTTTCAGTTCCCTGATTTGTGGAACTCTCCCATGGCAAGTCTAGGAATCTAATACAGATACTATGTGGAGGAATCTGAGGTAAAAAAAATCAAGCCAATAAAAAATGTGTTTTGAGAGATGGTGAGACAGTCGAAAGCCTGCTGGGGTGGATGGAGTCTGGAGTAGACTGGATTATTGCTCACATTTCGACCTTGTCCGGCTTTCCTCGTTAACACATGAGTCCATTTTAGGTGGCATATACTTCCTTAGCCCCTTAATGCTCAGCTTCTCCATGTTCCTTGCTTTGGAAAATGGAATGTTCTAGAGTACCAGTTCCAAACCGAGACCTGAACATTTGGCAAGTCTCAGCCAGGCTTCTGGAGGCTTCTATCCTCAAGAAGTGTGTGCAGGTGGCAAAGGGCGGGGAAATGCTCAGCACAGACGGAAGGGTCTGTGTGTGCGGATGGACGGGCTGCAGATATGAGAACCGTGGACGAGGGCAGGGTTCTGAGGATGGAGTCGACACTTACTGACAGAGGAAAACCAAGGGAGAAGCACATTTGGGTGGACAGTGCTGGTCGTGGAGTGGTAGTATCCTGCACGTTTCACTAGGAGGCGAGTATCAGGATCTCACTGGACATGGAGCTGTTGATGTTGACTGAGGGAGCTAAGTGTACTGGTGTGCGATTTGGGGGAAAGATCCAGGACAGTGAAAAGATTTTAAGCCATGCATTTCTGAGGAGGCAGTCAATGCCATTAGACCCAATGGAGGCTCCTAAAGGGGACGGAAGGATGGGTGGGGCATAGAAGAAAGAGTTCATAGGGACTGAAAACTCTACTGTCCTCCAGCCTTAGACATTAGGTCCTTGACGTGTCCAGGAGAAGCAAAGACGCCATTGGTGTGGGGCTCCTAGAGGCCAAGAGAAGACGAGACTGGGAAAGAGGAGCGAACGGCTGTGTCAGGTGTCACTTTTGGATTCAGTTAGATGAAGACTGAACTTGACCCCGGCTTTGGCAAAGAGCAGAGAGGCTGTACTCTTGCAGGCACATGTCCCCCATGAGGGCTGTTCTCTGGTCTGCCTCCACCACTGTTCTCCTTGGCATGGGGCCACCAGCGAGATAAGTCATTGTCCCCAATTCGTCCTCTCTTAATTCCCTTGCTGAGTGGCTGGCAGCTCCCACCATGTAGACTTCGGAAGCATTTCCGCCTTCGTCCACCCTCCTCTGCCCACTCCTACTGCTACCAGCGTAGGTTAGGCCGCCATCTTCTGCTGGACTGACCAGGAGAGCCACAAGGAGCTATCCTGCCACCAGCTTGTGTCTCCGCTACTTTCTCCTCATGTGCAGTCTGAGGAGATTGTTAGCTTTCTGGCTTCAGACCTCTCACTGGTTGTCTGTTCCCTCATGACGAGGTCTGCACTCTTTAAATGGTCTCTTCCCAGTTCTATAGAAGCCTGGGGCTGCTCCACACTTCCTATCTCACCCCATAAGCTCAGTTCCCACAGCTCACTCTGTTCTTTCTCAACCCCAGGGCCTTTGCACAGACTCTTCCCTGAGCAGAGAATGTGTCCCACCCACTCGGGCACCTAGCCTTCAGGGTCTAATTCTTACTCAGCCTCTAGGTGAAATTCACACAGATGACCATTAGGATTTGTCTTCTGTCACGAGCTCCTTAATACCTTAGACTTCTCTAACTATAACACAAACTACCACTTGTATATTTATTTTCTTCAATATATTGGACGCTGTATGATGGGAGGCACTCACGGGTTCGTCAGCTTCCTTCCCACATGCATTCCTAGGGCTTATCATTATGTCAGATATTTAGGAGATTTAAAAAAATGGTTATTGTGTTTTGTGTTATTCACTGATTTGTGGTGCTGGGTATTAGACCTAGAATCTCATTCGTAACAAAAATCTTTAGTGATCACAGTGGGTATAAAGTGGCACCCATTCTGGTTTTAAGTTGCACATCCTTAATGACTAGCTATATTCGGCCTCCCATCCTGTGTTTATTATCTGCCATTTGCTTTTACTTTTCTTGGAGACACTGTGGTCAAAGGGAAATTTTAAATTCAAAAGCAGTTTTGCCTTCAACACGAACAGATGAATTTTAAAGTGTCGAAGCAAAAATGAATGGTCCTGAACTAGAAGCAGAATTCTGCTCACAAAACAAGTACAGCACTAAACATTTCAGAATCACTCAACAGCAAGATGTCTGGGCTGCCCCCTGCACTCACCGTGAAGAGGTCCTCTGGTGACTTATTCCCATCGAGCTCGATGAGGTACTGGGGATTATGCTCAGCCATTATCTCCTGGAGAGAACCAAATAGAAATCTGATAACTCAAGATGATAGAGAGAGCTGAATACAAGATGAAAATCTTCATAGCTAATAGGAAATCTTAAGAGCTAATTCATTCACCTTATGGAGGTTATAATGGGCGTCATCTTCAGCATTGGGCAGGTCTTTTGCAGACAGAGCTAGCCTTCCTACCATGAACATTTGTTTGAGGTGCTGGGGATTTGGACAGACTAGACAACTGCTTGATCACTGATCACACCCCCAGCTCCTGCTCCTTCTCCCCCCACCCCATTTTTCCTCTCCTCAGAAGTTTAAAAGTCCTTCCCAATACAGAAGGTTTTCAGAGCACTTTTTCAGCACATAACTGTAGCTTTGCTATTTTTTCTAAACCACAGAGAAAGCTGATTGAATTTTAAATCATACTTTCTTCATAGAGATAATAGCATCATTTAAGCAGTACGATGCACCTTTTATTATTGTTGAGCACACTTGTTTTATAGAAAATTTACAGAACAGAAGAATACAAGGAAAAACATCTTTAATCCAGGCACTGAAAGGAAGCTACTACTGTTTCCCATTCATCTTTTATTCTGTGAAGTCTTTTTTGCATAGTTGAGATCATAATGTATGTCAAACTCTGGAGCCTACTTTCCCACTAAACATTATAATTAATATTCTTCTATATCTCTACAAGATCATGCCCACATCACATCTTCATGGTTGTCTAGGATTACATAGTGTGGCTACAGCTCTTACCTAACACTCCTCTGCCATTCCACATTTAAGTAGATTATAACATCTTGATAATGGTTTTAAAGCATTTCTACATTTTTTTAAATTAAAATATATTTCCTTCAACAATTATCAAAGTAGTTGGACTTACAGCAGCCACTGAGGGACAGTCAGACATACTCTTCATCCTCTTTATTCCCCATCCTCCTCTATGACATAAGTACTGCACACATACACGGGTTGAACACCTACTAAGCGTCTTTTCACTAGATCCTCAGACACTGAAAAAGGCTAGCTTTCTAAAAGTGGGTTTCTATCACCAGTAGGCCTTGTTTATTGGCTTTCTGGGAGGCTGTGTAACTCAAAAGTCTCACAAGCACTGACGAGAGACTGTCCTGGCACCACTGGCTAGTTTAACTCTTACAGGCTGACAAACTGAGTTAAAAATGGGATCTGTTTTAACTTTTCATCTGGCTGGTGAGGTCTCTGTAAACAGCCTAGAGACGTTAGAAAAACAATCTATCCCGAGAAGCACAGAGGTGCTTTGTAGGGGTAAAATAACACGACTGTGAAAAAGAGACCTGGGCTGGAGAGACGGCTTAGTGGTTAAGAGTTCCGCTGCTCTCACAGAGGACCCAGGTTCGACTCCGTGCCCACGTGGTGGCTCACATCTGCCGGGAACTCCAGCCCAGATTCCTTTACCCTCTCTGGGCCTCAAAGGCTCCTGAACACATGTGGTACACATAAACACACACACACACACACACACACACACACACACACACACACACACACTACACACACACACCACACATACACATACATATACATCACACATACACACACACACACACACACACACACACACACACACACACACACACACAGAATAAGTACACCTTTAAAAAAAAAGAAAGAGACCTGGAGGTGGAAGCCTTTTCTGAAGGCTCCCATCAAACAAAGACATTTGAAAACCATGTGACCACAGACAAAGCACACATATCAACATATTCCCACTTTAGCAATGTCTCGTTCTTACTTCTAAAGCATCAAGGAGTTCTTCCTTATAGAGTTTCACAGTATTTTCGATGTTCTCCAAATAATCCTCAGGCCTCTGAACCAGGTGTTGAAGCATTTCCGCTACCATCTGCATCTCAGCAATCAGTGCCTAAATGGGGAAGCATAAAAAGGACAGGATTGAACTCTTTAGGGCAATTGCCTTCTCGTTTATGAGGGGCATCCTGGAACACCATCTTGTGGGGAGAAGCAAGGACAAGAGGAAGGCTGGAGACTGAGGACTTCATGTCTTAGAGAGGGAGCACTCCGGGAGTCTTCTTTGGAAACTGAACTGTTTTTCTTTTTTTTTCTTTTTGGTGTTTTTGAGACAGGGTTTCTGGTGTAGCTTTGGAGCCTGTCCTGGAACTCACTCTGTAGACCAGGCTGGCCTCTAACTCACAGAGATCTGCCTGCCTCTGCCTCCCGAGTGCTGGGATTAAAGGCGTGCACCACCACCGCCCAGCCCAGAACTGGCTAATTTTTTGTTGTCATTCTCAATAAGCAGAAGAGCAGAATGGTGCCATTTTTTTTTTTTTTTGAAGCAAAGAGAGCAGTTGGAGTCTTGGAATACCCGAGCTTGTGGTCCTTGCTTTCAGTCACCATTGAGCGGTTATGGAGTGCCTACTACATCAGAAGCACCATTCTAGGAGCTTTGTATACGACACTGACATGCTGCACTTAAGGACTCACTTGCGGTTGGAAAAGATGGCATAAGCAGGTGACACGTATGTGACACAGAGCTAGTCTGAGCAGGGAAAGTGATTTACTTCTGAGGAGAACAGTAAAAGCTGTTTGGAAAAGACAGCATGTCCTGAGCCACGCAAAAATGAATAAACACTGGCCCATCATTCTTAAGGATGAGGCATATTGGCAATATGCAGAGGGTATTGCCAGCACATTCACTGAATTCCATCATTCAGTCAATCACGTGACTGAACAGTATGTTGCTAAGCACGAAGAAGAGGCATACAGCAGAGTCAAGGCACGAGGGGCCTTTTCATATCAGATGGTCACAAAAAGAGTTTTCTATGGAGAAAGTAGTTTTAAGGCAAAGGGAACAGGGCATATACAGTTTCTCAGCCTAAGGCCTGGCATATATTATTCCAGATCATTTTTTAAGATTTATTTTTATTATTTAAAGTGTGTGTGTGTGTGTGTGTGTGTGTGTGTGTGTGTGTGTGTGTGAGAGAGAGAGAGAGAGAGAGAGAGAGAGAGAGAGAGAGAGAGAGAGAGAGAGAGAGAGAATGCCTACAGAGGTGGGAGGTGTTGGATCCTCTTGGCAGGATCCTCTTGGCAGCTGTGAACTGCTCAGTGTGGGTGCTGGGACAGAGCTCAGTTAGTTCCTCTCCAGGGGCAGTGCAAGCTCTTAGTGCTGAGCCATTTATCTTGGCCCCCATTTCATCATAGAGACTGAGTCTAGCCATGGAGCCCAGGCTGGCCGTGGTTCACTATGTCCCAGGCTGGCATCCCTGCAATCCTCTTGCCTTAGTCTCCTGAGTGCTGGGATGAAAGGCATATACCATCACCTACACCATGTTTAGATCATAATTATTCTTCCTAGTTTTTTTTTTTATCAATGCATGCTTATAAATCACACAATTTGACTCTTCTCATCTAAATAAACCATTTATAGACTTTCTTAAATATTTATTGATCCAGTAATATATTTACTTCCATGTATATATGATGACTTAATTATTACTCTATAGCTGGATAAATAAGGATGCTTCTGATTTTTATAATTATAAAAATTTAGCAATGAGCAATTTTGTATTATACTGAACAATATATATTTATACAGTTAAAATCCCCATGGAATAGTTTCTAAAATTGGAACAACTGGGCCAAAGGTTGTGCATTTTGAAGTGTCCAGTACACATTGTCTTCTCTAAAGATGCTGCCGTCTCTGGAGCAGAGAGTGCTGCTTGCTGAGTCAGACCATGCGCTCACTCCCCAGCTCTGTGCTACTCACTCTCCATCAGGTACGGGTCCAGGCGTACTTCGTAGGAACACCACATTCAGCAGGGTACACACATTGTAGGCAAGCGAAAAGTTAATACGGTTTCAGAACATGACAAGTGTTGTGAGGAAAATAAGGGTCAGAGCCAAGACTTGTGCCTGTCGTGGCAGCCGCTGTGACCTCTGAGCCCCTGAAACTTGGCGAGTACATTGGCGTGTGACGCAAGTGTGAAATGCGCACTCGGGTTCGACTTAGCACAAAACCCACAGGTGCTATACTGAGGATCTTCATCTTTTTCACATGTTCAAGGGAACACAGACAGGGAAGCGCTCCAGGCTTCAACCCTAGACAGAGAACTACCGGCAGCTCAGTGTCCCCGGGGAGGAGCACACCAGTCGGTCAGCCCTGGAAATGTATACACACAACTAACATTATGTGGGCTGAGTAGGTTTATGTGGTTGGGAACACACACACACACACACACACACACACACACACACACACACACACACCACCACCACCACCAACAATAACAACAACAACAACAACAACAACAACAACAACAATAATCAGTGAGGAAGAGATCATGAATTTGGAAGAGAGGAAGAATGTGGGTCTGGAGGAAGCTTTGACCCGGAAGTTCCAACCCCCACTGAGGCTTCGGTAACTGCCACACCTACAAGGCAGGGCCGAGAGAGGATGCTGAAGACCCGAGATCCAGATGGCCAGCTCTCTAGGTTCCTGGACCCTGGACGCTGGAGGTAGACCAAGCAGAGTTCTCCAGAGAACACCACCGGACTGTGCTACACCTTTCCCAGACACTGTTACCTCTCCCTTCACTTGTAAGTTACCCCACAAAATAAACCTCCCTTTTAACTACGTGGAGTGGCCTTAATAGTGCAACCAATAGAAAGTGAAAGGGTAAGTATGAAACTATATTACAAACTCAAGAACAAAACAAGAATAATACAAACAAAAATCCCTCAACCTCAGAAGCGTCATTCTTAGAATTTCCTTCTTTAATACAGGTTCAAGTAAAAATCTGACTATATTGGCTTAAATCAAGTCTCTTAGGACGTAAGAGCCACAGGTCCACTCAATGAGAGGACTATCATGCCTGGTGCTGGAAACCTAGCCACCTACCTGGGGCTGGTGAGGCCATGGGTCTCGGAGGAGAACCCACCACCTCAGTCTGCCAGTATGATCCCTAACTACCTTCTAAGTACTTGTCCCTGTACCCTCAGCCAGGTGTTGCTCTCACCCTCATCCAGGAAACTTCTTCTCTTTGCAACAGTCAGAGGCTATCACAGAAGAATATGACTGGTAAAAATGCAGAGAACCACCGATCGTGTGTGCCCAGCCCCAGGGACACATCTATAATACAGCGGCTGCACCTAGGGCTCAGGGAACATCACAGAAGAGGAGGAGGGAAGATTTCAGATCCAGGGGACCAGGAGATCTGCTGTGTCTCCTAGAAATGAAAGGGAAGCTTCACCGTGACACCTCAACAACGTGGCTGCCTAAACAAGATCCGGACAAGAACACCACCAACAGGCGTGCTAGCACGGACCGGAAGAATCTCATGGGCCCTGCCCCTGGACAAGGACCTGCAGGCAGCTGAGGGATGCTAAGAGAGGGAGAAGTCGTCTTCCCCCAGGGATGAACTACCCAATTCCAAACTGGTCAGCCTTGAAATTATGTGCATAGAAGTGATACTAAATGGACTCAGCAATTTGTATTTATGTATTTATGTAAATCATATCAATTAAAGCAAAGAGGCTTGTATTTGAGAGGAAGTGGGGAGCATGGGAGGAGCTGGGGGTAGGAAATGGAATGGGGGGGGGAGATGGTATGATCATATTTTAATTAAAAGAAGAAAGATGGAAGAACCAGTTTGGGAGGGCTGGGGTGAAGGTGCTTTCTGGATGCGACAGGACTGCGGTATTCATGAACTCACAGCGGTTGTGGGTGCCCCTTGCACAAGATCAAGTTACTCAGCATTCCATCACGGAGGGCCGGGGGGGGGGGGGGGGGGGGGCGGGGCTCATGAACTCCCCACCCCAGCCGGAGAGCTACTGACAGTGGATGGCCTCTCAAGGAGGGAGAGTCAATTTTATTTAGGGGTGTGGTCCCCAGGAGGTCGACCTTGTGGGGGCCTCACACCCATGAGTAGAGGAGCAGCCCTAACGGGACTCGGTAAGTTGGGGGAGGGGAGATATGAAATTGGGAGGAAGGAAGGCTGACTGGAAGGGCAGAGCACAGATCCTGGAGGAGTGAAAGAGAGGACTAGGTGAATAGGATCAAAATGAATGTATTAAATTCTCAAATACCTGATAAAAACATTATATCTTAAGAGATTGCCTGATTATTTTTACTTTGTGAAAGCATGGTTCCTAGCAGACTTAAAATGATGTATGCATCACATTACACTTCTGTTGTATGGGTCAGGAGTCACTTGTTGGATGGTCTGTGAGGATGCAATATCTAGAGGAAGACTGGGCCTCCTGGAAAGGACGGAACGAGAGAGGGAGGAGCCAGGAAGGCATGAGGACCAGTGAATGTGATTGTAACAGCGCGGAGAGGTTGCTCCGACTCCAGTGTGGCCAGGAAGAACACACTTCCCTGCAACTGTCCATTCATCCAACTTCTAAACACTGCTGTGCCTCTAGGGAAGGACCACAAAGGCCACTGCCCCTGGGTCTAGTCCAAAGACACGGATCCCCTCCCACAGCCCTGGCCAGCATTGTACTTTCAGCATTTTGAACTTGTTGCCAATTATTCTTATTTTAGAATCCTGACTTAGACGTCTCCGGCAAACCCGGGACTTTTTGTAAGATTCTCAAGTCTCAACGCCTTTCTGCATCTGCGCCGAGTGGCTGCTGTGCTCTCGAGAGAGGTACAGTTCACTAGCTGTCTGCTGGAACTTTCTGAGGTGATGGAAATGTTCTAGAACTGTGACGTCCAGGTAGGAAAACACAATCATATTTGGTCACTGAGCCCTTGAAGTGTAGCTAGTGCTACTGAGGAAGGAATTATAAATTTTGTACAATATTAACTAACTTAAGTCAATGTAGTCATGCGCTAGTAGCCACCATACTGGATGGTGCAGTTGTAGCCTCTCTTAGCTTTCACTTTTCACAATTATATCCCTGGCTGACATCACTAATTAATGTAGCAATCTGGCCTCTTGAGCTAGGTGAGGCTTGGAGGAAGAAACTCCATTTCTTCTCATCATGTAAGGACTATGCTGGCTTTGATATAAGATGGTGTAATTTATTCATGCCAGAATGAGGCATTTTCAGTCTTATCTGCTGAGGCTTTCCTTTTATAAAAACTATGGAACAGTTGCTGGTTATTAGTTAATGCTTCATTTACAAGTGAGGCTATTTTATCTGTGGTGTGTGTGTGTGTGTGTGTGTGTGTGTGTGTGTGTGTGTTCACATACAAACAGAAGCCAGAGGTCAACATCCAGTGCCTTCCTCATTAACTCTCCACCTTTCTTGAGACAGCATCCCTCAGTGGACCCGAAGCTCACTGGTTGGCCCACCTCACCTGTGAGCCAGAGCTAGCCCAGCCATGAAGAGCAGATATCTACTATTATCACATTTTCCTCTCGGACAGCCTTTCCTCATCCATTGCATTCTGGTTACTAGTCTTGCACTCAGATCATCCCAACCACACACGTTAGTGAAATCAAGCTCTAGATTTACCCTTGTGTGTTCTCTCTGTCAGGGATGGGCTCCAGGTTGCAGTCACCTCACTCACAACGATGGCTGGCCGGCTACTCTGCTGTCCATGTTACATTGTTTCTCTTACTGCCCTAACCCCTCATTCTACATCTATGTGCTTGACACTTAATGGGTGACAAATAACTGTTACTATGAAATAAAGCAGCCCTGCTTTCAGAATATGAAGGAGCTTTCCTGACAGGGAGTTTAGCCTTCACCTTGACAGTGGCATCTAATAGTTCTGGCACATACTGCAGATGGCCTCTTCACTTTGAGAACTGCCACTTTCACTGGATAGAAAGTCTTAATTAGATGCAGTTCCAATTGTCTATTCTTGCCAGTAGCGCCTGGGCTAGTAGAGTTCTACCCGGAGAGCTGTTTCCTGTGCCCAGATCCTCAAGTGTTTTCCTTACTACAGTAGTTCTCAACCTATGGGCCATGACCTCTTTGGGGTTTGAATGACCCTTTCACAGAGGTCACATATCAGATACCCTGCATATCAGATATTTATATTATGATCTATAACACAGGCAATTGTAGTCATGAAATAGCAACGAAAATAATGTTATGGTTGGGGTCACTACAACATGAGGAATTGTCTTAAAGGGTTGCAGCGTTAGGAAGGCTGAGAACCACTGCTCTAGTAGTTTCAAAGTTGAGTCTTACATTAAGGTCTCTGGTTCATTTTGAGTTGGTTTTTGTGCAGTGTGAACGATGGGGATCTGGTTTTATTCCTGTACCTGTGGACGTCTCATTTCCTCAGCACTGTTCACTGAAGATGAGGTCTTTTCACCATGTTATGTCAGCTTCATAGAGACCAGGCTGGTGTTGCTCTGTGAGCTGATGTCCTGAGCCTCTACTCCATGCATTGGTCTCCGTGTAGGGTTTGTGCCATTGCCACTATGATGGCTCTGTAAGATCATTTGAAACCAGGCGCCTGGTCCCTCAGGCTCAGGACTGCACTGTCTTCCACGAGTCTTGGGATTTCTTCCCCCTATTTCTGTAAGAATTCTGGCTATTGGAACTTTGGCGGGGATGGAATGAACTTGTACATTGCTTCTGGTAACAAACATTTCACACACTGACAATGGGAGACTTTAGTACCCCACTCTCACCAACAGAAAGGTCATCTAGACAAAAAAGAACTGAACAGAAATGTTAGCGCTAACAGACATCATCAACCAACAGCCCTAACAGGTATGTACAGAGCATTCCACCCAAACATAAAAGAATAGACCTTCTTCTTGCATCTCATGGAACTATCTCCAAAATTGACCACATACTCAGTCACAGAGCGAGTCTCAACAGATATAAGAAAACTGAAATGACCCCCTGCATCCCATCTGACTATAGTGGATTAAAGCTGGGTATCAATAACAACAGAAAGCTTACACATTCATGGAAACTCAACAACTCTCTGCTGAATGAAAATGGGTCAAGACAGAAATAAAGAAATGAAAGACTTTTTTTAAGAGTTAAATTAAAATGAATATACAGCATCCCCACACTTACGGGGCACAATGAAAGCAGTTCTAAGAGGCAAGTTCAGAGCACTAAGTGCCTCATAAAAAAGCTGGAGAGATCTCATACTAACAACTTAATGGTACACCTGAACGCTCCAGAACAAAAAGAAGCAATCACACCCAAGAGTAGTGGACAGCAAGAAATAATCAAACTGGGGGCTGAAATCAATGAGCTGGGAACAAAGACAACGTACACAGAACCAGTGAAAGAGAAGTTGGTTCGTGGAGAAAAGCAGTAAGACTGACAAACCCTTATCCAAATTAACTAAAAGGTGGAGAAAGAATATTCAAGTCAACAAAATCGGAAATGAAAGGGGGAACATAACAACAGACACTGAGGAAATCCAGCGAGTCGAAAGGACATACTTTAAAAACCTGTATTCCACCAAACTGGAAAATCCAAAAGAAATGGATAATTTTCTTGATAGATATCACTTACCAAAGTTAGACCAAGATCAGATAAACAATATAAACTATAACCCCTAGTGAAATAGAGGAAGCCATTAAAATCTCCCAATCCAAAAATGCCCAGGGCCAGATGGTTTTAGCGCAGAAGTCTACCAAACTTTCAAAGAAGAGTTATTGCTACTCCTCCTCAAAATTATTTTGCAAACTAGAAACAGAAGGAACATTGCTTAATTCATTCTATGAGGCTCCATTTACCCTGATACCCAAACCACACAAAGACCCAACAAAGAAAGACCAATTTCCCTTATAAATATAGATGCAAAAATACTCAATAAAGCAATTGCAAACTGAATCCAAGAACACATCCAAAAGATTGTTCATCATGATCAAGTAGGCGTCATCCAGGAGATGCAGGGATTATAAATCTCTTGAGGGATGAGTGGCCGGCCAGGCCCCGCCCCCAGACTGCTCTAAAGGCCATAATGGCTGTTTTCAGCCTCAAGACACAAGCTCTGTTAGCCAACCTCTACCTGACAGAAAAAAAAAGGGGGGGGGGTAAAATTAGGCCACAGAATCCCACCAATCTCTGAGCTTGCCCTAAGATCAGGCCACAAAATCCTACCAATCCCAGGCCATCCTGGAAAGCTCTATACCACGCCCCAAGAAACCCTATATAAAGCCCGCCTCCTGCTCAGTTCTTCGCTGCTTCTCTCACAAGAGAGGCAGCCACCCTCCTGTATCTCTCCCAATAAATCTCTTGTGTGGGGTTTGTTGTGCAGTGTGACTCTGTGGTACTCCTTGGCTCCTGACTGCCAGGACACCTCTCTGCACACCTGCACTGGGGAAGCCTTTTCCCTCAGAGCTGTAACACTTATATTAGGTCATGACTCAGATATACTCTCCTAGTGCCTGTGCTCCCCCTTGAGGTCTGGGCCACATTGGGACCCTATCTCTCATCTCCAGTCCGCCTGCAACAACCTTCTGGCTCATCGATGGCCTGGCACCCCATCCACCAGCAGCAATTAGTTAAGTTTTCGCTTAGGTTGGTGTAAACAATTCTCTGGGTCCGAGGAAGTGACTGTTGTGCATCTGGCATCCCTCCGGTAACTCTTGGAGGGGTAGACACTCCCAGCCATGGCTGTCAAGGTATGGCTGGCCCTCTTCACCTGATCCTGTTCCCCTCCTCTGGAGCTGCAATCCTGCAATTTCTTTAGGCCCAACCAGCCGATTGCGCCCTTCTATATCCTGCCCGCTTCTCCTGCCTTCCCTTTGGAGACGCCCGTAATCCCACAGTTCCTCTAGGCCTTCATGGCTTTTTGTTGTCGTTGTTGTTTGGTTTCGTTTTCCGAAACAGGGTTTCTCTGTTTAACAGCTCTGGCTAACCTGGAACTCGCTTTGTAGACCAGGCTGGCCTTGAACTTAGGAACTCACAAAGATCCACCTGCCTCTGCCTCCCAAGTGCTGGCATTAAAGGCGTGTACCACCATTGCCTGGCTGATCCTTCTGGCTTTTGTGACTCTGTTCCCTAACCCTTTCCTGTGGATGAGACCCCCCAGAGCTTGGTTTTCATCCTCACCTTCTGACCTTCTTGCCTACTGGCCTCCACAAATACCCTGGTACCAGGCACTGAGTCTCTCTTTAGGCTGTTAGCTCCAACTCTTGCTGAGTGTGGTGGTGATCCACTGAACGACTTGGTCTGGGTTGGTCCACCCTGAGTCCTGGGGACGCTCTCAACTACAGACTGCTGAGACCTTCCCTACCCCCTTATCCACGGGAATGGTGTCTTCCATACACTCTCATTCCCCTTGGGATGCCTTTTAGAAAACCCCAGCCTCTACACCTGGGTACCAACCTGAAGGGCCTGGCCTCAATATCCCTTAGATAATCAATCTAAATGGCCACCTAATGGCATCCCAGATCCCAACATTACTCGGGACCTTTACAAACACTGTTGGGGATCAGGTAACTGGAAGGAGAGTCCCTGTTTCTCTCTTCTCTGCTCCAAGGCCCGTTTGTTTTATCTGTCTCCTCCCCGACACTATGTAAATACCCTGTCGTCTCAGTTGAGGTTGATGGATCTGTAAGTTCATTGCAAAGTGAGAGCCAGGAGCCAGACCTAGTGGGAGAGGGAGAAAGCAAAGGTGTAGGCCAGCCGGCATGCACCCCTCGCTGGCTGCTGGGTCCCTCGGCTCAGGTGTTTTATGCTGTTCCACTTGGATTAAAAGCTGACTCTGGAGTTGGGATATGGCTCCCCCTCCTCTAGACCCAAGCATGCCTGTTTAAAGGTGTCCTCCAAAATCTCCGTCCCATACCAGGCAAGCCACCTAACTGTGTGACAGAGAAAGGAGAGCAATACAAAATAAAGGGACACACTATTCCCAGTGGGGACTGTTGCTACTCATCTCATACGCTTTTAGTTTTGGTAGAACTCTCTAAAACTTTTGTTAAGGTATAAATCTTATCTCAAGATTGTAAGACTATCGTGTAAACTTTCTATACCTCAAGATTCGTAAGCATATCGGGAATGATTAAAAACCTGTACAATTTGTAAACAAAAGGTTAACTTAAAATCTATACAGAGGTAAGCTTCAAGGAAACACGTGGCTGGCCGCCATCTCAGCTGCTGTCCCCACGCTGGGATGGCGGCGGCCACGGGGCTGACAGTCATCCTTGCCAGAGGTGGATGGATGGTGCTACGTGACCTCACTCCCATCTTGATAAAAGTGTCCACATGACATAAGCCAACCAAGGAAAAAACAACCCTAGCTATGAAGCCCAAACCAGATGATTCCTCCACGGTTTTTGATCACACTAACGAGCCTCGCCCTTGTCGGCTTCAACCCACAGTCCCTTCTCTCCCTCTCCAGCCTCAGTTTCCCCTTCTCCTTCCTCAGTGATAGGCTGCCCACACCAACCCTCCTGGGCACCCATTTTTAGCCCCCTGAGTCCTCCTCCTGCTGCTCGTTTGGCCACGGGACCCCCTTCAACCTCTCCCTGCCTGGCCTAAACCCGCCACGGTTCTCCCTTTGCGGGAGGCTGCTGGGCTGGACACTTAGGGTACACACCCCATACCCATTAAGTGAACACTCTGAAACAGAAAAGGATTGAGGCTCTATACTGCTAATTCTTCCACCTTTATTAAAGAATTCCAATGTATTGCCCAATCTTACCGCCTCACTTTCCATGACATATATATGGTTCTCACCAACCATCTTCTCCCTGAGGGGTGTAGGCTAGAGCACAGGCGAAGTCCAGACAACTTGCGTCCCGGCCGGTCTCTGTGAGCCTGCCCTCAAAGTACCACTTCTCCCAGAGTTTCGCTGACATGAGGACCAAATTTAAAGGTCTAGAGAGGGAGCCCCTAACTTCCCAGGCAGAAATTTTAGCAGTGGCCTTCAAGGTGTACCATGGGAGAGATTGAAAAGGCCAGAAAACAAAACTACCTGATGCTAGCTAAGGACTTTCGGCTGTCCATAGCAACTGCCCAGGCTCCCTTGCCTTCCCAAACCCAAGGACCTCTGGATCCATGCCTCAAATGCGGTCACGAAGGTCGCTGGGCCTGGGCCTGCCTGGGCCCCTCCCTATAAACCACCTTGACCACGTCCAAGGTGCCATCAAGGAGGACACTGGGCAGCTGACTGCCCCCATGTCCCTCACAGTATGAGGACATCGATCCCAGATCACCCTCCAACTGACCTCCTAGGCCTGGCCATGAAGACTGAGGGGGCTCAGGTTCCCTTGGCCCGAACACCGCCATTTTCAACAGGGTCCCTTGGGTAGTCATCAGTATCAGGGTGACCCATCTTCTTCCTTTCGGACACTGGGGCCACTTACTTGGTCCTGATGGAGCTCTGGGGACCCACCTGTCCTTCTCATTCCTCTAGTGCCGGAGTAGGGGGACAGCCTTATCAACCTCACCAGACCCACCGGCGAGCTGTGTCTTTAGGGGTGCTGCGCTCACCCACTCCTCCCTCGCAGTGCCAGCCTGTCCCATTGCCTTGTTGACCGCTTAGCCAAAGTGGGAGCCTCTGCCTCCTTCACTGCCCCAATCCTCGTGATCCCAGGCTCGCTGACTGTTCCTTCTCCAAACCATTCAACCTGACACACCTTTTCCCTCGTCAGCCTCCCGGGCGCACCGCTGAGTATGGGACACCCCAAATCCCTTACAGCCAACCACAGTTCTCCTGTCTTCATCCAACTACAAAACCCTTTCGCTCCTACCCAGGGCAAAAGCAAGGCACAGCCTGCCCACCTGCTCCTGGCTCTTTAGAAAGTTCTGTCTACCTGTGTTCTGTGTGCAGACGGGTCTGTGTCTTCCGGTGTGTCTGTAAGTCTTGTGGCAGACACGGGAGCTGGTGCAGGCATATCTGCTGGGAACGGCAGAAGCCACAAAGCCAGCACAGCTGCTTGACAGAGATCCAGCCGAGCTGAGCCACACGATTGTCGCCACACTACTTTTGGTTTGATTTCTGTGTGTTGCATACTTGGTGGGCTTTTAATATTTGTACAACTTTGGGATATTGGATTGATGAAAAAATCCTTATGAATCATTTATGCCTTCTCCTAGGAGTACGGCTTCTAAGCTTCCCCCAGGAAAGCCCTGAGCACATTACTACTCCCACTTTTAGGGAGATATCCTTATCTACTTCTGCCTTGGAGGTTGTGACGTACATAAAGAAACCAGAGACCTCTTTATGACGCTATGAGACATTCTTGAAACATCTGCCCCTGTACTTACTCAGGAACAAGATGATCAGAACAAAGTACTGTAACAGGATATGCTCAGGCAATTACTTGGCATACACAACAACAAAGTTAGATTGGCTGGAGTTACCTCTGCCCTACACAGGGCCTTATATTGATGGGCAAATAATGGTGTGGAAAAACGATAAAAGAATGAGTTGTCAGAACCTCCCTTTCTTATAAAAGTTCGCCTGTGCAGGGTCACTGTGGTGTCATGTGACCAAGGAGCAAAAGAATGCCAGGATTCGACATACAAATAAATTCTATAAAGATATAAAATATGAATCTCGTATTATGTCAGAAATTGAATAATAACTGCAGCAGCTTTGGCCTGAGGATTCTTCTTGAACACTCTGACTATAAAGAGTTAATAATACACTACTCGGGACATGGCGATCTGCCCAGGCTGGCTTGGAGATTTTCTTTCTAGCAAACTTGAAACCTAGCAAACAAGAGCTGCCTAGAAGTTGGGCTATGGGGTTAATGAGGGAAAACGACTTTAAAGGTAACTCTTGTGTCATGGTTTATCAATGATGACTAGAAGGTGTACAAGAGGAAGTGAACACATCCAGGAACAGAAATGATAGGATCTCTGATCTGGAACAACATGGATCTACCCCTGCTTACTGAATTCTCTATAAATAAAGAAGCACTCTGGCTGCCAGACAGTCAGGCTGCAAGGTTCTCCCAACCACCAATGGCCCTGGCTCAATCCTCCCTCGCCTCCTCTCTGGAACCTGTCAGCCTCCAGGGCTGGCCACTGGCAGGGAGCCGGACAGAATGGATCAGGCTCAGCTGAGCGTATGAATGATGGTGGACACCGCATGTCTGGTTTTGGCCTGGTCTCCTTTGAGCTTGGGAGCTTTCTGTGTCCTATGTTTATTGGTTTTGAATTTGCTCTCTCTGCCCCTGCCAGCCACCAGCCAGGACTGCTAACGCCACTCGTCAGGGCTGCTTTGATGGCCAGCTCTCAGAATTTACCTCTGGGCTTTCTGGTCACTGGGCTCAGTTTAGCAGGGGTTCGAATGTCTTTTGAGTGTAGATAATATTAAAGTTGTTTTATGCTGTCTGCTTTGATGGAAAGCTGGCTCTGGAGTTGGCTTTGGAGTTATGGATTCCCCCTACTCTAGAGCCAAGCATGTTTGTTTAAAGTGTCCTCCAAATCTCTGTCCTGTGTCAGATAGACCATCTGATTATAACAGAAAGGAGAGCAAAACAAAAGGATTTAGAGCAGAGATTCTCAACCTGTGGGCCATGGCCCCTCTGGGGTTGCACATCAGATATTTACATTGTGATTCATAACAGTAGCAAAATTACAGTTATGAAGTAGCAATGAAATGATTTTATGGTTGGGGGTCACCACCACATGAGGAACTGTATTAAAGGGTCACAGCCTGAGGAAGGTTGAGAACCACTGATTTAAAGGCACTGGCTTTGCAGTGACTGCCCCAGTCATAAGTACTCCTGTCTCTGGTAAATGGCTAGATGGAGAATGTAAAAGCTAATGCAAGTTCTGAGAGTGTGAGAAAGTGTTATAAAGGTCTGAGAATGTGAAAGCTAGTGTTTTAAATGCAGGTTGGGAAAGTATGAGAGAGTAACCTAAGGTAATGAAAAATGCTTCACATTTCTTTCCTCCTCTCTGCTAGTGTTATATTAAGATTTCAAAGGTTTAGGAAACCTACACGGTTCGACCAGACCACTCTCGTGGTGGGGTCTGGAGCCTGCTCACCAGCAGGTTGCCAAAAGGAGATACTCGTTTGTGTAACACCTCAGTCGACTTCTAAAACACCCGTCTCCCATGCTTGCTTTCTCTGTGATCGAGCTAGAGATTACCAAGGGCGTTGGCCATGGACTTGTGGAGGCTGTCCTTATTGGTCCTGGAGGAGACATGATGCAAATTCAGGAAGGCGTTCTACCTTGTATGCAGGCTGGGGAATTTTTTATATCCTAATTAAGGATATAAAAGGACCTGTGCCACCCCAAATGGGAGATGGGGGTCATTGGTAAACTATACTGTAGCATTTATCACAGCTGCCCAGCAGGAATGATCAAAATACAGAGGATCTACATCCCACTCTCTCAACCCCTAGGTATAGACATGGTAGAAGAAGTGGTCCAAAGCTCCACAAAGGTCCTTACATCCCTGATATCACCCCTTTTAGATGATATCGACCCCACCTCCCTGTCACACCATCCCCTGTTTGAGACCTTACCCTCTCAGTTCATCCAGGATCTCCAATGGGTGGCTCGACCATCCTTACCCTCCAGGCCAAATGGACTCACTGGCCACCATGTGCTATAAAATTGGTGAGGGTTAGATTGACTAACAGCAGAGAGAGGTGGTCTTTGTCTCTTCCTCAGGGAGGAATGTTGCTTTTACGTCAACTACTCAGGTATAATAAAAGATAAGGTCTGACAACTCCAGATGGATCTCCAAAAATGTAAGAAACAGCTGGATGCCTCTGGCCAGTGGACCATTGACAGTCCAATACGGAATTGGATATTACCCTTTTTAACCCCCTTCTCCTCCTTGTCTTAATCCTACTAATCGTACCCTGCCTCATAAACTTCTTGTCTAAATTTCTTCAGCAACAGATCAAAAAGATTTCTAACCAGACTTTTAATCAGTTGTTATTACAAGATTCCTGGCCCCTAGCTACAGAGCCAGAGGCCAGCAAGTCCTGGTTATACCCTAACAGTGAAGATCTAGCTTGCCCCAAAAACTTCAATGCCCCCCCCATTCAGCAGGAAGTAGTCTAATGGTAATGTCACCCCCTCTCTGTACCCCTGATTGTTTATCAGTAGTGAACAAAAAAGGGGGGAATGTAAGCCCCTTACAGTGTGAGCAGCCAGGCCCCATCCAGACTACTCTAAAGGCCATAATGGCTGTTTTCAGCTCCCCAGACACAGGCAGCCTAGCTCTCCCTGACAGAAAACAAAACAAAACAACCCAAGATCAGGCCACAGAATTCCACCCGTCCCTGAGCTTGCTCTAAGATCAGGCCATAAATTCCACCAATCCCAGGCCATCCTAGAAAGCCCCGCCCCCAGTGAACCCTCTATAAAGCCCGCCTCCTGCTCAGTCCTTTGCTGCTTCTCTCACAAGCAGAGGCAGCCGCTCTCCTGTGTCTTCCCAATAAATCTCTTGTGTGAGGTTTGTTGTCCGGTGTGACTTTGTGGTATTCCTTGGCTCCTGACTGCCAGGATGCCATT
This sequence comes from Peromyscus maniculatus bairdii, assembly GCF_049852395.1. Taxonomy (NCBI): domain Eukaryota; kingdom Metazoa; phylum Chordata; class Mammalia; order Rodentia; family Cricetidae; genus Peromyscus; species Peromyscus maniculatus. Next base: position 14,131,090 of record NC_134867.1, read on the forward strand.
CCCTTCAGAGTAGCACACTTGCAATGGGGACACCTTTTCCCTCAGAGCTGTAACACTTATAGGGTGGCTCGATATACAAAAGTCAATATATGTAATTGTGGTAGTTGGAATGTAATTGGCCCCCATAAGCTCATAGGAAGTGGCACTATTAGGATGTGTAGCCTTGTTGAAGGAAGTGTGAGTGGCGGGGGGTGGGGGGGGCAGGCTTTGAGGTCTCTGTGTTTAAGCTTTGCTCAGTGTCACAGACTACTTCCTGTTGCCTACAAGATATAGGAGTCTCACTACTTTTCCAGTACCAGAACTGCCTGCATGCTGCCATGACTCACCATGATGATAATGGACTGAACCTCTGAGTTCAGTCCTAAGAATTGTTGTGGTCATAGTGTCTCTTCACAGCAATTGAAACCCTAAGATGGTATTCCACTATATAAACAAACTGAAAGAAAAAATCCTGCATGATCATCTAATTAGATACAGAAAAGGCCTTTGATAAAATCCAGCACCGCTTAATGACAAAAATCCTGGAGAGATTAGGGATACAAGGGGCACACTTCAACATAATAAAGGTAGTTTACAGCCAGCCTATTGCTAACATCAACTTAATGGAGAAAAACCTCAAAGCAATTCCACTAACATTAGAAACAAGACAGGGTTGTCCACTCTCTCCATAACCATTCAATATAATACTTAAAGTTTTAACTAGAGCAGTAAGGTAACTTAAGGGGATCAAGGGGATACAAATAGGGAAGGAAGAAGTCAAAGTATCTTTATTTGCAGATGAAATGATATTGTGCGTAAGTGATACTAAAAATTCCACTAGGGAACTCCTACAGCTAATATACACTTTCAGCAAAGTAGCTGGATACAAAATTAACTCACAAAAACTAGTAGCCTTCCTAGATACAAATGGCAAAAAAACCCCAAAAACAAACAAACAAAAACAAAACAAAACAAAAAACCCTGAGAAAGAAACCAGGAAAACAACACCTTTTACAATAGTCTCAAATAATATAAAATATCTTGCAGTAATTATAACCAAGGAAGTGAGAAACTTGCATGACAAAAACTTCAAGTCTTTGAAGAAAGAAATTGAAGGAGATATCAGAAGATGGAAAGATCTTTCATGCTCATGGATCAGTAGGATTAACATAGTAAAAATTGCCATCCTACCAAAAGCAATCTACAGATTCAATGCAATCCCCTTAAAATTTCAACACAATTCTTACAGATCTTGACACAACAATTCTCAACTACACACACACACACACACACACACACACACACACACACACACACACACACACCAGGATAGCTAAAACCATCCTGAACAATAAAAGAACTGCTGGAGGTATCACCATTCCTGATTTCAAGTTATAGTACAAAGCCATAGTAATAAAAACAGCATGGTACCAACATAAAAGCAGACACATTAATCAATGGAATTGAATTGAAGCCCCCAGACATAAACCAACATACCTATGGACATCCAATTTTTGATAAAGAAGCCAGAAATACACACCGGAAAAAAGATAGCATCTTCAACAAATGGTTCTGGTCAAACTGAATGTCTGCATGTAGAATTCAAATAGAGCCACACTTATCACCCTGCCCAGACTCAAGTCCAAGTGGGTCAAAGAACTCAGCCAGAAACACTGAACCTGATGGAATAGAAAGTGGGGAATAGCCTTGAACTCATTGGCACTGGAGAAGACTTTCTGAAAAGAACACCAATAGCACAGGCACTAAGATTGATAATTAAGTGGGACTTCATGAAAATGAAAAGATTCTGTAAGGCAAAGGACACTGTGAATTACATAAAGTGGCAGCCCACAGAATGGGATAAGATTTTTTACCAACTACACATCCAAGAGAGGTCTAATACCCAAATATATAAAGAACTCAAGATGCTTGATATACAAAAACCAAATAACCCAATTTAAAAAAGGGGATTCAGATCTAAACAGAGAATTCTCAATAGAGGAAACTCAAATGGCTAAGAAGCACTTAAAGAAGTGTTCAACATCCTTAGCCATCATGGAAATGCAAACCAGAACTACTTTGAGATTCCATCTTACATCTGTCAATGGCTAAGATAAAAAAACACAAGCGACAGCTCATGCTGGAGAGGATGTGGAGCAAGGGGAACACTCCTTCATTGCTAGCAGGAGTGCAAACTTGTACAGCCACTTTGGAAGTCAGTGTGGCAGTTCCCCAGGAAGATGTGAACTGGTCTACCTCAATATCCTGTTTTACCACCTCTGGGAATATATGCAAAGGATGCTCCATCCTACCACAAAGAACTTACTCAACCATGTTCATCATTCTCTTCATAATAGCCAGAAATTGGAAACAACCTAGATGTCCCCCATCAGAAGAATGGATAATTAAAATGTGGTACATTTACACAGTAGAGTATTATTCAGTTCTTAAAAAATGACATCATGAAACCAAAGCAGGCAAATGGATGGAGCTAGAAAAAAGTCATCTGAGTGAGGTAACTCAGACCCAGAAAGACAAACACAGTATACACTTACTTATATCTGGATATTAGCTGTTAATGAAATGTTAACAAAGCTACAGTCCATAGACTCAGAGATTAGGCACAGGGGAAGGGACCAGGAGGGACACATGGATCTCCCTGGGAGGGGGAAATAGAATAGATGTTATGGGTGGACTGGAGTCCAGGGTGGGAGATATGAGAACAGGAGGTTCAGGTGGGGTGGGAAGGGGAAGGGGAGATGGGAGTGAGGGAGGAAATGAGGGGAGAGACAGCTAGAGCAGTGTGGAAACCTAAATTATATGAAGGCAGTCCTAATGAATTCTCCAAATAACAAGGGAGGTGGACCCCTTCTGGCAGTCTCTTGTCACCAAATAAAACATCCATTGCCAGAACTGAGCTTCATCCAATTGAGTTGTTGGCCAAAGGGGTCCCTTAGAAATCCTCAAACAACCCAGGCTGCTGCCAACACAATAGTTTGCTCCCCACAAACTGACAGTAAGGTCCCATTGCTGAAGACAACACCCACACAACTCATTTAACATGGAGAGGTAGAGCTGGTGCCTGCATAGAACCTACACCCCCATGTGCCAGTGTCTACGACATGGAAAGGTACTCCGCAGGCTACCAAAAGAGAAAAGTCAACACTAACCCAACAACAAAACCATTGACCTACAATCTGTCCTGCCTCTAAAATATGCTAGGGCAATGTGGCACAAACCTCGTGGGAGTGACCAACCCTTGTCTGATTTGACTTAAGACCCACTCCATGAGATGGAACCCATACCTGACACTTTTTGGGAGACCAAGAACCAGAGTCTAGACAGCCCAGGGGACCTAGTGTAAAACCAAATGCTATTGGTCTGAAAAAAAGAAAAGTAACAATAAAATGACTCCTAACGATATTCTGCTATACTCATAGATCAGTGCCTTATCAGACATCATCAGAGAAGCTTCCTCCTGCTGGAGATGGGAACAAATACAGAGACCCACAGCCAGAGACTATGCAGAGAGAGAGGGTGAGGGGAAACATAGCTCTAATTGAGATATCTCCATCAAATCCTCCCCTCAGAGCTCAGGGAACCAGCGGAAGAGGAGGCGGAAGGAGTTGGGAGACAGAGGAGATGGAGGACCCCAGGATAACAGGACCTTTTAAAACAACTGAGCAAAGCTCATATGACCTCAGAGTCAGAAGCAGCAGTCACAGGGCCCGCACAGGTCTGCACCAGGTCCTCTGCATGCACACCATAGCTTTCAGTTTAGTACTTGGATGAAATTCCCGAACGTGTGAACGAGTGGGTCCCTTTTCTTGGGACTCTTATTTTTCTGTTGGCTTGACTTGGCCAACTTGGATATGAGGATTTTCATTTCATCTTATTATATTTTATTTTGTTGATTGTCACCTCTTAGAAGCCTGTTTTTTTTTTTTTTTTTAAAGCTTGGTTTTATGGGTTTTGTTTTGTTTTTTTTTTGTTTTTTGTTTTTTGTTTTTTTGAGACAGGGTTTCTCTGTGTAGTTTTGCGCCTTTCCTGGAACTCACTTGGTAGCCCAGGCTGGCCTCGAACTCACAGAGATCGGCCTGGCTCTGCCTCCCGAGTGCTGGGATTAAAGGCATGCACCACCACCGCCCGGCCCGTTTTTTTTTTTTTTTTAAAGATTTATTTGTTTATTATGTACACAATGTTCTGTCTGCATGCGTGCCTGCACTCCAGAAGAGGGCACCAGATCTCATTATAGATGGTTGTGAGCAACCACGTGGTTGCTGGGAATTGAACTCAGAACCTTTGGAAGAGCAGCCAGTGCTCTTAACCTCTGAGCCATCTCTCCAGCCCCTATCTGTTCTTTTCTAATGAGAGACAGAGGGGACAGGATCCAGATGTGGGGAGGAGCTGGGAGGAACAGAGGAAGGTGAAACTGTATTTAGATTATATTGTGTGAGAAAAGAATCTATGTTTAATAAAAGGGGGGAAGATTCATGAAAAATGTGTATCTCTATGGACCATGAGAATCGAAGTTAAAATTACACTGAAATTCCATCTCACTCAACTCGGATGGGCCACCATTGGGACCACAAACAACCACCAAATTGCTGGCAGGGATGCAGAAGAAAAAGAACCTTTATACATCATTGCTGGAAATGTAAGTTAGTCTAGCCACTATGGAAAACAATGTGGAATTTCCTCAGGAAACTAAAGTTCAAATGACCACATGAAGAAGCCATGCCACTTGTGGGTATACACAGCCAAAGGAATCAAAGTCAATATGCAAGAGATCCCTGAGATCTGTGTTTCTTGCAGCACTACTCATAATAGCCAAGTTATGGGGTTAGCCCATCTGGTCATCTGCCATGAACAGAAAATGTAGGCTGTGTGTGTATGTATATAATATGTTACACACACACACACACACACACACACACACACACACACACACACACACACACCAGTATTTTCCTGCCATAAAGACTGCAAATATGCCATCTGGTCTTAAGAACAACTGGAGCTCATCATCATGCTAAGTGAAATAAGCTACACTTAGGAAGAAAGACACGGCATGTTTTCTCTCATATGTGGGATCTGGATAAAAATAAATAAATCAGACCTGAAATAGAAAGGTGAGTATTTTGAGGGAGAGAGGACCAGTGGGAGGGTGAGGGCATCAGGTAGGAATGATGGGGTGGTAAGTATGGCCAAAGAACATTGCATGTGCACGTGAAAACGTCAAAGTGGAACCCACTGCTCTGTGTCATTAATATATACTAATTTTTATGTGGAACACATTTTAAAATTCAAATAGTTCTGGAAACATGAGGTATTTTTAGTCTGTCTCATCCAGATCATAAAAATGTAAAGAAATGTAATTTTCTCTGGCATCTACTTTTCCCCTTGCTATCATTTAATCATAGTAGATTTTTTTTTTTCAAGACAGAGTTTGTCTGTGTAGCTTTTGGAGCCTGTCCTAGTAGATTTTAAAGGCATCACGTGGCAAGGACCACACTGGAACTTACCTCCTCTTCTTCTTGTTCTTCCTCCTCTTCTTCCTCTTCAGATTTTCCATCTTTGGGAGGCTCCTTCTTCCTTCTCCTGCGACTCTCGATGATCTCAGGGTCCCACTGCTCTCTAGAGTATATATACCCTGTAGAACTGTGCTGTCTTTGCCCAGAGATTCTTTGGCACAAATCATAGTCACCACACTATGAAACAACATTATGAGATCATTAAAACATTTGATTTTCTAGGAAGGCAGGCTCACACTAAGCCATGCTCGGGAGATAGGTGGAATAATTATCCCTTTCTCTTTCGGAATTCCCACCCTACGTTGTAGTCTCTTATAGAACCTCAGACATGAAGCTTTATAAGTCTGCCCATTTTTCTGAATTGCTCAGAAAAGTGTAACTTTTCTTTTTCTTCTTCCTGTTTCTTTTTTTAAAAAATGTATTTATCATCATTTTTATGTGTGTAGGTGTTTTATCCTCATGTATGTCCATGTACCATGTATGTGCCTGGTACCCATGAAGGCCAGAAGAGGGCATCAGATCCCCTGTAACTGGGTTTACAGAGGTTATGAGCCACCATATGGATGCCGGGAATTGACCTGGGTTCTCTGGAAGAGCAGCAGGTAATCTTAACCACTGAGTCATCTCTCTAGTCCCTCTCTTTTCTAGGCCCGATTTCTCTAACACTTTGGGCTTCTCATCCTCTTGGAATAAACTTCAGCTTTTCTTGAATTTAAATTTGAAATAAACTTTATTTCCTGTTTCATATTATCCACTAGATAAATTTAAATTTTTCCTTAAATTTGAGCAAATGCAATACTGTGATGGTATTTGCATTAAATTCTAGTCCAGGCAAATTTCAGTACATGATCTACACGTCAGGTCAACAGTCTTATTTGTCTAAGATTAATACATATGAGATTATCAGACATTTTATATAGAAGAGAGAGGGCGAGCAGAATAGTGAAAGGAATAAAAAATAGAACAGAAAATCAGTTTTATCTGCAGAGTTTCACAGGATTTTATAATTTTAGCTTAAAGAGGCTAAGAATGAAGGAAAATGAATCTCCTGCCAAAATATTGATATAAATGTGCAATTTTTATTGTCACTTTATGGAAAAAATATTTCATAAAATTCAGAAATGGGACCTGAAAGATCATGTTATATAGGCTTTAAATTCTGCAAACAGAGAAAACATATCCCACATGGTAACCAAAGCCCAAACCAAAGTATACAAATAACTTCCATCTTTCAGGATGCTTCCATATGCACGGATTCACTCAGTTCTCAGGCTACTGCAAAGGGAAGTAATCTGATATCTTGCAGACGGTAATGTCGCATGGTGGTCTTCCCATCCACCCCTGTGCTCTCCGTGTGCTTTATTAATGCTAGTGATGCTGTGAGAGCACAAATCCTGCTTTGAATGTTTTGTTGAACACCAACAGCAAAAACAATCTAGGTGAAGGGGCAGGGAATTGCTGAGCAAATGCGACGACCTGCGTTCGATTGCTGGAAGCTGTGAACCAAACTGGACACAGAAGTACACATCTGTAACCCAGTCCTCCTCCCGGGAGACTGGCGACTCTGAGAACAACTTCCTACAACCTCCACTGCGCATGTGTGCCTGTACTCACACACTCATAAATGAAGTGTCTGTCTTAAAATCCTAAAAGTATCTAGATGTTCTTTTAGGATAGTAATGCTCAAACATGGGAGACATAACTCATCTGGCCAGCTTGCTACACATTTCTGTGCCCCTTGTAACTTTCTAATATCAGAGTGGCTTAGCCACTTTCAAAAACATTGTCAGCAGCCGGGTCGGAGAGGAAACACCTATGATTCCAGCACTGAGCAGGCTGAGGCAGGAGGCTTGGGAGTTGGATGCCATCCTGGGCAACATATTCTTGTTTGTTTGTTTGTTTGTTTGTTTGTTTGTTTGTTTTAAACATCTGTGACTCTGGTGACCACCACACTCGGGGAAACAAAAGAAGCCAGTTACTGTGGACGCCACCCCCCTTGCTCATTTCCTGATTTCATCATGCCATCTCTATGTGGAGATGGGTGGTAGTGGTGTATGCACTGTGTACTAGAGAGGCAGACCTTTATGCAGGCTCCTAAGTTTTCACCAAAGGGATTTTAATTAATGTAGGTAATTAAAAAAAAAAAAAACCTATACATTGTAGGAAGTGATCATTGAGTTAGGAAGGTGCCCTGTTGTGCCTCAGACAGGGGTCCTCAAGGTTTAGAAGTGTGAGAATCACTTGGAAGACCCTGCAACCTAACAGCTGGAATCTACCCTCACTGCTTCTGATCCTTAGCTCAAGAATTTGCATTTGAACAAGCTTCAGGGCTCTGCGGCTGTTTGCTCTGAGAACCTACTCTAGACGCCTGCTGGCCATACGTGTTCTCTGTAGCACAAACCCCTTTAAAGTATCATGAAAGATGTATACTTTTTGTCGCAGAAAATATACATACACGCACATTTTTACATATAATTTAAGGAGACTTATGAGTGCTTTGAGACTCATGGGTCCCAAGCTGGAAACTTCTAGTCTATAGAAACTACAGGCTTTTTACCAATTAACCCCAAACTACTGAGAAGCTGGCATTGCACTGGGTTGTATAACACTTTGGTTACTCAGTGGACGCTAAGAGTGGAGACACTCGCTATCCATTTACAAAGGGACTAAGAACTTTGTATCCTCTACGGAGTCTTCTTGTTTATGGTGTCTACAGAAGAGTTCTCATCTCTGTCCTGGGAGACTCATTCTTCCTGAAGAATGGCTGGTCTCTTGACCAATAACTAGTTACAGCTCCCTTTCTGCTGCCTCAGGTTAGTATGCATGTGTGGTTAACTGGAATTATCAAATTGGCACAAGCTAGAATTACCTGGGCAGACAGACCTAGGGACTGTCTCGATCAAATTGGCCTGTGGGCATGTTTGTGGAGGACAGTCTTGATTGCTTTAATTGATATGGAAACCACCCAGCCTGAAATTAATTGCCCTCCCCCACCCCACCCAACCCCCAGCTTTGGGTCCTGGACTATAGAAGTGAGAGGAAGTTACCTGAACGTTAGACATACATACATTTGTCTGTCTCTACTCTTGACTGTAATGTGATGCCTAGGGATGTTGCAGGAGAATTGTCTATGTAGCCATTCACTGTGCCAAAACAGCAACCCTGAATCTAGGACAGAGTCATAGGTATTTTCAGTTCCTGCTGCCTTGACTTCGCTGCTATGACGGACCGTGTCCTTGTCTGTTTTCTGTTGCTGTGATACACACCGTGAGCAAAAATACCTCCGGGAAGAAAGGGTTTGCCTTACATTTTCGGGTTTTGTTTGTTTGTTTGTTTTTTAGGGGGGAAGGGTTTGTTTGTTTGTTTGGTTTTTTTTTTTTTTTTTTTTTTTTGGTTTTTCGAGACAGGGTTTCTCTGTGTAGCTTTGCGCCTTTCCTGGAATTCGCTTTGGAGACCAGGCTGGCCTCGAACTCACAGAGATCCGCCTGCCTCTGCCTCCCGAGTGCTGGGATTAAAGGCATGTGCCACCACTGCCCGGCGGCTTACATTTTCAAGCAACAGTCCACCATTGAAGGAAGTCAGGGCAGGAACCCGGAGCAGAAACCACGGAGGAAGCTGCCGATTGGCCTGTTTTCAGACTCAGTGCTCAGCAGGCTTTTTATGGAGACCAGAACCACTGGCCAAGAGATGGCACTACCCATTGTGGGCTGAGCCCTCCTGCATCATCAGCGTAACGCCCCACAGATGTGCTCACAGGCCAATCTGAGATGGGCAAATTCCTCAGCCGAGGGTCCCGCTTCCACGTCCCAGGTGACTCTACTTTGTACCGAGCTGAAAACAAAAACCAACCTGGAGTTGAAAATAAACATTTTTTCCCTATGCTGGCTTCTGTCAGGGTATTTATCAAAACGGGAATGAGACCAGGAAAATCAGAGCCAAGTTCAGCACTCCAATGTAGTGAACGTTTGGGGCCTTTGGGTCTGTGGGCTTTCTTTTCACCAGGTTTAATCTCTGTGTAATCTGTCCTTTACTTCCTGACATTACATTTGGTTTTAGTTAATGAAGCTTATCTTCTGCCTCTGTCAGCAAATGTTCTTATGTGGGTCATTCTCAAGTTTGATCAGATTTTTGTTTGTTTGTTTTACTACATAGCCTAGTCTAACCTTACTCTTGATTCTTCTGTGTGAGCCACCACACCTGGCATGCATCACCACACCTGGCATGCATCACCACACCTGGCATGCATCACCACCCCAGTCATGCATCACCACACCTGGCATGCATCACCACACCTGGCATGCATCACCACACCTGGCATGCATCACCACATCTGGCATGCATCACCACACCAGGCATGCATCACCACACTAGGCATGCATCACCACACCTGCCATGCAAAACCACACCAGGCATGCATCACCACCCCAGTCATGCTTCACCACACCTGGCATGCCATCATCACACCTGGCATGCATCACCACACCTATCATGCATCACCACACTTGGCATGCATCACCACACTTGGCATGCATCACCACACCTGGCATGCATCACCACACCAGGCATGCATCACCACACCTGGCATGCATCACCACACCTGGCATGCATCACCACACCTATCATGCATCACCATACCAGGCCTGCTCAGGATTTTGATCCAATCCTGCCCATAGTAGCAGCAGGGCTACAGCACACAGCGTGCTCAGCATTAGAAGACTTCCTCTCTCACAGCTGACCCCGACACACCCTTGAGTCTCAACAACAGAGCTGAGAACCAAATCTATGTGGAGCCATCATAAGCCCTTTGGGGAGCCAGGCAGAGCCTGAACACACAAGCTTTGCCATTCACCATTACACACTCAGACAGTGTCCTATCCAACTATGGTCACAGCCCATGAGGCAGCTGTTGCCATCTGTGTAAAGAGGAAATTGAAGTGTCTAAATATGATCTAATATGATCTGTCAAATTGTAGGAGACAATAAAGAGGAGAATTGGAAATATGATCCAGTCTTGACTCAATCAATGTCATACAGTGTGCCTTAACGTTATACATATGAGTCCTTTGCATATTCTTTGATTTAATTGCTAAAGTTATTAGAAGTGATTAGGTGCCATGCAGTGTACAAGGTCGGTGCTGACATGAACGAGTCATGATTATACTGTCATGTAGGGGTTGTGAAGGAAAATGGACAACTGTAACAGAGAGGTAAGTGATGATAGAGATAAACAGGGAAGCCTCCCAGAGAAGCAATGAACAGCTCAGTGGTAAGTGTGTGTGTGTGTGTGTGTGTGTGTGTGTCTGTCTGTCTGTCTGTCTGTCTGTCTGCTTGTCTGTGTGTCTGTGTGGTGGCACTGGGGGAGGAGCTGCCAGGGCAGGTTCTGATGAGAGGATGCCCACACCGCTTTACAAGAATTAGCTATGATTAAGTCTGGTGATGGGGCAAGGAAGTGTTTCTGGTGGGCGGAGCTTCAGGAGCACACGCTCAGAAGTGTGGTACGTAGATGACTGTTTCCATAACTACCCAGAGAGCATAGAAACATGGGCCGGAGACACGGCTTGGTGCTTCAGAGCATGTACAGCTCTTACGGAGGACCCAAGTTCATCAGGTGGCTCACAGCTGCCTGTGACTCCAGCCTTGCAGGGGGGAGGGGTCCGACGCCCTCTTCTGGCCTTCTTAAGCATCTGCACTCACTTGTACAAGCCCCGTCCCCCACTACTAAAAAAATAAAATAAATCTTTTTTTTAAAGTGTGAAAGCATTCCTTGAATTTAAGTTTTCTGAAAAGAAAAGATTTGCTGTTGCAGAAAGCAACTAGTATCCTTACCTTAATATTGATTATGACATCTGGTTGCAATTCTAAATTTTTAACAAGTTCTACTTGGTTCAAAGTGGTCAGGTTATCCTGTGTCAGTGTTGGTATTTCAGTGATGATGTAACCTATTAAAATATAAGTTAACAATTTATAATATCACTATGTGAGAGCATGGCTTTGTTATAGTTTATAAAATATTACATAGCTATTAACAAGTAAATGAAATTCATACAATTATCTGTCACAAATTTTAAGTTAATAGTTATTACCACATGAAGTATAGCTGTAAATATGTTTTTCTGATTAAAAAAATCACTGACTAGGAGAAAACATCTTTATAAATTCTAAGTTGGGGGCAGGCAACATGGCTCAGGGGGTAAAGGTAATTGTCACAAAGCCCAAGGACCTGGGTTCAATCCCCAGTGTTCATAGGACAAAAGAAGAGAACCAGCTCCCTCGAATTGTCCTCTGACCTCCACAGGCATGCCATAGTGTGTAAATGCTCCCCCTAAACCATAAGAATACGTAAATAAATGTTTTAAATTCTTTAAAAAACTAAGTCAGTTTGTTTTAGATGAGACACTTATGGAAAGAAACTCCATGCTAATACTTCTTTTAACTCAGGTTAGAAACGGTCACATGACTTTTATATGACCTATTATTTTCATTTTTAAATTAGTACTTAATAACCTAGTGGAACACATACATGTGATATCTATGTAGTTATAGAGAGTGATGAAACAACCATGTGCCTGCTGTACAGCTTAAGGAACAGAGCACAGTATGATTTGGGCTTTAGAACATTTATTGGCTTTCATTCCCACACAGAAGCTGAAATCTTCTCTTTGAAATGTGTCTTGGGTACCACCATCACATTGATTCCCTCCATATACTTTTAAATTATGTCACTTGCTTTCCCAAGAAACTTTTCTCTCATTAGTAAAATAAATCTCAATTCCTCAGCTAGAAATTAAAGGACTTCAATATATTTTTCTGCTTTTTTTAATTTTTTCCCCTTTGAGGAACAATTGTAAACTATGTTTCAGCCTTGAGAACTTAGCAAAAATTTTATGAAAAGTAATTAAAGTGAGATAGTTATTGAAAGGACAAATGGTGTTATCGGTGGCTTCATTTCTGGTTTGCTTTGATACAGTTTTTTACTGTACCATATTTTATTTTTAATCCCTATATTTTTATGTAGCTTTTTAGATTTTCAGCCCTGAGAACTGAACCTAGGGCTCTGAATATGCTAGGCAAGTGCTCTACCACCCAACTACACTTCCAGCCTTAACTCTAGAGTCCTAACAGTTACAAAGTTCTCCCTTGACTCTCTTCCGGAATTTTCCTTTCAGCCAACAAATCTATTTCGGTGGACGTCTTTCTCCCGAGGCATGCTTGTGCTTCTTCCCATCTTTTGCAAATATCTCAGCGTTTGCCTCTTTTCTTTTGAGTTGCCCTGGCTTCAGTGGCCTTGTCTGAAAAACTAGAGAGAGCAAAGCCCTTACTCAGAATCCTTTTGTGCAGGGAGAGACTTTTGGGGTGTGGCCAGAGGGCAGGCTGGGTGAGCAGGAGTAGCCCTGGCAAGGTAGTCTCAGGGGGAAGCAGTTCCGGTTCTCACACCGCTGACAAGGCAGCAGTGGCCGGGTGAACAGGGAGCAGATGGTTGAAGCCACAGACTGCAAGAAGGCCAAGGCACCTCCTGGACACTTGGATTCATCAGGTAGCAGAGCGCTAAACAACACTGAGGGCATTTAAAAAAGCAAATGTGGCTAGGTGGTAGTGGTGCACTCCTCTAATCCCAGCACTCAGGAGGCAGTGGCAAGAGTTCGAAGCCAGCCTGGTCTGCAGAGTTCCAGGACAGCCAAGGCTATATAAAGAAACCCTGTCTCGGAAAAAAACCACCGCCAACAAAAAACCCCAAAAGCAAATGTGGACACTAGAGGATTAAAAACAAAGAAGCACTTGAATCTATCTGAGATGCTGTGGAATATTATTTTAAGGTGTGTTACATTTGTTTATGCTGTGGAATATTTGTTTCATGATGCAAAGATGTGTTGCATTCTTTTATGCTGCATTTGTTTAACTCTGTGAAGCTGTGTTACTGTGCCTGTCTAAAACACCTGATGGTCTAATAAAGAGCTGAATGGCCAATAGCAAGGCAGGAGAAAGGATAGGCGGGGCTGGCAGGCAGAGAGAATATATAGGAGGAGAAATGTGGGAGGATAGAGGAGCAAGAGAACAAGGAGAGGAGGACGCTAGGGGGCAGCCCCCCAGCCCCCCAGCCCCCAGCCCCCCAGCCACACAGCCAGCCACTGAGTTAGAGTGAAAGTAAGATATACAAGTGTAAGAAAAGGAAAAAGCCCAGAGGCAAAAGATAGATGGGTTAATTTAAAGTTAAAGAAAAGCTAGCTAGCAACAAGCCAAGCTAAGGCCAGGCATTTATAAGTAAGAATAAGCCTTTGTGTGTGATTTATTTGGGAGCAGGGTGGCAGGTCCCCCAAAAGACCAAAGACCAAAGAGAAAAGTGTTTAAAAAAAAAAAAAGCAAAAACAAACAAGATGCTCAGCTCAATAGGGGCTGTGAGGTTCCTGAGTCAAAAACAATAGAAAGGAATCCAAGAAACTGCCAATGGTGCTTCCCTGTGCACGCACGCATGCACACATGCACGGACATACCACATACCAAAGTGAGAAACTTCTGGAGACTTGAGCTTCTCCAGGATCAACTTCATGACGAGCTCGTCTGGGATGCTGTGACCGCCCACCAGCATTGACTGCAGCTGGAACAATCACAGAGGCTGGGGGTTACTGCACACTCTCTGTCTAGGACTCACAATTTTTGAGTTAGCGTAGTAACGTGGAAATATAGATTTACTTACCGTGGTTCCCATTTCAGTCTCGGTGGCAGTGATTTCTTCTAAAACTGACAAGGCTAAAACAGAAGTTCAACATATGAGTGCAAGCTGAGATTCACATCGCTAAAATAAGAAACATTTTGTGAATGTCTGGGAACTGGTGGCTAAGTCACCTGAGACATATTAATGTGTGTTAGATCATTTAGCGTTGGCCAAAGTAGAGGCAAAGGACTGGTCTGTGTAGAGCTTTCCTTGGCCATTCCACCAGCTTAAAATCTTAGTGGAGTAACTCCCTCGGGGCCACTGTGCCTTGGGTGACTGTGCAGTAGACGGTAGGAGGATGAAATGATGTGGTGTGACGCTGATGTGTAAATTGTCCCATATCATGTAGAAGTATACAGCAGTATCATCAGTCTAGACCCTCCCCTTTTCTTTCCCCCGAGACAGGGTTTCTCTGTGTAGCTTTGGAGCCTGTCCTGGAAATTGCTCTGTAGCTCAGGCTGGCCTTGAACTCACAGAGTTCTGCCTGCCTCTGCCTCCCAAGTGCTGTGGGACTAAAGGCATGCACCACTACCACCCGGCCAGTCTAGACCCTTTTAATGCCCGGTCTCGTTAACTGTCCGTGTTGATAGTATAGAAGAAGAAGAATGCATCAGGAAATGTGAAAATGGATAAACACTGATTCAAAAGAGGAACCCTGAGAACCCCAGTCACTCTGTGTCTCTGCTGGAAGATGTCCTGGTAGGATGGTGGGAGCTTGACCTAGAGGAAGACTTGCTGAGTTAGGGCACCAGCTGTTGAGAATGTATAGAAGCCTCGACATTCCTTCAGATTTCCTAAACATGAACTTTTCTATTTAAGAAAATGGGCTGGAGAGGTGGCTCCATGCTAAGATAAACGCTGCTTTTGTAGAGGCTCCACACGGCAGCTCAGTATCGTCTCTAACTCCAGTCCGGAGGATCCAAGACCTCTTCTGGCCTCCGTGGGCACCAGGAACACAAGTGCACATTCATACGTGAGGGAAGAACAGCCATACACAGAAAGCAAAAATAAACCTTTCTTTAAAAAGGAAAACTTCCAGGCCGGGCGGTGGTGGCGCATGCCTTTAATCCCAGCACTCGGGAGGCAGAGCCAGGTGGATCTCTGTGAGTTTGAGGCCAGCCTGGGCTACCAAGTGAGCTCCAGGAAAGGCGCAAAGCTATGCAGAGAAACCCTGTCTCGAAAAACCAAAAAAAAAAAAAAAAAAAAAAAAAAAAAAGGAAAACTTCCGAGTTCTACGTGAATGCGTTCTGTGTTACTGATTGTTCTGCACAGACTTACAAAAGTTGTGGCATCTCAGCTCTACTAACAGTGTCTGGAATGCCCATTTCATAACATCCTTGCCAACAGTGATTACCATTAGTTCAGGGATTTTAATGATTCACCACCAACTTGTTAGACAAATATGAATCAGTGTTATTTAATTTTTAATAATATGATTTTAAACCTTCTTGTATTTCTTAGATTTAGTTCTACTTTTCTGAGTGTTGTGTGTGTACTGTGTGTATGTATGTGTACATATGTACGTATGTATGTGTATGTACACACAGGTGCACATGTGAGCACATGTGTGTGGAAGCTAGAGGCCAGCCTCAGGTCTCACTCCTCAGGAGCCGTCCACCTTGAGTTTTGAGACAGGGTCTCCCTGGGGCCTGGGGCTTGCAGCCATTTAGGCCAGGAGGCCAGTGAGCTCCAGGGATCCTCCTATCTCTGCCTCCCCAACACAGGATTGCAAACATTTGCCACCACACCTGGCTTTTGTTTACCTGGGTGCCGGGGATCGAACTTAGGTCCCCATGCTTGTGGGGCAAACGCTTCAGTGACTGAGCATTCTCCCCAGCCCGTCTCTTGATGATTTCTTATTCATCCTTTTCCTTACTTTTCTATTAAGAAGTAAATAGCTTTACTGATTAGAAGGACGTGTGTGTGTGTGTGTGTGTGTGTGTGTGTGTGTGTGTCTATGTGTGTGCATCAGCCTGTTGTCTTACATGTTTCAAAGAATGTAAGGAAATATATAAGTAAAAGTATACTATTTTTTTTCCAATGGAGATAATAAAGTTCTGGAAAATTCTTTGAAGAAAAGCTTCAGTTATTTCTCTTTCCAACTCTAAGAAGATGCTCATCACACACATAAGCAGTTCTGATGGAAATAAAAGTTTAGAGGAAAGACAGAGACATTTAATAAACGTGACTGGGTAGATGCTACTTGAAAGTTGATATGAATCAGGTGGATAAATGTGTGACGAAGGAAACATGATAAAACATTAGTTATGGATTATTTATTTATTTATTTATTTATTATGTATATACAGTGTTCTGCTTACATGCATGCTTGCGGGCCAGAAGAGGGCAACAGATCTCATTATGGATGGTTGTGAGGCACCATGTGGTTGCTGGGAATTGAACTCAGGACCTCTGGAAGAACAGCCAGTGCTCTTAAATGCTGAGCCATCTCTCCAGCCCAGTTATGGAATCTTAATTGGTGTTCACATGGAATTCTATGTTGTGAATCTTTTAAATTATTCATACTAAAATATTGGGGAAAAATTAAATTTACCTTCCACACGAATGCATTTCCATGCCTGTGCTATATTACGGGCTAATGTTGTCTTCCCAGAGCCCTTTAAAAGAGAAATGTTATTAAAACCCAAAAAAACATTCATTTCATGGTGAAGCAGAGGCATCAATTTAAAGAATTCTATTGATGATTATTACATAAATGTTTACCCTATAAAATGAAGAGGGTCCTATACATTTAGAACTTAATTTTTCTCCACTAATTCTTGTATATTCCAATATCCTAAACTTATTTAAATACATTATGATTGAAGGAAATTGGGAAGCTATACTTGAGACCAAGAAGCTACACATCAAGATATTGCAAAAATTTATCATTCTAATTATAAATCATCATAAAATATATTGAGATTTGTCATTTTATTTTCTTCCTAAAAGAAAAGGGTAATTTTGGTGATTTCCACTTAATAATTTTATTTCCTCTCTTTTTTTCAGCTCTGGGGTTCAAAATATTGTGGCTATGTGGGTGAGAACCTTGCCACTGAACGATGCCATTGACCCTACATTTATTTCTTGTTTTGAGATGGAGCCTCAGCTAAGCTGCCCAGGCTGGCCATGGACTCACTCTGCAGCCTGAGCAGGCCCCATCGGTGTGGTCCCCCTGCCTCAGCCTCTTAGACAGCCATGACAGCAGTCTCAGCCCATACGGATACACCTCCTAACTGACATCTTCGGAGAGCATCCTGTTTCAAAGTTACAAGGTCATTCTCATGGAGTCGTATCTGCACCTGGATGTTTTCAGTGTTGACACTTAGAACCAGGTTCTTAGAAACATAATGAGAATTGTTGGAAATGATTCTTGGTTATCTATCTGTCCTATGGTTCCTATCAAAAATTAAGCCGAAGATGGGATCCCCCTTGGCCTTGGCTGTTCTGGAAGGTTCTCTAACTGACTAGCCCAGTCTTCTAACTATCGATTAGCTCAGTGGCTGAACTCACACGGAGGTCCTTCCTCCTGCTGCCTGGAAGTGAACAATTTTACCACAGCTCCTTCTGTGTTCTCCCCATTTTGCAGGAAGACAGTAGCTGGTTCTCTAACACACTACAGGCCCATTTGCCCTCAGCACCTTCTGCTATTAATAGACATCTCAGTACATCTCACAAAGCTTGAGAGCATCACGACAAGTTTCTAAGGATATCTTATATTCAAATCAAATCTGAAGCAACCTGAGATCACAAAGCAGCAACAATCACCATGGTTCAGAGTTTTGATAAGTTATATCCTTATAATATTAAAACCAACACCAATGTAGCCTAGGTTTCTCTTCTAGTGCTCAGCATAAGAAGAGAGGCATGTATAAACTCAAAACCAATATTATATAACAGTTGAAGTGATATTATGAAAATCTATCAGACACTAAAAAAATGAACATAATATGTAGTTTCCATCTTGTATGGTAATATAAGATTGCTATTTTAAAATAAAAAAACACCAAATGTCAGAAGAGATTACTTACTGGTTTTCCAAATATAACAAAGCAAGTAGGTTTGGACAACAAAAAGCTTCTCTCAGTTTCGTCTTCATTAAAAATATCTGCAAATGGATATTCTTCTGTCTTCTCTGCAGAAGCCATAATAGAAAACACTGCAATAAAAGAAGCAAAGCTTACAGTTGTTGGAGCAGGAAGGTGGGGAAGAACTCCACGAAGTTACTTAGCCCTGGGGCCGTTCCGTATCATGAAACGCTGAAGAGAAACAGCATCTAACCAAAGCTGTTTAAAAGAAAAGTCAACATGGCCAAAAGATCAAATTGAAAAAATATACAGACACACATACACATTGTAATACTTATTTATATTTCTACAAGGCAGATATTTAAATCATTTTTGGAAAGCTTTTGCTAGTTTGAGCTGTTAAATAGAGTTCTGGGCACAGCCCACCACTTTAAATATTATATCTGCAATAGTAGATTTTAATTTATGCTGCTTTTGTTGGAATGAATGAGAAATAAATTGGGTCAGTGAGTTTTCGGATTGTACAAAAACCATATCTTATTTCCAAGCATTTGTAAATTGCTTACATATTTGAGTCAATAAAATATTTGCCCAGATAATGAATCGGTTATGTAAATAATAAAAATAACATAAACCATTTTTCTTGACTGCAGTGAAATGTTAAGAAAATGTCTTTGGCAAGCCGTTAGAGAAAGGTATTAAAGGTTCCCAGAACTGGTAAGTTAGAGCAAAGTTATTATGAGGCCAGCACATTTGTTACTGTGCTGTGCTCCCTGGAACAACCAAGGGACATTCCTTCCACCAAGGCCACAAGAAACTGAACACATTCGGAGGCACAGGAAGGCGTTCCCTGGTAGTGGCTGTCCTTTGTAGCCCGGGGCTGAGGGCAGGTGAGGCTGTTCTGCTCCTGGGTTCCCTCCCATATGTCACTGGGGATGACCAGCTTTGGAAGAGCAGAGGCCATTGATAAACAAAAATTCAAACTGGGAAGGAGTCTCAGGAGAGCAAGACCCACAGTGATCAGCAGCGATGTTAGAAACGTGGTGGTGTTCCTAAAGCTGAGACCCAGGAGGAGGAGGCAGAGGAAGTGTTTGCTGACACACACCTAAAACATAAGGAACAGCTGAACCACACGTTGATGCATCAGCAGTCCCAGGGACACAGTGAGTCCTGCTTCCAGCCCAGGAGCTGACTTCCTGAAGGGAGGCTAGCAGCCCTCGACAGACCGAGCAATACTCCATAAGTAGTTTCACTGGTGATGCCACAGTCCTTCTCTAACGGAAGCTTGTAACCATCAACAGGAGGAACGTGGGAACTGACACACGCCTTTCTTTCTCTAAGGACTGCTGGGTGGAGAGCCCCAAAGCTGAGCAAGTGCGGCAGCAGCCCATTGAGTGGTAAAATGAGAACTGTGACAGAGCTGAAGCAGTCTGGAAGGGCAAAAGCAAGGCTCATAAATATGCAGTCCAGGCTCCCTGCTCCGGGCCCTGTCATCTGTTTCTTATGTTTCTCTTTTAGGCCAAAACTCAGGTGGACTTCTCTGGGAACAGTTGACAGACGGAGAAAACCATCCCAGGAGAATCACGATGTATTGGTGCACACTGCATTGGAACACTTCTAGATTATAGTTCCACTTGAAGGTAGCTCTGAAAAATAGTGATTGAGGGAAATCTTCCTATAGGCAGAGCCTTAAGTGGAGCTTATAATTCCTCAAGCCTGTGGGTGATTCTGAATGGCTTCATCAAAGGCCTCCAGGGCATAAAGCCAGATGAGAAAGGGAATACCAGAGGAGCCTGTGGTTGGACTTAGACACAGTTTGGCAGATACATTTAAAGTGAGCTCTTCCCATCCATGTTCTTGTATGATCTCCTTCCCTTGAATGCAAGTGGGACGTGTGACTTGCTTTTCATGATTCTCGTAAATTATATTGGACTTCATCTTATGTGAGAGCCCACAACTGACTCAGTTTCCCAGTTTGAATCTGAAGTCTATTCTGAGTCAATAGAGTTCAAGCTTGTTTGCTCCAAGGCTGTGAGAAAGTTCTGATTAGCCTGCAGAGTCTCCTTGAAGGGCTGTGAGAAAGTCCTGATTAGCCCACAAGAAGGAACACACTATCTAGCTAGACGTAGGCTGCTGATGCCAGCCACAGGTACATTGAGATAGAAAATGAAGTTGCCTGCTCCTTGACTCAAGGACGGGGTAGATAGTGGTTGAATGCCCGTGCTGTGCATTTTTCTGCCTCTGTCCTTCAAAACTGTATATAAGCTGGCTGCGAAATAAACTTGGGGCTGTCCGGTATTGACAGGCAGACCTCTCAACTCTTTTCTGTCTTCTTCATTGTCTCTTCAATTCGCACGCCTCTACCCAGCTACCCAGCTGACTGTCGGCAGGCCCGACAATCTTAGCAGTTGGAGAGACACTTCCTGTTGGCTCAGAAGTAAGCTGCTATGTTGTAAGAGGACCATGTGGCAAGGAATGGGGTCTGGTCTCCAGGACTGGAGAGCAACACATAGCCAACAGCTCAAGTGGACAGGAACCTCAGTCCCATCACCAGAGATGAATTTTCCCAATAACCGACTGGATTCTTCCCTAGTCATGTATCCAGTTGAGAGCACATTTCAATCAACACCCGACTGCAGACTGCCCAGCTGACCTATGCCAGGCTCCCTGGCCAGGGAAACTATGAGTTAATAAATGTTTTAAGATCTTAATTTGTGGCAATTTTTATACAGGATGGAAATCTAGTCTCAGCAAGGATAAAATGTGTAGATCTCTCCATTCATCAACCATCCATTGGTGAAGTGGTCCTGAACAAACTGGAGAACAGAGTGATTATCCAGGAGATGCCAGTCAGTCTTCCCTTGGTCCTCTGAGTAACACAGGTTCCTAAATGGGAACACTTTGGTGGCAGGATAGAGTGACAGAGACTATGCGGTGACTTAATAAGGCTCCCTCTCATAATCCCTACAACAGATGCTCTCCATCTCCACAGCTGAGATGAGGTAAAACCAATATGATATGATCTCTTGGGGGCCAGAACTTCCACCACAGGCAGACTGGTTACACAGGATCTTGTCCTACTGTGAGGGACCAGTGACAGAGGAGAGGAAGGTGAGTTTGCCTTCCCCATCCAAAGTCTGTTGACCAGCACACCTAACGAAGGCTTGAGTTTGTCTCATTTATCACCATGAATCTCATAGAACATTGTCTGGGATCAAAGCATCCTCTTCTCAGTAAAGTAAATATTGTAAGAGGTGTGTAAGTGTGGGATCTATTGTCTCTACCACATCCCAGCTCTCTGCTGTGGGATGTTCTGTATGACAAATACGTTAATAAATAAAACACTGATTGGCCAGTAGCCAGATAGGAAGTATAGGCGGGACTAACAGAGAGGAGAATTAAGGGAACAGGAAGGGAAGGAGGAGATTGCCTGGAGCTGCCTCCAGGACAAGGAAGATGTAAGGTACCAGTAAGCCACAAGCCACGTGGCAAAGTATAGATTAATAGAAATGGGCTAAGTATAAGAGTAAGAGCTAGACAATGATAGGCCTGAGCTAATGGCCAAGCAGTTTAAATAATGTAAGAGTCTGTGTGTTTATTTTATAAGTGGGCTCCGGGACTGGTGGGACTTGGCAAGAGCTGGAGAGAAATTCTCCAGCTACACTCTCCTAGAAGTTGCTGGTGTATTAGACAGGCATCTCAAAGGCCCAGGTATGGCGCTGTTTAATATTGTGTGGGACAGAGAAAGTCAGCATACTTCAAGATGAGGATGATACTCTGAGCCAAGTAACAGAAGGGGAGATGTGGTCCTTATCCCCATCACTCTGTGACTGCTTTGGGCAATCCCTCACAATTCAAGACTCCAGTGGTGATGGTGGACTGGGTTTGATGGATAGGAGAGATGATGGTTGTAGCAGAGATCCTAGTCAAGGTTTCACAAAACGGAGACTGCTGCCACCACCTGGCCATTTTTGGCGCCTCAAGCCTTTGAGGAGTCCCTACTGGCAGATGGAGCTAGGTTTGGATTGTATAGTTGGGGTTGGGAAGGTAATCTTGAACTCTGGGGAGTCTCTGAGACACTTCTTCATGCTAAGACGCAGAAATGAAAGCTGGTTACCTGAAGGACAAATAACCTAGACCCGCATGAGTCCTGGTCAAGAGTAAGGAAATCCTAGAATGAATGGTAAAGAGGGTGACGATGAGTGATCAGTTCCAGACCCAGGGTCACCTGCAGCAGGGGATGCTGCGGCTGATTCCATTCATTTCCTTTCTGCACGTCCTTTCCTCTTAGACATTGGGACGAGTCACCTCCTTCAAGGATTGGTGGTGGGATGGTGTGACTGTGAACTGCGGAGCATGGATATGAATGGCTCACGTGGTGTGACCATGATGTGGGAAGCATGGGTATGAATGGCTCACATGATGTGACCACGATGTGGGAAGCATGAGTGTGAATGTCTCATGTGGTGTGACCACGATGTGGGAAGCATGGGTATGAGTGGTTCAAAGGGCAGACGGGCAGAAGATGCTACAACAGCTCTCCATGCATGTGACATACACCTTTCTAGGCAACTGCTCGACTTTTGAGGACCAGCATGTGGAATTCTGTCTATGAGTTCCTCCAGCTTCCGCACGCTATTTGAGCACAGACAAAGTGGAAGTTCCAAGATATCAGTTCTCCGTGATAGCAGGCTTCAGCCAGTAATTGATGGGAGCTGGTGAGTAGACCCGATGCTCCTTTGCCCCCAGAAATAGTTCCAAGACATGTACTCCTTATTCCTACTGAATTTAACTAATCACTAGGTTTGCTTGTTAACACCCCCCCTTCCAGTTCCTTCCCTTCCTTGACGCTGTTTCCTGGGATTACCCCTTACATAAACAACTTGGTACTTTTTAAATTGTCTCTTTTTTTCTGCTTCTAGGTGATGCAAACGAAGAAAGTCCTCAAAGGGAAGTGTTTAATTGTAGTATAAAATTATTATTTTATATTAAAAACAATATTTGAAAATCAGAATTGTACATTTTTAAAAAGTGGCTTTCCTAAACCAAAACATTCTGCAAAAGTTTAGCTTACATTAAGAAGAGTTGATTTTTCATTATGAAATGGAAAAGTTGCAAAGTTCAAGATGGAGATAAGTGGATCCCTGGGGCTTATTGGTTGAAGAACAGCATCCAGGTTGACCCCTGGCTGCCCCCCCTCTTACACACACACACACACACACACACACACACACCAGTGTAAAATGCCAGAACTGACACTCCCACCATCTTTCTAGTTTCTCAATAAAAAGGAGATGCATAAAAGCATGAAAACAAAACTAATAATAAATACCCAAATACTTTAGAAATCTTGTAACGTCCCAACTTTGAATCCACAGCAAACCTTAATATCACATTTAGCTAAGTGTTTGCACTTTTAAAGTGTTATCCTTTCAGCAGTGGATTCTGGGGTACAGAGGGGTCCCCGGGAAACTTAGCACTTCCTGTCCAGGCTAGTTTAGTCACCATTATCTTACACTCTGTTCGGCCTGCATCTGTGAGGTAGATACCTTAGTCGCTGAAAGGAGAACGGGTTTTGAAAAGTTGATTTATTGAGTTTTGCCAGAAAAACAGCTCAAGAAGTGGACTTCCCTGCCACTGATAACAAAACGCATCCAGACGGTGGACAACGGTCCTCACACCTCCGGGAAAAGGGTTGCTTACCTGGCCCCTGTGGACCCGGGACCAACAACAGCTACTTCCAGAGGCTGCAGGGATCTGTTGGGCGGTTGCCCTGGA
The DNA here is from genome assembly GCF_049852395.1 of Peromyscus maniculatus bairdii. Taxonomy (NCBI): domain Eukaryota; kingdom Metazoa; phylum Chordata; class Mammalia; order Rodentia; family Cricetidae; genus Peromyscus; species Peromyscus maniculatus. The sequence continues at coordinate 14,155,119 of NC_134867.1, forward strand.
AACCTGTGGGCGGCTTGCAGGGCCCCTTGGAGGGCGGGGCCTCTGGAGGAGGCGCTGTAATTCGAGCGAATTCCTAAATGCGTGCTTTTGTGTTCGTAATTAAAAAACACCCTTCCACTCAAATGCGGAGGTGATGAGCAGAGTCAGTGCGTATATTGTCTTCTTAATGTCCACTTACGTCCCGAAAGCAAACGGAAAAACCTCATATTGACCAGAACGGCCCCCAGCACCAGCGCGCTCCCCTGCAGGGCTCTCCCCTACCCCGCACCGTCTCTTTAAGAATTCGCGGACGGTTAACCTCACACATAAAATGTGCAAATACCAAAGGCGCCACACTGAAGTAATTAGGAAAGATTCGTGGGCCACACAGCCACAACATGAACTTTATTGACTCTCACGGGAATAAAATAGGCGACGAAAGAGGGGGAAATCACAGGCACTCAGAAAGAGTAGACATGAAGAAACAGACCAATTAAAACACGGAGAAGCCGATTGGAAAGGAGACTCCGGTCACCTGACCTCCTTTCCTTAAGGATCAAGATACAGCAGAGGCTTTGGAGCTTGACCTTAACAAAGATGGCGCCCTTAGCGTCCGCCCTCCACAACGCCGTACTCCTGTAACCCCGCCCCCTCGCGTCTGGGCGTGGCTTGGTGGGAGGCGTGGCTTGGGAATACGGAAGCACTTTGCGGCCCCCGGCGGCTGCAGGTTTAGCGCTCTGAGGTTGTTTTTTTTCTCGGCGGGGTCCGGTGAGCTGGGTCTGCAGAGTCTCCTCCCTCGGCCTCCAGGGACGGACCGGGTCCGGCAGCTGTCACGCCCTGGGCCGCGGCCTGGTGCCCCGTAGTGGGGCCGCCATTGGCTGGAGCCATGCCCACGGCCGCTGCCCCCATCATCAGCTCCGTCCAGAAGCTGGTGCTCTACGAGACCAGAGCGGTGAGTGTCTGCTGCTGCGGCGGGAAGGACGGACGGGGCGGGACGGACAGCGCTGCGGGGTGGGGCGGGGACGCTGCGGGGTCGAAGGGCAGAGGCAGCACCCCGCATTCCCCGCCTCCCGGCCCTGCAGCAGCACGGTGGGAAACGGCCTCGGAGGGAGCTCGCCTGCAAGGGCCCTGCAGCCAGACTCTAGTTAGTGGGTTTGCGTGTCTGTTCTGATGAGGAAGGAGGCTTGGCTGGAAGATGTTCATGCAGACAGGTGCTTGTGACACACAGGAACGGCGGGCGCACAACTTCTGAATGAGTTCGTGGATTCCTTTCCGCTTTCTCAGACTCTGTTAAGGTTCTTGAGTCCACTCCTTGTAGTTACTTTTGCCTAGGTAGCTTCTATTTTGCATCCCATGGTATATTGTCACTGTGGTCGGTGTTAATCACATGGCGCTGTTTTTGCTGAGACTTGGGGTTCTGTGCCGTGGACAGTTAGGTTACTAGCTGTCCGGCTTGTAGAGTGATGATGCTAATCGAGTTTCATGTTTTCTCATTTCTGTAGTTGGAAAAAAGCTACTACAACGTAGCTTATTCGAATATGGCCTTCACCGTGATATTAGGGTTGGTGTTTAAGTTAATTCCTTCCTGGTCACAGCCTTATGAGTGTCTCATAAGGTATATTCAGTGAAGTGTGGTTAGTCTTTGAGAGAGAGAGAGTACAAGAAAGTATTTACCTTTCCAGTTTCTCACAGTCCTAGGAGTGTCTATCTCGTTTCGTGTGTACAATTACTGGTTTTAAATTAACTTGGCAAACAAGTCCATCTGACTGTATCAAGACCAGGTGATGGAATAATATTTACAAGTATCTTCACTTTTCTTCAGAGTCACACAGAAATATCATTTTGACATTGAAACAAAATTTTCTTTCTGTAAAATGAGCTGGTAAAGGTCCCCAGTAAGGAACGTAAGTAAATTGGCCCATAGGATTTTAGCCCACTGATAAGCCGAGTATTCTGGGCGCCTAGCTCAGATGTTGTGTTCCTTCTAAAGCAGAATTTCTTCTCCAGAACCCTTGAGTGGCAGCGATGCTGAGGAGGGTACACCCTGTCCCTAATTTAATCCCAGCTCGGCAGTCAGCAAACACATATGTGAGGTTGTGTGCATTTTTGTGCCTTGTCCAGTAAACTCACACCAGCTGGGGTTCCCAGTGTTCACACTCTACTTATTTCTGTCTCCCCCCCCCCACCTTTTCCCATCAAATCCTTTATGGTCCCAGCAGCACAGATATATACATACCTTGCGAGCACCACGTAGTCAGTGGCTACTAGTTCAGAGGGTTTGGCAGAGGAAACGTAGGTGCATCAGATGGATGCTAGGAGCCATTGCACGGACTCAATGGGGGACCCAACTCTCCAGCTCCAAAAAAGCAGGAACCGGATAGCAGGCTTGAGAACCTTCCCAGAAAGCCACCTCCAAAAGGTACAGGCACTGGGATGAAGGATGAGATGATGGACTCAGCTATGATTGGTTAGGGGCCCCTGGGGACAAATCGTGACAGTAATTTTCGCTGTAGGATTAACCCTACCTGTGGCAGGTAGATGTGGCAGGCTGTGTTGATTCTCTGAAGCTTGGTTCATATCAGTTAAGGAGATCTTTGTTTATTTCCTTATTTATTCTTGGGTTAAAGCAGAAAGATTGGTTTTGAGTCACCTGCTCAGAGATGAAGGGGCACCGCTCAGATAAGACATAAAATTAGTTAGCAACCGAGCAAGCGGTCTGGATGAAAAAACGCAAAGCTGGCTGTACTAATGGGAACCATGGCTAATGTTTATCGCATGGGTCTGTGCTGCCTGTTCTGAGGTCTCAGCATGTTTAGTGTTGATGAGAGGTCAGCGTGGTCCACCGTTACCATCACCGCTGCTGTTGTTGGTGTGGGAAAGGGGAGAGTGAGGCAAAGTGAGCTTAGGACGGTACCACTGCAGATGTGGTCTGGAACCTTCTGCTGAGTAGGGAGCTTTATGACCAGACTGAGATGTCCCATATGGAGGTTAAATGGGTAGAACTTTTCAGATCACTTCCACAGAGTGCCTCTTTCAGCCAAGATAACTAAGGTTCTGTCATTTTCTTATGAAGTGTAGTTGGAGGCTTACGAGTGAGGGTTAAGAAAGAGGCACTTAGAAGAAAATAAGACACGCCGAAAGCGTAGGTGTGGAGTTTGCAGGGAAGAGATGTGGAAGTAACATGTACCAAGTGTGGGTACAGGCTCCTTCGGGGAGAGTGGCCACTGTCAGTCTTCATCACTTAAATACTTCCTCAGCAATTACTAAGTCCACTGCTTACTGTTCCTAAAGTTTTGTATCCTGAGGCAAAGTTGCATAAATTGAAATGCACAGATCTAAACTGATGGAATTTGAGCAGAACTATGCATGTGTGTACTCTGTAGCCCTATTATGAATGAAACATTTCTGCTGCTTGAAAAAGTTCTCTGTGTGTCTAGTTACTTTTCTATTGCTGCCGTAAGACACCACGACAAAGGCAGCCTGTAGAAGAAAGTGTTTATTTGGGGCTTACAGAGGGTTAGAGCTCGCGGCCATCATGGCGGCGAGCATGGTAGCAGGTTGGCCAGTATGGTGCTGGAGCCGTAGCTGAGAGCTCACATCTTGAGAAACAACCGAGAGAGAGAGAGAGAGAGAGAGAGAGAGAGAGAGAGAGAGAGAGAGAGAGAGAGAGACAGACTGGGGATGACATGGGTTTTTGAGCAAAAGCATACACCCAGTGACACACCCCCTCCAAGATTGTCATGGCCACACTTTCTAATTCTCTCTCCAGAGTTCCACCAGCTAGGGACCCAGTAGTCAAAAATGGGGGCATTCTCATTCAGACCACACTGTGTCTTTACCCCGTCAACTGTCCATTCCATCTCTGGCAATTAATGTTCTATTTGTAAATGCTTGTATTAAAAGGAAGTTTCCTTTTAATTTTTATTTATGTGTATGTATGTGTATTTCTGTGTGTGTGTGCCACATGGATGCAGGTGCCTGTGGAGCCCTGAAGAGGGCCTCAGACCTCCCGGAGCTGGAGTTCTGAGCTGCCTGATAATGGGTGCTGGGAACTGAGTTTGGCTCTTCTGGAAGCGCGTCAAGGATGCTTAGCCACTCAGAAATCTTGCAATTCCTTCTATTCTATGTTTTTTTTTTTATATGTTAGATTATATATGCTTGTTTAAAAATATAACATAATGGGCAGTTGAACATAGTAGAATCTGTCCTGTAATATCATGCCTATAATCCCAGCACTAAGACAGAATCAAGAGAATTTCAAGTTCTAGGCCAGCCTGAATAGCATAGTAAGACCTTGATTGGAATAAACAGAACAGTTCCTATAATGGGATAGTACTGCACATTCTGTTAGGTCCAGTGCATTTTGTTCAGCATCATGTCTTTGCAGTTTATCCATACTTTTGTTACATCAGGAGTTTGCACCTTTTATCATTGCCTGTGTTCACAGTTGGCATATCAGTTTTTCCTGTTTATTTGGAGTATGAATAATCCACCTGTGAACATACTAGAAAAAGTGTATTTGTGTGCATAATTTTCATTTCTCTGTGAGTAAATACATGTGAATGCAATCACTGGTCACATGTCCTTGCACCCTGGAGAATTCCCAGGTTTGGTGAAGTAGTTGTACCTGTGTCCACTTCCGGCAGCCATGGATGTCGATTGTTTGTGTCCTGGCCAGCATTTGTGGTGTCCATACTCTTAGTTCCTTAATGACTAGTGCTGTTGGGCATATTCTCATTGCTTATTGCTCTTCCTTTATGAAGGCTCTGTTATTTCTTTTGCCCACTAATAGAATTAGGCCGCCTTTACATTACCGATTTGTAGGCATTCTTTATGTATTCTACAATCAAATCCGTTATCATATATGTTTTATGAAACTTATTTTCTAGAATATCCAATAGGTCACTTTAAATGATCATTTGATGAACAGAAATTTTACGTGTGTGTGTGTGTGTGTGTGTGTGTGTGTGTGTGTGTGTGTGTGTATGTCCGTGTGGAGGAGTGTGGAAGCCAGAGGTTGACACTGTCTTTCATTGAACCTGCAGTTTTCCATTTTGCTGGACTGGCTGGCCAGCGAGTGCCCCTCTTCCAGGCTGCCTGTCCGTGCTCTGCCCCAGCTCTGGGGTCATAGATGTGTTCCTTGTGGGGCTCTCTCTAGGGGCTGGGAATCTGTGCCCTCTGGGCCAGCTTTTAGTGTAGGAGAGTATCAAGATCATGATCCTCCTGCCGCAGTCTCCCCAGTGCTGAGATTATAAACAGGGGCCACCATTTCTGACCCTTCCTCAGTTTTTGTGTGTGCATACTGCTTTTCATATACAGTCTTTGTCAGTTCCCAGGTCATGATGATATTTTGGTTTGTCTAACTGAAAGGATTCAGAGTTTTAGCTTTTATGTCATAGTCTATTTTATATTAGATTCATTTATATATGACATATGTCCTAGTTAGGTTTACCGTTACTGTGATGAAGCACCGTGACTAAAGTAGCTTGGGGAGGAAAGGTTTTATTTAGCTTATGTTTCCACATCACAGTTCATCAACAAAGGAAGTCAGGACAGGAACTCACGCAGGGCAGGAACCTGGAGGCAGGAGCTGATGCAGAGACCATGGGGGGTGGGGAGGCTGCTTACCGGCTTGCTCCTCATGGCTTGCTCAGCTTGCTTTCCTTTAGAACCCAGGACCACCAGCCCGGGGATGGCACCACCCACAATGGGCTGGGCCCTCCCCCATCAATCACTGATTAAGACAGTGTTCTAAGGCTTGCCTACGGCCGCATCTTCTGGACACATTTTCTCAATTGAGGTTCCCTCCTTTCACATGACTCTAGCTTGTGTCAAGTTAACATAAAATTAGCCAGGACAACATAATACAGTCCTTATGTGACTTACCTATTGTAACAAATTACCCCGCCTCAAACTAGTGGATCTATACAGCAGTAAGCATTTAATACTTCACATGATTTCAGTAGACCGAGAGTCTGGTGGCTCTGCCTCTAGGTCTCACAAATTACAGTTAAACATCACCTGTGACACAGTCATCCGGAGGCCTAGATGGGATGTGGGATTTATTCCAGGTTACTTATCCATCTTGGTATGTAACTAGAGTTTTCCTGCCTGGCCCACAGTCAGGACAAATCTCTGTCACCTGCCAGTCCCACAGCTGCTCAGACCCAACCAAGTAAACACAGAGACTTATATTGCTTACAAACTGTATGGCCATGGCAGGCTTCTTGCTAACTGTTTCTATAGCTTAAATTAATCCTTTCCATAAATCTATACCTTGCCACGTGGCTTGTGGCTTACCGGTGTCTTCACATGCTGCTTGTCATGGCGGTGGCTAGCAGTGTCTCTCTCTGCCTTCCTGTCCCTCAATTCTCCTCTCTGTTAGTCCCGCCTATACTTCCTGCCTGGCCACTGGCCAATCAGTGTTTTATTTATTGACCAATCAGAGCAATTTAATATACAGACCATCCCACAGCATTGGTAAGCTGAACTGATTGTTGAACAAGATACTTTAGCTCCTGGCTCATGGACATTTCTGTAAGATTCCCGAGGTGTCCTTATTATTGGCTCTGTGGGTATGAGTAGAGGGAGAGAGAGAGAGAGAGAGAGAGAGAGAGAGAGAGAGAGAGAGAGAGAGAGAGAGAGAGAGAGAGAAAGAGAGATATATTCAGGTGTTCTATGTTGGGAGGGCCAGTCAAAGAAAGAGGCTCACTCCAAGATGAATTTCAGGCTCTCTGACAGCAAGAATGGGCAGTTTCTATGAACTAAACCCTGAACAGCAGTGCAAAGGCATATTCATTTATTGTTACACAAAAGTTGTTTTTTTTTGGGTAAAACAAGTTCCTCATACCAAAGCCCTGATCTGATCTATATGTGAGGAAAACCTCACACCCTGCAACGTTAGCCCTTAGTGTGTACTGTTTGCGGTACCCAACAATCTAAGATATCCACGTGTGCCAGGATAGTCTTGTGACCAAAGTCACACAAAGGCTGTAAAGCTCCTTCAGAAAAACAACTCTGTAGATAACAAAACAATCACTGTTTTCCACAATGATTTCTTCCAGGTCTAAGTACTTCTAGAAAACAACCATTCATTCTGATGTTTACCCTGGATACAGTGACTCTGTTAGATTCCCGCAACAGGGGGAGAAAGAGGGAAGGAAAGAAAAAGAGGGAGGGAGAGAGAAGAAGAAGAAGAAGAAGAAGAGGAAGAGGAAGAGGAAAAGGAACGAGGAGAAGGAAGGGAGGAAGGGAAGCAGAAACAGGGAAGAAATCACAGTGTCTTCATGATGTAAGCTCAGAAGTCATTCTCCATCATTTCTGCAATGGCTTTGGTTACCCAGGTTCGCCCTGTTCACTGGGCTGTGTGAGCTCACAGATATCTGGACATGATCTTGAAGGCTGCTCAGTACAGAGACTGATGTTTTTTACCCACAAATCAATCATCTAGTGTCATATGTTGGACAGATTCTCTTCTCTCTGTTGAGCTTCTTCGATGTGTTTGTGAAAAATGACTTGACTGAACAAATAAAGGTTAAACTATTGTGTTCTCTTTCCCTGTCTGTTTTCTCATGTCCTTACCACCTTTTCTTAAAGATTATTGTATGTCTTAGAGTCGGACATATTTTTCCAACTTACTTGGCTATTCTAGAGTTTTGTGTCTTCTTATGACTTCTATAGTATGCTTGCCAGTTTCCATTAAGATATTCTGTTGAAGGGTCTTAGCAGATGCTGGTAAGGTGGATGCTGTGCCAGCATGAAGATGGGTTGTGTTGGAGTTGCTTTGTGGGTGAGTTTTGAAAATAGGGGACTGCATAATTTTTTTTAATGGGTCTTGAGTTTTGATAAATTGTGTTTATCAAGAAATTTGTTCATTTCATTCCAGTTGTCAAATTTATTCGCATCAAGTTACTAATAAGACCTTGTTATCATCTTTTCAGTATTAGTAGGTTTTGTGGAAAAATTTGCCTTTTCATTCCTGACTTCAGTGTTTTGTATATTTTTCATCTATCCATGTGTGATGTTTTATCAACTTGATACAACCTCCTGTCACCTGGGAAAAGAGTCCCAGTGGCGGACTGTTTAGCTCAGGTTGGCCTGTGAGCACGTCTGTGGGGGATTGTCTTGGTTATGTTAATTGAGGTGGCTGCAGCCTGGGTGTGGTCTGGAATCTGAGTGAAGACAGGGAGCTGAGCAGGGGCATGTGTACATCCGTTATTCCCTTGTTGACACAGTGCAGTGGACCAGCCTCCCCCATCCTGATGGACTGGGTCTCCCCCCCCATCACCTCCCCCATCCTGATGGACTGGGTCCCCCTGTGAGCTAAAATTAACCCTTGTGCCCCCTAAGCTGCTTTTGTCAGGGGATTTTAATCACAACAATGGGAAATGAGATGAAGACATCCTTTAGTGACTGCCTGCCATTGAGACATTTATTTGTGTGTGTGTTTTTCATACCTAAAAAAAAAAAAAAAGGAATCCTTTCTGTGGGTTTTCATCTTGATTTTCATGACCTGTGATACCAACTCTGGCTGTAAGTACAATGGAACCAAACTGATGGGATGGAGGTGAATAATCCTCCTCTTTCTCTTCTTCCCCCTTCTCCTCCTCTTCCTCTTCCTCCTCCTCTTCTTTGGCAGTTGAACTGTACATCCATCCATTGTCACTTCAAGTGAGATTCATAACAATTTTCTCAGCTCTATGATCATGAATGACTTCAGGTTGCCAGTGTGACCTTGCTTCATCCTCAGAGTTAGAAATTGCACAGTGACTTTGGAGTGTGACTAAATAAGATCCTTGCCCCTCATTCTCAGCATTGTTGATATCCTCCAGAAATCGAAACACACACAGAACCCAGTGAGGTGGCTTAGGAACAGTAACACGTATTTCTCACAGTTCCACAGTTCTCACAGGAGAAGCACAAGACCAAGACACAGACAGGCCCAGTGTTTGGTGAGGGACGGGAGTGTGCCTGCGTCATTGAAGAGGTAGATAAGTCCCTCTGGGTTTGTTTTAGGGGTGTTATCCTGTCCAGGCCCGGTCACCCCCAGAAGGCCGCCTCTCTCAGTGCTGTGTTGCCCTGGGAGTTAGACCTCAACACATTTGGACCATGGCAATCAGTTCCTCTTTCTCTACCTTCAGAAGGTGGATATGACTTGTTTATGTTTTTTCTTGCCTAGTATAAAGCTTTTAAAACTGTAAATATAAGTTAAAATTAGTCAAAAGCCTAGGGACAGATGGGGGAATATTAGTAGCCAGAATAATAGTTTAATATACCCTTACATTCTAAGTATTTTCTAAGTAGTCAGAAAAATGAGTCAGTTGAAAAGGACAAGGTAGGGAATAGAGATAGCTTAGTGGCTAAGGGCCCTTAGCACTCCTGCAGAGGACCTGAGTTCAGTTCCCACCACCCACGTTGGGTGGCTCACAACCACCTGCAACTCCAGCCCCAGGGGATCCAGTGTTCTCTTCTGGTCTCCCTGGGAACCCCCTACACATAGGTGCTTAATTCACTCCCCCACATAAATAAAACATTTAAAGAATAAGCTAAGGTAATAAATTGATAACCCACTAGAAAGAACAATGTTGTGTGAGACTTTGATTTCATTCTGAAAATAAAGCTTGCTTTGAGTCGGAGGGCGGAGCTAGCCACTAGCTGACCAAAGTGAACCATAGATGTTCGGAGGACTGTAGACTGACAGGAGACAGGAAAGAGTAAGGCGGGGCTGAGAGAGGAACGGAAGAGGTAGGAGTCACTGGTGGCTGCCCCCTGCTTCCTGTTCTTTCATCTTGTTACCCTGATATCTGGTTCCCAATTTTTATTGATAAAGATTAATGAGATAAATGCATCAGAACAATGAATATGAACAGCTTGCCAGTAATTAAAACAATAAAGTGGAAATAGATTCCCATTTTTTAATCTGTTAGAAAGATTGACTAGGGTCTTAGTTGTCAAGTATGTGGAGGAAGTGGGCATGCTGTGCTTCAGTTGGTGTGAGCATATTGTTTGGGGATGGAAGAATTAGATACTTTGAAGAAGACAGTAGGCAAGATGGCTGCTTCTCCTCCCCGGTCTTCACTTAGGAAGGGCATTGAGCATGCTTGCTCCTGAGCTGAAGTTCAGTTTGTCACTCTTTCCTGTGCCTAGAGGTGTGCCTTGAGGAATATTTGGAGAGGAAAGGGAAGGGGGGTAGATGGCCCACAGAAGGTTCTAGTCTGTCAAGGACCAGTCTAGTTAACTTACCTGCTCCTCTGGTACCAGCATCCTGGTTCTGCCTTTTGCTTTGGGGACATGTTCTTCATCTGTAACTGCGCCATGGTTCAGGTCTAATCCAGTCCTAACACTACGCAGTTCAGTGCGAGCAGAAGTTGCTCCAGGAGATTAGCAACTTGATCCTGAGTCAAACTGATAGGTCTTCCAGTTTATGGTGGTGATGCTCTGAGGTGAGTGACTGTTTCCTAACAGACAAATGAATGTGTGATGGTCGACTTTAAAAGTGTGTGCGTGCATCCCCCCCCTCCCCAGCACACACACTCCCACCTCTTCTAAAAGGATTTATGAAGCTACCCCTTTATCCCTAGCCACATAAACTTGAATAAAATAAGAACTTCACCACAAGGACTGCCCTTACTTAATTAACCTTTATTGTGCGGTCGGGTACAAGAGAGACTGGTCTGATATGGTGGGCTGAGGGACTGAGCAGGGAACTGAAGAATGGCGTCTGGGAGAGAGCAGCCTGGTTACAGCAGTTAGAGGTGTGGTCTGGGACGCAGGATTTCACACTTGCTTCTGTGGTGAAGATGAAGCCTCCCCACCAGTCAAGCTGGGTAAAGCCTGGGTCTCTGACAGGTGGACTTGGCCATGCCTGTAGACTGTGAGGCCTGCTTCCTGCTTCTGGGCCGCATTACCTCACTGCTAACAGGCTTGGAACTCTGAGAAGCTGCGAGAAGCAACCTCAGGATGCTCTTTAAAAATCCATTCCATCTACTCCGCAAGTTCAAGGGAAGTTGAACACTAATTGAAGCTGTCATACAACCTGAAATCTCTTCCTTTTCAGGAAGGCTGATTTTCTTCCCCCAGATGAAAAGTGAAGGATTAATTAGCCTGCTATTATAAAAGCAGAGAATAATGTTAGTAGATTTGGAGTTTCCTGTTAAATGGATTGCCTATTCCGTTCCTTTCGGGTTTCCTATATGTATTTTAGAAACACGTTCATCTTTCCACCACACCACCACACTCAAAGTTACCAACACATTTAAATCTCTTCTTGAACAATGACACTTAATTTTCAGAAGAGACTCCGCTCACCTCAGTACAGCTATTTCTTTTCCCTCCTCACCTCCTGTCAATTCTGCATTGCTCACTGAGGTCGGGTGTGCTGCGGGTGGCAGAGCTGGAGAGGTAGGCTGCCCAGGCCTCCTTTCCCCAGCCATGTGGGTTCCATGTGCCTCTTTCATGATCAGTGCGTTCAGGTAAACAGACATCTGATGTGGAGATGGTGTGCTCCAGTTAGTGTGTTTTTTCAAAAAAAGATTGTGTGTGTGTGTGTGTGTGTGTGTGTGTGTGTGTGTGTGAGAGAGAGAGAGAGAGAGACAGAGACAGAGACAGAGACAGAGAGAGAGAGAGAGAGAGAGATGGATGGGGGGCAGGTGCCTGTGGAGGCCAGAAGAGGGTGTTGGGTTGCGTCCCCTGGAGCTGGAGTTACAGATGGTTGTGTTGGGCTCTGAACTCAGGTCCTCTTGGAAGAGCAGCGAACGCCCCTAACACTGGTCGAGCCTTCTCTGCAGCCCTGGGAGCTGCTCTTTTGAATTCCCTGATGCTTCTGGGCATTTTATCTTTTTAGTTCCACTATTGGAACTGTGGGTCCATCACTGCCAAAGCCTCTTCCAGTACTCCAGATGACCTTTCCTTCTTCCCAAATCCTTACCCGTTACCATGACTTTATCATAAGTTTAGCCCCCGATTTCTTTGTGTCCCTAGGTATTGCGTAGGTTTCATCTTGACGCCGTGGCTCAGATCTGCACTGGCTGTCCCCGGGCCAGCGCACAGCTTCTTCCTTCACTGCCATGTTATTTCCTCTCCTTGACAATGTCCCCTTTTCCCTAGATCACACGATTTCCCATTTCTAGATTTGTGCTCTTATTTTGGTAGAAAAATCTCCAAAATTTAGAAAGCTTTTTACTCATTTATTTTTTTTGTCCACATGTGTTTTAAAGTGTCCATACTTTTGTTCTTGGGTTAATAATGAAATTGAGAACCCCCCGATTATGACATCATTTATTTATGTATTTATTTTATTTGTCTTTCCTATATTACATACCACCTGCAGTCCTCCTCTCTCCTCTCCTCCCAATCTCTTCCTCCCTCCCGCTCCCATCCACTCCTCCATTTCCCTTCAGCAAAGGGCAGGCCTGCCTCCCGGGGATATCAACCAAACATGGCATGGTAAGTTGCAATAAGACTAGGAACCTCCCCTTGTGTTAAGACTGGATGAGGTGACCCAGTGGGAGGAAAAGGGTCCCAAAAGCAGGCAAAAGACTGAGAGACACTCCCTGTTCCCACTGTTAAGGAGTCCCCCAAGAACAAGCTACGCAACCATAACATATATGCAGAGGGCCTAGGTGAGTCCCATGCGGGCTCCTGGATTGTTGGTTCAGTCTCTGTGAGCCCCTATGAGCCCAGGTTAGTTGATTCTGTGGGTTTTCTTATGTGTCCTTGAACCCTCTGGCTCCTGCAATCCGTCCTTCTCCTCTTCTACAGGGTTACCCAAACTCTGCCTAATGTTGGGCTGTGGGTCTCTGTATCTGTTTCCATCAGTTGTTGGATGAAGCCTCTCTGATGATGATTATGCTAGGCTCCTGTCTATAAGTATAGCAGAATATCATTACGAATATTTCATTGACTGCCCCTACCCCCACTGGTTGTGTTTGGTTCTATCTGAGGTCTCTGAACTGTCCAGCCTCTGGTCCCTGGCCCTGGAAGTGTCAGGGGTGGGCTCCCTCTCATGGCTGGGTCTCAAGCTGGACAGGTCATTGGTTGGCCACTGCTGCAAGCCACAGAAATATGAAGTAGGAATTCAGCCGACAATGGCAAAAGCTAATTCCTGGGAGAGTCAAGAGCTCTTCCAGAAGATAAAGCCAGGACTCACGGAGTCTTGGTGACACTGGCTTTTGAGTATATCAGCCATTTCCTGCAATGAATTTCTTGTGTGCTATTGTAGCTTTCCCATGTGATTCTTTTCCCAAGAACTTCCAACCGTGTGGTTGATCATCCATTGGGCACAGTTTCCCCTACACAACTGGAGTATTGGGATAACGTCTCCCAACTGTGCTGACAGCAGTCACAGAGTCAAGACCCCTAACTTCAGGCCTTTCTGTAATTATCATCATTAGCAACATCCAGCCAGGACCATCTCTGGTTGAAAATATTTTATCTGCGATACTTCCCAGACTTTCTAAGAACAGACTGCAAATAGATAAGCATCCAGACTATATGTTAGTTCCTGAGAGAAGGTAAAAATTTACAATGAGACAACCACCCAGGCCAGGCAGATGTGCTAATTAAGCTCAACCCTCCTTCTTCCAAGTGCTATCTCTAGTTCTAGATCTCCCTTAACAATTAACTCGGAACTAAAGGGCTTTTACACACCAGGTACATCTAGCTGTGACACAGGTTGCCTAGTTACACCCCCCCCCTCCCGCCACCGCCAGAAAATGGTGCAACCAAGGTAAGTTTGGACAGATACGGCACCAAAGGAAAAAAAGTCAGTTTTATTTTCACTCACGACTTAAGTGACTTATAGAATCCTAACATTTTACCTAACCACTTCTAAGACTATAGTTTGAGCACATAAATTCCCTTTTTTGAGCTATTAACTGAATTTAGCCCTTAGTTGATTCATTTCCCATTAGTCACTTCCCTTTTGGGTTGCAGATGAAGGCTGATAATCACTGCTCTTTGTGTGGATCTTATCACCCCTCCTTTTGACCCTGGGGGGATTCAGGCCTGGTGACCTTGCCTGATACGCCCTTGCTGATTGCATAGGTATACAAATGAAAACCTCAGAGACTCTGAAGAGAATTAAGATAGAATTTAGAGAGAACAGCAGAGAAGTGTGGAGAGAATCAGGCAAGAAAGGAGCTGAGGATGAGAGCAGAAGAGAAGCTGTGTAGAGAGAGAACTGACCCAGAAGAACAAAGCGAATGGACTAAGAGTTTCGTGTACATTGATTCATTTGATATCTTCTTGCAGGCCGCAAGAATGTATTATAGAGATTCAGCTGGATATTAAAGCTATACCTAGAAATTTCAAGGTATTTTTCTAGAGGCAAGCCATTTATTATGAAATATTTGGTGTTTTCCAGTTTTTAATATTTCAGCTGTCTTTTGCTATGAGATTCTTGCGTGCCCAAATACTATAGACCATTTGGCAAACAGCTAAGCTCAGACACTCTTCCACTAGGTACTGACTCCCCCACTGAGCCTAGGAGACCGGCAGGCTCCTAGATGCATAGCTTTGTTTCTTGTGCAAATGAAGCTCAGATTGGACCCTTCCTTCATACCTAAGGGCCCTGCAGAGAGACTGACTGACGACAGCAGGGCTTTTTGCATAATCAGGGGCAGTGAGGACTGGAGCGGAATTCCAGAGGCAGACACAGAACCGCATGGCCTGAGAGAGGGGAGGAAGACAGAGGTTCAATAGGATAGAGGGTAAAGCAGATCTCTTGTGGGGCTTATCAGGGCCAGGGGTGAGGAAGGATAGATGGAGGACGAAGGAACAGAGGAAGAAGATCAGGTCAAAAGCATAGGAGCTTACTAAAACTATGAGGACAGGAAAGCTGGGCACAGAGAGGAGCTGTATGTGAGGACAGGGCTAAAACTGTGCAGATAGAATTGACCTAGAAGAATAAAGTGAATGGACTGAAGAACCCAGTGTGCTTAGATTCATTTGATGTCCTTCAGATTAGTATCTTTAGCCCCTTGTAGCGTCTGTTCTGGACACTGATAGAAATCTCCTCAAGGCAGGCACTTGGGGGAATTCATTAATATCTTTAAGACTAGACTCCTCAGCTGGTTGTTAGATTCTTCCATGGACCCTGGGAAAAGGCTATTAAGAAGCTGGACCCCCCCCCCCCACCGGGCGGTGGTGGCGCACGCCTTTAATCCCAGCACTCAGGAGGCAGAGGCAGGCGGATCTCTGTGAGTTCGAGGCCAGCCTGGGCTACCAAGTGAGTTCTAGGAAAGGCGCAAAGCTACACGGAGAAACCCTGTCTCGGAAAAACCAAGGGAAAAAAAAAAAAAAAAAAAAAAGAAGCTGGACTCCAATAGTCTTTGATAGGCCACTCCCAATTTCTGTGCCATTGTTGACCCAGCACATCTTGCAGGGAGGACCAATTGTAGGTTGAAGGTTTTGAGGCTGGGCTGGGGTCCCAATGCCTCCACTGGAAGCCTTGCCTGGTTACAGGGGATGGCTGGTTCAAGCTGTTTTACTTAGGGTTTCTGTTGCTGTGGAGAGACACCATGACCATAGCAACTCTTATAAAGGAAAACATTTCATTGGGGTAGCTTATGGTTTCAGAGGTTTAGTCCATTATCTTCATGGACATGGTGGCATGCAGGTAGGCATGGTGCTGGAGAAGGAGCTGAGAGTTCTACATCTTGATCTGCAGGCTTAGGGAGTGAACTAAGTGAGACACTGGGTGTGGCTTGAGCATAGAAGTCAAAGCCTGCTTCCACAGAGACAAGGCCACACCCACTTCAACAAGGCCATATCTCTTTTTTTTTTTGTTTAGATTTTTTTCCTTTTATTTTATTTTACAATACCATTCAGTTCTACATATCAGCCATGGATTCCCTTGTTCTCCCCCCTCCTGCCCCCCTCCCCTTCCCCCCAGCCCACCCCCCATTCCCACCTCCTCCAGGGCAAAGCCTCCCCCAAGGACTGAGTTCGACCTGGTAGACTCAGTCCAGGCAGGTCCAGTCCCCACCTCCCAGACTGAGCCAAGCATAAGTCCCAGGTTTCAAACAGCCAACTCATGCAATGAGCACAGGACCCGGTACCACTGCCTAGATGCTTCCCAAACAGATCAAGCCAATCAACTGTCTCACCTATTCAGAGGGCCGGATACATTTGGGGGCCCCTCAGCCTTTGGTTCATAGTTCATATGTTTCCATTCATTTGGCTATTTGTCCCTGTGCTTTATCCAACCTTGGTTTCAACAATTCTCGCTCATATAAACCCTCCTCTTTCTAGCTAATTAGACTTCCGGAGTTCCACCCGGGGCCTAGCCGTGGATGTCTGCATCCAGATTCCTCAGTCCTTGGATGGGATTTCTGGCATGACTATTAGGGTGTTTGGCCATCCCATCACCAGAGTAGGTCAGTCCCGGCTGTCTCTCAACCATTGCCAGCAGTCTATTGTGGGGGTATCTTTGTGGATTTCTGTGGGCCTCTTTAGCTCTTTGTTTCTTCCTTTTCTCATGTGGTCTTTATTTACCATGGTCTCCTATTCCTTGTTCTCCCTCTCTGTTCTTGATCCAGCTGGGATCTCCCGCTCCCACAGGCTCTCTTTCCCTTGACCCTCGTCCTTTATTACCCCCACTCATGTCCAGGCTGTTCATGTAGATCTCAGCCATTTCTCCATCATTGGGCCATCCTCGTGTCTTTCTTGGGGGTCCCATTTTCCAGGTAGCCTCCCTGGTGATGTGAGTAGCAGTCCAGTCATCCTTGTTCCACATCTAGCATCCTCCTATGAGTGAGTACATACCATATTTGTCTTTCTGAGTCTGGGTTACCTCACTCAGGATGATTTTTTCTAGATCCATCCATTTGCCTTCAAAACTCATGATGTCATTGTTTTTCTCTGCTGAGTAGTATTCCATTGTGTATATGTGCCACAATTTATTTATCCATTCTTCAGTTGATGGAAGGCCATATCTCCTAGTAGTGCCACTCCCTATGGGCCAAGCATTCAAACACATGAGCCAATGGGGGCCATTTCTATTCAAACCACCACAGGCTCTGTATCCCATTACTGAGAGTCTTAGCTAGGGTCTCCCTCTTAGATTCCTGGGAGTTTCAATTATAGTAGGTTTCTACCTCACTCTCAAAATGCCTTCTAATTCCAGTTGTCTCTCCCAGTACTCTCTTCCTCCATCTTCCCCAACCTGACCCCTCCTATTCCCATTCCCAACTGCTCCCTGTCTACCCACGATATCCATTCTATTTCCCCTTCCCAAGGAGATCCATGTGTCCCATCTTGAGCCCTCCTTGTTACTTAGCCTCTGTGGGTCTGTGGATTGTAGCATGGTTGTTCTTTACTTTACAGTTAATATCCACTTACAAGTGAGTACATACCATGTTTGTCTTTCTGGGTCTGGGTTACCTCACTTAGGATGATTTTTTTTTCTAGTTCTATCCACTTGCTTTCAAATTTCATGATGTTATCTTTTTTAACAGCTGAGTAATACTCCATTGTGTAAATGTACCACATTTTTTTTAAACATTCTTTGGTTGACGGACATGTAGGTTGTTTCCAGTTTCTAGCTATTATGAATAAAGCTGCTATGAGCATAGTTAAGCAAGTGTGATAGGATGGTGCATCCTTTCAGTATATGACCAGAAGTGCTATACTGGGTCTTGAGGTAGATGAATTCTCAATTTTTTGAGAAACCGCCATATTAATATCCATAGTGGCTGTATGAGTTTGCACTCCCACCAGCAATGGAGGAGTGTTCCCCTTGCTCCATATCCTCACCAGCATTAACTGTCACTTACATTTTTTATCTTAGCCATTCTGACATGTGTAAGATGGAATCTCAGAGTTATTTTGATCACTAAGGATTTGAACATTTTTTTAAGTGCTTCTTGGGAATTTAAGATTCCTCTGTTGAGAATTATTTGTACCCCATTTTTTAATTGAATTATTTGGTTTGTTGATGGTTAGTTTCTTGACTTCTTTATATATTTTGGAGACCAGTCCTCTGTCAGATGTGCGGTTGGTGAATATCTTTTCCCATTTTGTAAGGCTTTCATTTTTGTCTTATTGACAGTGTGTTTTGCCTTACAGAAGCTTTTCAGTTTCATGAGGTCCTGTTTATTTATTGCCCATCTTAATGTCTGCACTAATGGTATTCTGTTCAGGAAGTTGTCTTTTGTTCCCATGTGTTCAGTGTTATCTCCCACTTTCTCTTCTATCAAGTTCAATGTATCTGATTTTATGTTGAGGTCTTTGACTCACTTGGATTTGAGTTTTCTGCAGGGTGATAGATCTGGATCTGTTTGCATTCTTCTACATGTCGACATCCATTTATGCCAGCACCATTTGTTGAAGATGCTTTCTTTTTTCCATTCTGGCTTCTTTATCAAAATCAAGGTGTTCATAGGTGTGTGGATTTACATCTGGGTCTTCAGTTGGCTTCAGTTGATCAACCTGTCAGTTTTTATGCCAACACCATGCAGTTTTTATTACTATAGCTCTGTAGAAGAGCTTGAAATCAGGGATGGCGGTGCCTCCTGCAGATCTTTTATTGTTCAGGATTGTGTTAGCTATCCTGGGTTTTTGTTTATCCATATGAAGTTGAGTATTGCTCTTTCAAAGTCTGTAAAGAATTGTGTTGGAATTTTGATGGGGATTGCATTGAATCTGTAGATTGCTTTTGGTAAGATGGCCATTTTTACTATGTTAATCCTACTGATCCCTGAGCATGGGAGATCTTTTCATCTTCTGATATCTTATTCAATTTCTTTTTGCAAAGACTTGAAATTCTTGTCATACAGATTTTCAATTGCTTGGTTAGAGTTACCCCAAGATATTTTATATTATTTGTGGCTATTTTGAAGGGTATTGTTTCCCTGATTTCTTTCTCAGCCCATTTATCATTTGTATGTAGGAGGGCTACTGATTTATTGAGTTAATCTTGTATCCAGCCACTTCACTGAAGGTGTTTATCAGCTGTAGGAGTTCCCTGGTAGAATTTTTGAGGACGCTCGTGTATACTATCATATCATCTGCAAATAATGATACTTTAACTTCTTCCTTTCAAGTTGGTGTCCCCTTGATTTCCTTTAGTTGTTTTATTGCTCCAGCTAGAATTTCGAGAACTATATTCAATAGCTATGGAGAGAGTGGACAGCCTTGTCTTGTTCCTGATTTTAGTGGAATTGCTCTGACTTTCTCTCCATTTGATTTGATGTTGGCTGTCGGCTTGCTGTAAATTGCCTTTATTATGTTTAGGAATGTCCCTTGTATCCTTGATCTCTTTAAAACCTTTATCCTGCAGGGGTGTTGGATTTTGTCAAAAGCTTTTTCAGAATTTTATGAGGTGATCATGTGGGTTTTGTTCTTTCAGTTTGTTTATATGATGGATTACATTGACAGATTTTTGTATGTTGAACAATCCCTGCATCTGTGGAATGAAGCCTGCTTGATTATGGTAGATGACCTTTTTGATGTGTTCTTGGATTTGGTTTGTATTTTATTGAGTATTTTTTTTTTTTTTTTATCAATGTTCATGAGGGAAATTGGTCTGTAATTCTCTTCCTTTGTTGAGACTTTGTATGGTTTGTGTATCAGGGTGACTGTGGACTCATAGATGAATTTGGCAATGTTCCTTCTATTTCTGTTTCAGGGAACAATTTGAGGAGTATTGGTATTGGCTTTACTTTGAAAGTCTGGTAGAATTCTGTGTTAAAACCACCGGTCCCTGGGCTTTATTTGGTTGAGAGACTTTTAATGACTGCTTCTATTTCCTTGGGTGTTACAAGTCTATTTAAATTGTTTATCTGATCTTGATTTAATTTTGGTATGTGGTATCTATCATGAAAATTGTCCATTTCTTTTAGGTTTTCCAGTTTTGTGGAGTACAGGTTTTTGAAGGATGACCTGATGATTTGCTGTATTTCCTCGTTGTCTGTTGTTATGTCTCCCTTTTCATTTCTGATTTTATTAATTTGGTTATTCTCTCTGTGTCTTTTAGTTAGTTTGGACAAGGGTTTGTCTATCTTGTTGATTTTTCTTAAAGAGCCAGCTCTTTGTTTCATTGATTCTTTGTATTCTTTGTTTTTATTTTATTGATTTCAGCCCTCAGTTTGATTATTTCCTGCCATCTACTCCTCTTGGGTGTGTTTGCTTCCTTTTGTCCTAGAACTTTCAGGTGTGCTAAGTTGCTAGTATGATATTTAATTTCCTTATGGAGGCACTTAGTGCTATGAACTTTCCTCTAGCACTGCTTTCATTGTGTCCCATAAGTTTGGGTATGCTGTGGATTCATTTTCATTGAGTTCTAGGAAGCCTTAAATTTCTTTCTTATTTCTGCCTTGTCCCAGTGGTCATTCAGTAGAGGGTTCTTCAGTTTCCATGAGTTGTAGGCTTCCTGTTATTTCTGTTGTTGTTGAAATCTAGCTTTCATCTGTGGTTATTTCAGTTTTATTGTATCTGTTGATACTTGCTTTGTGACTGAGTATGTGGTCAATTTTGGAGAAAATTAGTGAGGTGCTAAGAAGAAGATATTCTTTTGTGTTTGGGTGAAATGTTCTGTAGATATCTGTTAGGTCCATTTGAGTCATAATGTCTGCTAGATCCATTATTTCTCTGTTTAGTTTTTGTCTGGATGACCTGATCATTGGTGAAGTGGGTGTTGAAGTCTCCCACTATTAATGTATGGGGTTCATTGTGTGATTTAAGTTTTAGTAATGCTTCTTTTACAAACGGATACCCTTGTGTTTAGAGCATAGATGTTCAGAACTGAGATGTCATCTTGGTGGACTTTTCCTTTGATGAGTATGATGTGTCCTTCCCCATCTCTTTTGATTAATTTTGGTTCTGTTGTACCCAGAGTCCCCCAAAGACCAAGAGATGGATCTGAATGCAAAAGCAAAGAGTCTTTATTTACGAGTTTAAACCTGGATCTGTCTGACGCAGCAGCTGAGCAGGAGAGACCCTGAGTAGCAATCAAGCAGAGTTTTTATAATGGTTAGGGTAGGGGATCTGGGAGAATTCCAACTCTGTATAGTTACAGGCTCAGGATTGGTGCTGACTTCAGGTTAGAGATGTTTGGTTTGAACTGATTGGAGAGTTGCAGCCGCAAGGAAATGGCCATCTCCTCTGGCAGTTTATGTCACCGGCAGACCCATTTCCTCTGACAATTGGACATTCCATTTCTTAGCTGCAGGAAACTTGCTCCCCCTGACAGCTATGGTATATAATCTGTCATACCCTTTAGGTTATGGCAGGAAATGTCTGGAACTCGTTTTTTGTGTGGCTCTTAATTGTCAGAGTCTAGGGGCAGCACTGGTGGGTTGCCCAGGGCCTGCTGCCCCCAGTCTGACCCTTCTCTAAGATGGCTGCAACCCTGTCATCCTCTCAGTTGGAAGTCTACTTTGTTAGATATTAAAATGGCTATGTCTTGCTTCTTGGGTCCATTTTCTTGGAAAATCTTTTTCCAACCTTTTACTCTGATGTAGTATCTGTCTTGATGTTGAGGTGTGTTTCTTGTATGCAGCAGAAAGACGGATCCTGTTTTCATATCCATTTTGTTATCCTGTGTCTTTTTATTGGGGGATTGAGTCCATTGATATTGGGAGGTATTAATTACCAATGATTGTTGATATCTGTTATTTTATTGTTGTTGTTGAGAGAGAGAGGGAGAGGGAGAGGGAGAGGGAGAGAGAGAGGGAGAGAGAGAGAGAGAGAGAGAGAGAGAGAGAGAGAGAGAGAGAGAGAGATATTGCTTCCCTTTTGGTTTTGCTGATATGAGATTATTTATTTCTCATGTTTTCATGGGTGTAATTTACCTCCCTGGTTGGAGTTTTCTTCTAGTACCTTCTGTAGGGCTGGCTTTGTGTGTAGGTATTGTTTAACTTTGACTTTGTCATGGGATATCTTTTCTCCATCTATGCTGATTGAAAGTTTTTCTGGGTATAGTAGTCTGGGCTGACACCTGTGGTCTCGTAGGATCTGTAAGACATCTGCCCAGGCCCTTCTGGCTTTTAGAAGTCGGGGTGTAATTCAAATAGGTCTGTGTTTATATTGCATGGCCCTTTCCCTTGCAGCTTTGAATATTCTTTCTTTGTTCTGTATGTTTGGTGTTTTGATTATTATGTGGTGGGGACTTTCTTTTCTGGTCCAATCTATTTGGTGTTCTGTAAGCCTCTTGTACCTTCCTTCTTAAGGTTAGGAACATTTTCTTGTATGATTTTGTTGAAAATATTTTCTGGGACTTCTATTCCTATTATTCTTAGATTTGATCTTTTCATAGTGTTCCAGATTTCCTGGATGTTTTATGTCAGGAATTTTTAGATTTAACATTTTCTTTGACTGATGTATCAATCTCTTCTATCACATCTTCTGTGCCTGAGGTTCTGTCTTCCATCTCTTGTATTTTGTTGGTGAGGCTTACATCTGTAGTTCCTGTTCGCTTACCTAGGTTTTTCCATCTCCAGGATTCCCTCAGTTTGTGTTTTCTTTATTGCTTCTATTTCTGTTTTCAGGTCTTGAACAGTTTTGTTCATTTCCTTTACCCTTTTCCCCCTTCATTTTCTTTAAGGGATTTATTCCTCTTTAAGGACCTCTATCATCTTCATAACGTTGGTTTTAAGGTCATTTTCTTGTGCTTCAGATGTGCTGGGATAGTCTGGGGTTGCTGTAGTGAGGCAGCTGGGCTCTGGTGGTACCACATTGCTCTTTCTGTTGTTGATTGTGTTCTCACACTTGTGTCTAGGCATCTGGGTTTGGGATGGATATAGGTCTAGGAGCTGATTTCTGAGACTGTTTTTGTTGGGTGGGTGTTTTGTTCTTTGGTTTTTGTTACCTTTTTGGTCTTCTGATCTTTGTGGTCTGTATTTCTGGAGGCCTGTGGGACACCTGGTCCAGCAGGGAGTCTCTGCCAGAGTTGGCAGCTGGACTTCTGGTAGTTAGCATGGCCTTGGGCCAGCAGGGGATCTCTGTTCTGACAAGTGTGGCCTATACTTGAGTATTCGTGCGCGTGTGTGCGTGAGTGCATGTGTGCGTGTGTGCGTGCGTGCGTGCGTGCGTGTGTGTGTGTGTGTGTGTGTGTGTGTGAGTGTGTGTGTGTGGCACAGCAGTGGGGGGGCAAGTGATGATGGGGTGTCAGCAGCTTAGGTCTGTAGGCTCCCAACTGAGAGAGTGGGAGGGTTCAGACAACAGGTGGGGCTCTTACTGAGAGGGCTGGGGAGCTGGACCAGAGCTGTGACAGGGTGACAGGTTTCTAACAGCCCGGCCTGGGACCAGGCCTTAGTTTTGTTTTACTGGAACTGGCTGGAGCTGAGCAAGCAGTTCTCAGGAAGACCACAACTCAGGGACAGCTTATCAGCAGGAGCCCCCCAGCCTTCTGACTCAGCAGGCACCCCACAGCCTTCCACTGGCTAAAGGAAGCTTTTCCTACCCCGTGGCTGGAAGGTCCCTAACCACTGCAGCCTCCTACCAGTCAGCCCCCAGACTAAATCTTCCCTCCACCAACCAGCACCAGATCAATCCCTCCTCCCTGGAATTCCCCTAACTCTGCTTAAAAGGAGCTTGGGACCTCCCTTCGGGGTTGTTTGCCACCCCAACCTGTTGGGAACAATAACAGCTCTTGCTACATTGTGTACGTGACTGTTGGTCTTTCTTGGGGGCCCCTCCCGGCCCCTCACCCGCTCTGGCTGGTGTGGCCCGCACCTCGGCGCCTTTTATTTTTAATGTTCTGTGTCTGCAGCTTTTGTTGTCGCGGTGAGTTGTTGGACTTTTTACAGAAGAAACGTCCGGTAATGGGAAATACATTTTGTCCTGCTCTGCAGATTATGAAATCGGTCAAGGCGGCTGGGGCTTAGCGTACAGAGACGATTCTCAGTGCAGGTGAACCGTCTGCTCATGCAGTAGCCCTGCCTCTTGCCGCCATGCCTGCACGCTGGAGTGCTTCCTCAACATCGCCTCGTCGGGCAGTGCTCCCAGGACAGTGCTCACAGTCCATTCGTTTAGAACTGTATGGCACGGCATAGCAAGCAGTCAAGTCTGCATGACAAAGAATGTCTGTATGCCACCCTCCACCGCGATGGATATCTTAGCCCTGAATTAAATACCGAAATGACTTGTACTGTGATTGGAAGGTAGTGCTCACCCATCTTTCATGGTCCTGTGTTGCCCCTGAGGATTTCTATTTTTATTTTTATTTTTTTGGTTTTTCGAGACAGGGTTTCTCTGTGTAGCTTTGCGCCTTTCCTGGAGCTCACTTGGTAGCCCAGGCTGGCCTCGAACTCACAGAGATCCACCTGGCTCTGCCTCCCAAGTGCTGGGATTAAAGGCGTGCGCCACCACCACCGCCCGGCTGAGGATTTCTAATGTTATTTTCCTTTTTATATTTTTATTAAGTCTCTAAGAATTTCATAAATTGTATTTTGATTGTATTCACACCTTCCTCCCCCAGATCCACCCCTACCTCCTTGTCCCCTCAGCTCCTCCCAGATCCACCCCTACCTACCCATCCCGAGCCTGAGTCCTCCTTTTCTTTTAAGAATAACCCATTGAGTGCAGTTTGGGCTGCCTGTAATCCTCGGGGGAGGGCCCATCTGCTGGGGTGTGGTTGATTTACCAGAGGCCAATGCCCTTAAAAGACCCGATGGTCAGCTGTCCATGGCCCCTCAGTTAGGGACGAGAGCTCCTCTCTGCTAGCATGCCTACACGAGACCCTACACGAGACAGCCACAGCTGCTAGCTCCTGAGTACAGAAGTCATGTCCTGAAGACAGTTTTGTTCGGGTCCTCCCTGACTTCTTCTCTTTTTAATTTATTTATACTTTATGTGTATTGGTGTTTTGCTTTCATATATGTCTGTGTGAGGGTGTCAGGTCTCCTAGAACATGGAGTTGTGAGCCACCATGTGGGAATTGAACTCAGGACCTCTGGAAGAGCAGTCAGTGCTCTTAACCACTGAGCCATCTCTCCAGCCCCCTCCCTGGCTTCTAACGCTTGGAGTCTTTCTGCTCCCTCTCCCATGAGCGTCCTTGAAGTGTGTGTGTGTGTTTGTGCATGTGCATGTGTGTGCGTACATGCATGCATGCATGCATGTGTGTGTGTGCACGCATGTTGCTATAGGTGCCACAGTTGTGAATTTCTGCATTAACTGTTTGTCTGCTGCACAAAGACACTTCTCTGGTGAGGCCTGAGCACTGCGCTGACCTTTGTGTAGAGAGCAGTTTGATACTGTGTCCAAGTAGCGGAATAATAGCAGTAGGTTTACCTCTGGGGCCTGTGAGCTTCCCAGCCATGGGCTCTTGGCCAGATTTACAGCACCAGGCAGGTGTTTCCTCCTGTGGACAGGGCTTTGAATCCAACCAGAAAACAACTGGTTATCCTCAGACATTCTTTGCCACTGTTGTCCCCATGGGCATTTGGAGAGGGTGGGGTGGGGTGGGGTGAGAAGGAAGTGAGGGGGGTAACTAACTCTAAGGATGTTTGGAAAGCCGTGTGAAAATTGACTTTATAGGCGATACATATATAAAATATACATATATACATACTATAAACTACAGGGGATAATGCTCCTCCCAGAAGCTGTAAGTTGTGAAATAAAAGGACCAGCAACAGGTATGGGATATACTTTAGAGTTGTTGGTCAGAGATGTCCGTTGGACCCAAACCGTGCACCATATTGCCCTTGCTTTTTTTTTACCCACCCTGTAAGGCATCACACATTGGTCACGGGACATGGAAAAATTGAGGTTGGTACTGATCAGGAAGCTCCTCCTCTGCTAGTTCTAGAAGATGCTGTGCAGGCTGCTGGGGGTGGGGTGGGGCTGTCACCATTGCTCTAGCCCAGCTGTGAACCCCGAAAATGACAGTGACTGGCAAGGCTTTTGAGGTCTGTCATTTACTCTTGGTCTTCAGTTTGAATCTTATTTTTTTTCCCTTCAGAAACGTGTGCTGACTTCCTTTTGCGGTTGTCTTGGGGATGGGAGTGATGTTTTCTTTTGTCTTCTGATACTCTGGGGTACCAAGAATCCCAACCTTCCATTGCCCTGGAGGCTCATTTGTGTCATTTTTTTTTTTCTCTTCTTGAGCATGCTTTTCTGTCTGCAGAGACTGGTTTACTTTGGTTTGCCTCCCCCAGCGCCTGGCCATTCCTAACAGAGCATGCTGCGGTTTGGAGACATTTTGGAGGACCAGAGGGCTGTCCTCGCCCATCTTTCTCAGAGTCCCCCCATGTGGAATCCAGGTGCCCATGCTTCTCTCCTCTGCTTTCGAAGCTTTATCTAGCAGATCTAGATGAAATGCCTTCCTTTGTTCTATTTTGGCCCAGCACGGTTTGGCTTAGGTTCCTAAGCTACCCGAGGTCTTTCTGTACCCTCTCATGAATTTTGGATCCCTTCTCAAGTTGCAGGAAGTTATTCTTGGTATCAAAAGTCACCGCTGTTACGCTGGCGCTTAAATCTCCTTTTATGTCAGGCAGTGTTAGTTTTTATAAAATTAAGGGCTGTTCCAACACCTGGCCTGGAAGTTTACATCTCATTTGGATTTTCTTCAAGTAGCATTGGTTTTGCTTATTTCCTCTCACTGTGTTCACAAGATAAATGGTTTCCTGTATCGATATTTATTTCGTATTCCTCACTGTTGTATCTCTTTTTCTAAAGGGATTTATTCACATTCTCAATGTTGGTGTTTCCTGGGTTCTCCTCTGGATATAGAATACCCTGAAGCATCTTTTGTAGTTCTGTTCTAGTGGCCATGAGTTTGGGTCGTTTATTCTTGCCACAGAGGTCTTTACTTCTCCTTCAGCTGTGAAGCAGAAACCTCTCTAGGTGCAGTAATCTTGGTTGGTAGGTATTTTCTTTCAGGACCCTAAATACATCGTTTCACCCCCTCCTGGCATGTAGAGTTTTTTTTTTTGTTTTGTTTTGTTTTTTTTTTTTTTTTGAGAAATCTGCCTTAGTCTAGTGATTTGCCTTTAAATATTTCATTACATTTCCTCCCACACAGTATTAACAACCTAGCCATAGCTTGACCAGCCGTGCGCTTCTGTGCTCATGTGTGTTTGAAGTTCTGCTTGTTTCTTGTACCTGGATATCATGTCTTGCTCTAGATTTTGGGAGTTAATTCTGCTTGCTTCTACAACCCAGGGCCACCAGTCCAGGGGTGACACAGCCCACAAAGGGCTGGGCCCTCCCACATCAATCATTAATCAAGACAAATGCTCCACAGGCTTGCCGGTAGATCAGCGTGGTAGAGGCGTCTTCTGATTGAAGTTCCCTCTTCCCATATGGCTCTAGCTTGTGTCAACTAGACAAAAAACTAAGCAGGACATTCAAAAAATACTAACCATTGGTGAATCCAGGTGGAGGGTTATGGATTTTAATTTCACTGTTATTGATTTGAAAAAAGAAAAGAATAGGGAGAAAAGCAATGAAAAAGAATTTAATCTCCCAAATGAGGAGGTCCACCTTGAGTAATACTATTGAGTTCGACACAATGTGATCTGGGTGGACACAGCACTGATGTATTCAACAAGGAGAAAATAAGACTGAATGGAAACAGGCCTTTCTGGAAAAGTTACCTCTTTTTATTAAAAGACCAAATTGGTGGATTTCTGCTGGCCACCAGAGGGCAGTGCAGATTCTCTGTCCTATCCAGCCGGAGCAACGCCTCGGAGCTGGCGCCACACGAGGGCGCTATTCTCTGCACAAGCCCTCTTCAGAAGCCAAGCGGGGGATAGTGGCAGACTTCCCCTGCCCCACTCACATTTCTCACTCCATGGATTGTTTCTCCAGCCTTTTGGCTGCTCTGACTCCTGCAGCATTTGGATGTGAGAGCTAAAGAGCTAACTTCTAAGGTGTGCTCCAGAGGCCACTAACACATCTGCCGATGCCCACGAACGTGACTTTCATTATGAACTGTCTAAATACAATCTTACTGCAATTAATATTTAGATCCTTGGGATCTATAACAACTCTAGGGATTTTGTGTGGTTTTTTTTTTGTTTTTTTTTTATAATCTCTTTGAAGTAGCTGAATGGGATGATCCATGTTTGCCCAGGGGAGAATCATTCGTGTAGACTATAGAAAATCGTCCGGCGGTGGTGGCACACATTTTAATCCCAGCACTCAGGAGGCAGAGCCAGGTGGATCTCTGTGAGTTCGAGGACAGCCTGGTCTACAGAGTGAGTTCCAGGACAGGCACCAAAACTACACAGAGAAACCCTGTCTCGAAAAAGCAAACAAACAAACAAAAACCAAGAAAGAAAGAAAATCGTCCAGCAATGAAAAGCTGACCTGTGTTGGGTTCTTTCTGCTAACTCCAATGCCTGTGGGGATAGATTGCACCAGAAGTGAAAACCGCAGAGGCTGATGGGAAGTAGCTTCCAGTTCCTGAGGTGAGGAAAACTAACTAAAGCAGGCAGCCAGCCAGCCATTAACAAAAAGAAAGCACACCAGGCCTTTGTAAGCAGGCAGGAAATTCATGTACAGTGAAGAGCCTGGGCACACGGCCTCTTCACAGTCTCGTTGAGAAGTCCTTCAAGGCCAAGCGCAGCGTCAGGACGGCACTGTCTCCTGGGTGACTCGCCCTGACCATCTTGAAGTGAGTTAAGGGCCTTTCTTATGCTCTGTGTGCCTCAGGTTCCCGGGTCTTCGACCACGCCAGTCATGCTGTTGGTTTGCATGCTTGTCCCTCCTGAGGGTAAAAACCAGACACAAATTGGTGCCTCCCCCATACCGGGCCCACTGGGCTGAGACTCCCTTCTATGACTGTCATTATTGCTTAGTACGATTATTTTGTCCTTTTTCTCAACTTCAATGCCATCGATATGCTGACTAACAGTAAAGTGGGAACTGAATGCCACCGAGGCCTGCTCTCCCAGAGGCCTGCTCTCCCAGAGGCCTGCTCTCACCCAGGCCTGCCCTCACAGAGGCCTGCTCTCACCAGGCCTGCTCTCACAGAGGCCTGCTCTCACCCAGGCCTGCCCTCACCCAGGCCTGCTCTCACCCAGGCCTGCCCTCACAGAGGCCTGCTCTCACCAGGCCTGCCCTCACAGAGGCCTGCCCTCACCCAGGCCTGCCCTCACAGAGGCCTGCCCTCACAGAGGGCTGCTCTCACAGAGGCCTGCTCTCACAGAGGGCTGCTCTCACAGAGGCCTGCTCTCACCCAGGCCTGCTCTCACCCAGGCCTGCCCTCACCCAGGCCTGCTCTCACCCAGGCCTGCTCTCACCCAGGCCTGCCCTCATAGAAGGCTGCTCTCACCCAGGCCTGCCCTCACCCAGGCCTGCTCTCACAGAGGCCTGCTCTCACAGAGGCCTGCTCTCACAGAGGCCTGCTCTCACAGAGGCCTGCCCTCACAGAGGCCTGCTCTCACAGAGGGCTGCTCTCACAGAGGGCTGCTCTCACAGAGGCCTGCTCTCACAGAGGGCTGCTCTTACCCAGGCCTGCCCTCACAGAGGCCTGCCCTCACAGAGGCCTGCTCTCACAGAGGGCTGCTCTTACCCAGGCCTGCCCTCACAGAGGCCTGCTCTCACAGAGGGCTGCTCTTACCCAGGCCTGCCCTCACAGAGGCCTGCCCTCACAGAGGCCTGCTCTCACAGAGGGCTGCTCTCACAGAGGCCTGCCCTCACCCAGGCCTGCCCTCACCCAGGCCTGCCCTCACCCAGGCCTGCTCTCACAGAGGCCTGCTCTCACAGAGGCCTGCTTTCACCCAGGCCTGCTCTCACCCAGGCCTGCTCTCACTAAGGCTGGCTTGTGTGCTGGGTTCTCTGTGAGCGTCTTTGGCTTAATTTTGTTCTTGCTACAGACACAGCAAGCTCCTTCAGGCCTTCCCTTGCTAATTCTTCTCCTGGGCCCTGCATATCTTCAAGTCCTCAGGCAGCTGGTTCCCTTTTCTGGTAACAAGTATAAATTGCTTGCAAATCTTTCGAATTTATTTGCTTGGCTTGTTTTATCAGGTTGGTCCTCCCCTCCCCTTGGCAGTGGGTTGGGCCTCAATGGAGGTATGGCTGGGATTCTGGGTTCCTCCTCCTCTTCTGTTTCCTCTCCGGCCAGCTCCCCCAGAGTCCAGTTACTGCATGCTCCAACTTCATTTTCTGATGGTTATTATAATTGCCTTATTCCCACCTCCGGGCATCTGACAGTGTCAACTAGGCCCTAGGGGTGGGGGCTAAGCCTTTCAGCTAGTGTTCTTCTAACCTGTGTTCTGTCAGCATGTAGGCTTGTTCTTGGTAACCTGTGGGTAGATCAGACCTTTATAAACAGCCATTGTTGCTTAGCAACAAGGGTACATTCAGAGAAATGTGTCCTTAAATGAGTTTATCATTGCAAACATCATAAAAAAAGCTTACCCAAACTAAGACACAGTTACGTTGCTATTAGCATGGGATCTTATGCCCCCATCATACATGGGGAACATCTTTAACAAGTTTTACTATGTGACACATTACTGTACACTTAGTAAAAACATCAGTGAACTTTATTTTGCAGATTTAGAATGAAAACGCTGTAACAGAATCCTGACATACTATAAATTCTTACCCATCCTTGAAGTCGCAGTTCCAGACTCTTCTCTTGTCTGGTACAGCTCCGGTAACCCACGCTCGTCTCCTCGGCTTTGCCTTCCTATGGTGGATGCTCTCGGCTTGACATTGAATGTGTACTTATTACTTAATTGCTTTATCTGTACATCACATGACCAGTGAGATGATAAATGACAGCTGGTTGTGGCAGTGTCTTCTCAAGCTTTTTAGTTCGAAAAGCATTACTTTTTAAAATACCTCTACATATGTATTTCTTGCTAATGGAATTTTACATATCTTCTTTAAAGTAATTTAAGAGTAATTGAACTAGGGAGAAAGCTTGGTGGAGTACGTGCTTGGCATGGGTGAGACTCTGGGCTTGAGTCTTAGCACCACCAAAAAAAAAAAAAAAAAAAAGAATTTGTGTGGTTTGGGTTCAGGTGTATGATGGGTATTGTTTCCAGTAGCTTCTCTGTGGAAGGCTCTGGGGACTATGTGAGCATTGCAGTCTCTTGGACTGGGGTGCGTCTTCAGAGTTGGTACCTTCTAGTCATTTTCATACTTTACATAGAAAAATGTCAAAGACTTATTTGTCAAACTATAATATTTTAATAGCTATAATTGTCTAAACTCCCTAATTCCGTGTTGAGTGTTCTAACGCCCATCAGCATTGCTGCTTCCGGGCCAAGCTGGACCATCACATAGGCCAATCTGTAGTGTTGAGATAGGATTGCATTCATCTGACCTGGGCCTGGGTTTATTTCAGACATCAGACTGATGCTTATCCTGAAGACACTGAGAATATTTCAACTTAAAAATCGACCTTTGGGGATCTGTCGACTTAGACCTCTTGTTGAACTTAACAAACACATCTCAAAAACACTCTCTACGAAGCAACCCGACCTGATGAATGCATTTTCAAAACGTAATGTGGTTATAAAATGTTTGTAGGGCAAAATGTCTTTAAATCTGACCATCTCTTTCTTTACAGAGATACTTTCTAGTCGGGAGCAATCATGCAGAAACGAAATTCCGCGTCTTGAAAATTGATAGAACGGAGCCAAAAGATTTGGTTGTAATTGATGATAGGGTAAGTATCAGACCTCACTGCCCACAGGAGCATGTTCTTTTAAATTACACATCTACATTCTCCAGTCTGGCTTCTAGAAATCTCAACTGGTGTTGAGAGATTAGGCAGAATTATACTTTGTCTTTTAAATTGATCTATTTTGAGAGCACACACTTCCCCAGTAAGATAATGAGTGCATTTTCTTAAGCAACTGACCTTTGTGGACTTAGTATAACTTAATATTGTATCTACCAAAGAGAGTGCATGTTACTGTGCTTCAGTGGGAAGCCGGGGGTCAGGGGAACGTCTGTGCCGCAGGATTTTACTGTGCAGATGGAAATCACATGGGATGGTCTGCCTGTACTCAGAAAGGGCCAAGCAATTGTTATCCAGACTCGGGAGGGCAGAGGCTTAGTGCAAGCGATGTAGGACCATGGGGCTGTTAGTCGAAGGTGCGAGGTCGTGTGGTGGTGGTGGTGAACAGTTAACTTTAGTTTTTCCAAATGAGGGGACTTGCTCTTTGTATTGAAGTTCCTGGCTAAATATTTCTGAATCCATCCATACAGGCTCCTTTTCTGTCAAGTACATTAGTAGTTACAGTTTGGAATCATTTTCATTAAACTCTTTGCAGAAGTATTCTATGTTCTCACAATTGTGTGTTGTATGAATTCCTAAATGGTCTTATAGTAAAAAAAACCCAGAGCCAAATATTGGGGTAAATGCTGAAAGATCAGAGAGACAAAGGAACAAGACACTAGAGAAACTTCTCACCACTATGAAATCCTCAGGCCTAATGGAAGGCGAGATCTTATCTCCACAGATCCTCTGACTGCAAGCCTCTGAGTCCTCAGCTAAAGAGGTGTCTCTAGTTCCTGTCTCCTCACACCTTGTATGCCTTTCTCCGCCCAGCCATATCGCTTCCTTCCTAGTGCTGGGATTAATGGCGTGTGTGCTTCCCAAATATTGGTAGCAAAGGCATGAACTCTCCAGTGCTGGGATTAAGGGCATGTGACTCCCAAATACTGGGGTTAAAGGTCTGTGCCACCACTGCCTGGCTCTGTTTCTCTCCTAGACTGAATCAATCTCATGTAGTCCAGAGTGGCTTTGAATTTACAGAGATCCAAATGGATCTCTGCCTCCTGAGTGATAGGATTAAGGGCGTGTGCCACCACTGCCTGGCCTGTATTAATCTAGTTGCTGGCTCTGTCCTCTGATCCCCAGACAAGCTTTATTTGATACACAAAATATCACCACAATTATGGATAAATTCATTATTAGGGTTTTTAATTTCCTGCACTGCTCCTTGGAGTCCATGCCCTGGGATCTGCCTGGAAGCTTTTATTAATATGCTGAAGTGGTTTTTGGTTTCACTTGGTGATGGGGATGATTGATTGGGGAGACCTTTGAGAAGCTAACAGTCATGGGCCGTCTCATACAAACACACATCTAGCCGAGGGTTTGCATCTCATTTTAAGGGGTTCACGAACTTACTAAAATTGGTGGATCCCTTTGATCTCTGAATCCCAAGTTCAGAGTCTAAAGTTGTGACCTAATTTTTGGACCTAGCGATGCGATCCAGGCAGCAGCCTTAACTGTTCCTTATAGAACCGCTGCCTTTTCACAGTGATGCCTTAGTCACACGTTAGGCCGTTCATGCAATCACTCGGTTTTCAGAGGCGAGCAGGTGACCCGAGGGGAAAGAGCACAGTCTTACGGGTGGCCTGCGTCTGTTTCTCAGCACGTGTACACTCAGCAAGAAGTGCGGGAACTGCTTGGCCGCTTGGACCTAGGAAACAGAACCAAGATGGGCCAGAAAGGGTCCTCTGGGTTGTTTCGAGCTGTCTCAGCGTTTGGCATTGTGGGTAAGTGATGGGCCTCCTCTCCTCCCTTCTCTGTGTGTTCTGATCCGGATCAGAGAGAGCTTATACGACTCGGTAGCTGACTTACCACGTCACCTATGGCTTTGGCTGCTTCAAACCTCGTCATCGGGCAGTGGGACCACGCTGGAACAGTGTCTGTTCTTAGGCTGGTGTGGCTCCTCTGATGTGCCTTCTGGGTCTTGACAAGTTCTTCCAGATTCCTTGTTGGTTGGATGTGTGTTTATGGGCCTGAGAATTCTGTTTAATATCACATGAGTTCATACGTGTCAGTTTATAAGTTCCACGTATGTTAAATTCCACTTCAGGTGCTGATTATATTTTAAACTTAAGAAAAAAAAAAGACATGAAGAAGTATGTCTTAAGTATAATATTTTTTAACTTAATAGTTACCTAGTAGTCTAGCCTAATTCTTTTAGTGCTGATATTTTACTGTAACTTAAAATATTAATTTTTATTAATTTCTTATTTTTGTATATGAATATTTTGCCTATGTGTATGTCTGTGTACCACGTGCATGCCTGGTACCTGTGGAAGCCAGAAGAGTTTGAGGTTACATGACCCTGTCTTATGTATGTATATACATATGCATATAGAATGCACATATTGGATATAACTGGCCTCAAACTCACTGTATGACTGAAGAGGACCCGGGACATCTGAATTCCTGCTGCCATCCCAAGTGATGAGATGATCAGTTCATGCCTCTGTGCCTGATTTTATGCAGAGCTGGGGATTGAACCCACAGCTTCGTATATTTCAGGCAAGGCCTCTCTACCCTCTGAGCTGCCTTTCCAGACTACCGCCCCCATAGTATTTTTAGGTTATATTAGCCAAAAAATTATAAAGCTATAAAGTTATGAAAATATGAAAGTAGGACATGTGGGAGTCTTGGTAAATATGTGTCTGAAATCGTTTACATTGCTGACTTTGTGTGACACTGCATTTATTGCCGCACAGGTTTTGTCAGGTTTTTAGAAGGCTACTACATTGTGTTAATAACTAAGCGGAGGAAAATGGCAGATATTGGAGGTCATGCGATATATAAGATTGAAGATACGAATATGATTTATATCCCTAATGACTCTGTCCGGATTACTCACCCCGATGAAGCGAGGTGCGTACTGGTGCTGACGACTTACTCTTTGTTTCTGACACCAATAGGACCAAGGAAATACAAATGTTTATAGAAACTCAAGTGTTGAGTCAGAATTCCAGTTCCTGTTCAGGGTTGTAAAGGTCTTTTCTAACAGTTTCGACAGGGATACTGTATTGTGGATAATGTCTACATATTACACAGTATTAATGGTAAGATAATTTCATTTTAAGATTATTAAGTCACTATGTTAACATGACAGAGCATAACTAAATTCTAAACTATTACCAACCATAAAGATATAAATATGCCTTGGCTTCTTTTTAATTTTTATTATATGATATCAACTGAACTAATTATTATCAAATCTACCAATTTGATGATAATTTATCTCACGTTCTCAAGTCTCAACAACGTTACCAAACCTCTAAGAGATTTCAGATCTACAGAATTGCAGGAATAAGACAGTCCAGGGAACACCAATGTGCCTTTCTTCTAAATTCACCATTAGAGTCCTCTGCTTAGATGCACGCCACCCCTCTTCCAAATACACAAGCAGACTGCGTTCTTCTAAGTTGCTTAGCTGAGAAGCCCTAATGTGCAAACCTGAGATCTGAAACTGTCTTAAGCACCGACATGATGTCATGACGGAAAGTCCACAGTCCACTTCTGATAATGTGTCACAGTCAGAGCACAGACACACCAGCTGCTGAACAAAATCTTAAGATGCCTGGGAAACACAAGTGATTTCTGCATTAGTTACTTCATTGTGTTTACATGTATTTCCCAAAAATGCCAAAATAGGAAACACTTCCGCTCCCAAGCATTTCTCACAACTGATACTTAATCTGTATCAAGAGAGCCTAAATTTAACATTAATTTGGTACCCTTAGTTTATAGTCCATATGCTTCCTAAAATTGTCCCAATAAAGTCCTTTATAGCTCTGTGTATGTGTGTGCATTCACACACCTGTCTTTAAGAATCTAGATTCACAGGCTGTACCTGTCCTGCTGGTTCTAAAATCTACAAAATCCTCTAGTTTTTCTTTTCTTTTCTTTTTCTTTTTTTTGGTTTTTCAAGACAGGGCTTCTCAGTGTAACAGTGTTAGCTGTCCTGGAACTCACATTGTAGACCAGGCTGACCTCAAACTCACAGAGATCCACCTGCCTCCACCTCCCAAGTGCTGGGATTAAAGGCGTGTGCCACCACCACCACCACCACCCAGCTACAGATCATCTAGTGTTTTTTGGTGGCTTGCACATTTTTTAAGGGTCTTGCAAAGGGCCCCATGATATGCATTTGTCTGATTATTTCTGCATGCTCGCAGAACTGCTAAGGGAATCTGTGCTGTTCCCGTTGCCTCACATTGAAAGGGGGCATTAGGGCTGGAGACACATGGCGCAGTGGGTGAAACACTTCCTGCACAAGTGTGAGGATGCACTAACATAAACACCCAGGTGTGGCTGCAGGTTCCTCCAACCCCAGAGCTAGAGGGCGAGGAGACAGAAACGTCACTGGGACCCTCTGGCAGCCATTCTAGCTGGAAAACGGCAAGCCCTGGGTTCAGTTGGGCAAGAGTCCATTCTCAAGGGAACAATAGGCAGAGAAGCAATCAGAGGGACACCTACCACCCAGTCTCTGCACGCTTGCACACTCACCACCCAGCCTCTGCATGCTTGCACACTCACCACCCAGCCTCTGCATGCTTGCACACCCATCACCCAGCCTCTGCATGCTTGCACACCCACCACCCAGACTCTGTGTGCTTGCACACCCACCACCTAGCCTCTTCATGCTTGCACACCCACCACCCAGCCTCTTCATGCTTGCACACCCACCACCCAGCCTCTTCATGCTTACACACCCACCACCCAGCCTCTTCATGCTTACACACCCACCACCCAGCCTCTTCATGCTTGCACACCCACCATCCAGCCTCTTCATGCTTGCACACCCACCACCCAGCCTCTGCATGCTTACACTTCCACAATACTCTATCCCTATCTATTTTCATGTTAAAAATCTTTCCAACGTAAAGTTATGGTAACCCACAGCGTTTCGGTAACTTTTGTAACTCTTTTCTCTATCCGCTGAGAATCTGTAAAGCTCACTGAAAAGAACAAACTGTCTTTACTCCTCCCTTGCCCCCCACCCCCAGCCTGTGCCCTGCCCATGCCCATTTGAGAGCACAGCCACTACATAAGGAGGAGCAAAGTAAGTTAGTCTCTGAGGGATGGTGGGCAGATGCTGCAGACCCACGCCAGAGATGGCTGGGGTTCCACAGCCCCGTGAGTACACTTGCTAATGTAAGGGTGCCCTGACTGTATGTTAAGAGTGCCCTGACTGTATGTTAAGGGTACCCTGACTGTATGTTAAGGGTGCCCTGACTGTATGTTAAGGGTGCCCTGACTGTATATTGAGGGTGCCCTGACTGTATGTTAAGGGTACCCTGACTGTATGTTGAGGGTGCCCTGACTGTATGTTGAGGGTGCCATGACTGTATGTTGAGGGTGCCCTGACTGTAAGTTAAGGGTACCCTGACTGTATGTTGAGGGTGCCCTGACTGTATGTTAAGGGTACCCTGACTGTATGTTAAGGGTACCCTGACTGTATGTTAAGGGTGCCCTGACTGTATGTTGAGGGTGCCCTGACTGTAAGTTAAGGGTACCCTGACTGTATGTTGAGGGTGCCCTGACTGTATGTTAAGGGTACCCTGACTGTATGTTAAGGGTGCCCTGACTGTATGTTGAGGGTGCCCTGACTGTATGTTAAGGGTACCCTGACTGTATGTTAAGGGTGCCCTGACTGTATGTTAAGGGTGCCCTGACTGTATGTTAAGGGTGCCCTGACTGTATGTTAAGGGTGCCCTGACTGTATGTTAAGGGTGCCCTGACTGTATGTTGAGGGTGCCATGACTGTATGTTGAGGGTACCCTGACTGTATGTTGAGGGTGCCCTAACTGTATGTTAAAGGTGTCCTGACTGTATGTTAAGCCATGAAAGAGAACATTTCATGTTTATTACATGCTTTAATTTGTTTTTAGGTACCTAAGGATATTTCAAAATGTAGATCTATCCAGCAATTTTTACTTTAGGTAAGTTTGAGCCTAATTTTACTTCAATTTGTCACTTTAATTTTATTAGGTTATAGAAAGAGACTTGGAATACAGTCAATAGCCACATTATTTCATCTAAAATCATTAAACTCTAGGAATTTCTTCCCTTTAAAAACTTGATTCTTGAAAATGTAAATGGACAAGGATAAAGGTATTTATTGTCACTATAAAAAATCACCTTTGTTTCAGGAGGGAATAAATATAATTTAAAGAAATAATCTCAGTTTAGAAATTTAAATTATGAAAAATGAAATTGTAGTAGTTCTAATGCAGAATTGTAACAGTGCCATGGCAGTTTCGGTTAGTGATCTGGCAAAATAAGTAAAGTTAATTAGGATTAATCGCAATACTGAAGAATTAATAGTTTTGCTGGAATGAATGGAGCATTAAAACAGATGTGAAAATACAGTCTAAGAATATGTTTTGGGAGAGGAAATGGAAATTTCTTTTGGCATGGAGATATTTGTGGAGATCTGTTTAACGTAGGCATCAAGCAGTCAAACCAATAATTTGATTAATTACTAATTAATCAAATAAGCAAATGGTAGACCATTATGACAATGTTAATAGGCTGTGACCAATATGCAGGCCTGAGAGAATTGGGTATGTGATAGATGGAAGATTCTGTCTGCTGTAATGTCCAGACTGAAAAGTAGAACACAAAATAGCATTCGCCAATCAGGACCCTAGTAAGGCCAGAGAGAGGGCATTTGCCAATCAGGACTTGAATCAGGCTGGAGTGAGGGCATTCACCAATCAGCGAGTTGGGTTGGAGCAAGGGACTACAGCATCTGTGCACATCAGTGCTGTGCACAAACCAAGTAGACTTGTCATTAGTTGTTAATAGAGTCAACTATTTATTTATAAAACAAACACATATGTAATGTGAAGCTAAAATTATTATGTCATAGTGTTCTCAATGAAGTGATTTTTATCCACACGTGTTTCATGGTTGCATGTTTCCATGTGCTTGTCTTTATTATCTGCTTTTCAGAAGGCTGTGTCATTTTATGCTTATAGTGTCTGCAAGTTAATTCTAAGGCTTGGGCTCACTCTTTGAAATGGGCTCCTGTGTCACTCTTGGCCATACTGAACTCTGATCAATCATTCCTCAAGTTAAACTACTTTAAGTTTTTAGGATT
The DNA here is from genome assembly GCF_049852395.1 of Peromyscus maniculatus bairdii. Lineage (NCBI taxonomy): Eukaryota > Metazoa > Chordata > Mammalia > Rodentia > Cricetidae > Peromyscus > Peromyscus maniculatus. Next base: position 14,193,878 of record NC_134867.1, read on the forward strand.
TGTAAGTAGGGTTTGAAGAAGGTTATGCAACACTCTCAAGACTCAGCTGTAAGAAAAGACTTAAGTTTTAAGTAGGAAGAATTGATTGTTGAAGGTCAGAAACCAGCTTGGTGGCAATGCTGCTGTTTTGAAACTGGGCCTCACTATGTAGCCCAGGCTGGGTTTGACCTTGAACCTGCCCCAGCCTGCACATGATGGGATCACAGGCCTGCATCACCATACCTCAGCCTGCACATGCTGGCATCTCAGGCTGCACCACCATGCCCCAGCCCGCACATGCTGGCATCTCAGGCCTTCACCACTGTGCCCCAGCCTGCACATGCTGGCATCTCAGGCCTGCACCACCGTGCCCCAGCCTGCACATGCTGGGATCTCAGGCCTGCACCACTGTGCTCCAGCCTGCACATGCTGGCATCTCAGGCTGCACCACTGTGCCCCAGCCTGTACATGCTGGGATCTCAGGCCTGCACCACCGTGCCCCAGCCTGCACATGCTGGGATCTCAGGTCTGCATCACTGTGCTCCAGCATGCACATTCTGGGATCTCAGGTCTGCACCACCGTGTCCCAGCCCGCACATGCTGGCATTGCAGGCCTGCACCACTGTGCCCCAGCCCGCACATGCTGGCATCTCAGGCTACACCACTGTGCCCCAGCCTGTACATGCTGGGATCTCAGGCTGCACCACCGTGCCCCAGCCTGCACATGCTGGGATCTCAGGTCTGCATCACTGTGCTCCAGCCTGCACATGCTGGCATCTCAGGCTGCACCACTGTGCCCCAGCCTGCACATGCTGGCATCTCAGGCTGCACCACCGTGCCTCAGCCTGCACATGATGGGATGGCAGGCCTGTACCACCATGCCTAACTGGAAACTAGCTTCTTAATCAGCTCATCTCCATTCAAGGCTAAGTGCTAGTAAATGGATCTATTAAGCAAAGGTGCTAAAACTGAGTTTTACAGACAAAACTGGAATTCATTTCAGTCAAATTATGGAAATAAATGGGGAAATCATAATTAATGTGTGTGACTCTCCCAAGAGAATTGTAATACTTAAGATACTGCTTAAATACTGCACTTGAGCCTCAAGATAGCTTCTGAAGTTCTGTGTTAAAATGGGCAACTAGAAACACTTAAAAATTGTTCATCTTCATTGTACATTGGACTTCAGAGAACATGGCAGCATGCACAGGACCTGCACGGGTCTGCACCAGTTGGGGTCACAGAGACCATGGCAGGATGCACAGGACCTGCACGGGTCTGCACCAGTTGGGGTCACAGGACCTGCACGGGTCTGCACCAGTTGGGGTCACAGAGACCATGGCAGCATGCACAGGACCTGCACGGGTCTGCACCAGTTGAGATTGTGGAGTTGAAGGGAGAAGTGGACACATGTCTTCATCCCCAACCCTGGAGCTGTCTCCAGCTGATAACCACTTGGAAATGAAAATTTAGTTTCCTTCAAGGGAGTCTCACTGAGAAGACAAAGTACTCTTAAGGGCAGGCTGCATGCTCAGCAGTAGATGGCAGCAGAAAATGAACTCCACAGCATCCTTGTCTCATAATGTCATGTCAGGGCTCTTCCTGTTTTTAAATTATCTTACTATTTTTAAAATTTTTATTATACATAAAATATATATACACACACTATATATATATACATATATATATATATATATGTATATGTATGTATGTATTCTCTCTTTTGTCTTTTTACCGTACAGATCCTCTTCATATGTATCATGGCTTCCAGTTCAGTGTGGTTATGGGATTCTCGAGTGTGTGAATGAGTGGGTCTGTTTCTTGTGCCTTCTCTTGGGCTCTTTTCCCTCTGTTGGTTTGTTTTGTCCAATTCTGGTGTGATTGGTTTTGTTTACAATCTATATTACTATATTATTGGCTCATAGAGAAGCCTGTTTGTTTTCTAATGAGAGACAGAAAGGGGATGGATCTGGAAGGAGGGGATGTGGGGAGAACCTGGGAGGGGTAGAGGGAGGGAAAATTATAATCAGATTATTGTATGTGAGAAAAAAAATCCTATTTCAATAAAAGGAAAAAATTGTTGATCTTATGAAATCAGAATCAAAATAGTTTTTTTTTTTTTCTTAAAGACCAAATTTTATTTACAGAGACTATTGTAATTTTTGCCTCGTTTTTATTTTCCTAGAACAGGTTTCACTGTAGGAGCCTGCATTATATACTTACCCTGTTTCATCACGGCGTTCGCGGTTAGTGTTGCTCCGGTGTAGACTGTGGTAGAGACCCATGCAGTGTTGATGACATTGTTGTCCCTCACCGCATTAGCCATAGAACCCATTCACGGACATAGGAAAGTTCAGCTTGGTACGAGCGATCAGACTTAGACTGATATCACCATGAAGCAAAAAAAAAAAACAAAACAAAGATGCATGTTGTGCCAGTCAACAAACGTACACAACCCACAACATAACTGTGTATTTCTAGTGTAGAGATGTAAGTCGGGGGGCGAGGTTTTGGTTGAATTTCCCGTCATGTTTATATGTGGCTATTGTTTGAAGTGCCCCTTTAACAGTGAATTAACAGGTGCAAAGTTATTAAGCTCACAGATTGCGTTCCTCGTGGGAGCCAAGCCCGGGAAATACCTTTGCTTCTTCTGTAAGTTCTCATGTCTGAATTCTCTTCTCAGTTACAGCTATGATCTGTCCCACTCGCTTCAGTATAACCTTACCGTCTTGAGAATGCCCCTGGAGATGCTCAAGTCCGAAACGTCCAAGACACGCCAGGAGAGCTTTGACATCTTTGAAGATGAAGGATTAATTACACAGGGTGGCAGCGGTAGGTGATTCCTGCACATGTAATACACGCTAACGTGGCGTCTCATTAGCTTCTCCCACATTTCTCATTCCTTATCCCTTGGTGGTCGTTATCCTTACAGGGCTTGTTTTGGAGACATGACCTTGACCAATTCATTTTTAAAGCCATCGTTAATCACCATGTGATTTTATTTATAGGCCAACCAGAAATTATATGTTGTCATTTTCTAGAAACTATTCAAGTACTTTTTAATGAAGCACATTTAGATCTAGTTTTTTGGTGAAGTTTTATGCATACCATCTTATTTTCCTTCATAGAGATTAGTCAATTATGAGTCAAGATTGGGGCAGAAGTTACCATGGGTTGCCTGTTATGTGCTGGACATTGACGTATAATATTCTGAGCCACATAAAACCTCGGCTGGGCAGGTATAGGGCAGTTGTACAGAAATAAGGACGAAGTAGGAAACTGAGGACCAGAGTTGACGATCAAGTGGTCAGTGTCCCGAGGCCACTGATCCTGTGACTGGTCAGTCCTTCACAGGCCAGGCTTCTGGCCTGGCACCATCAGGCTGTTGCTAGATCACAATAGGACTAGCCTAAGGAGTCCCTGGAGACCCTGACTAAGCCAGACAACCAGTGACCCTTTGTCCCTCTGTGGGCACCTTTGGTGCCCGAGTTTGGGGTTTGGTCTAGAACTAGCCAGGCAGACAGCTTCCTGTTGTGAATGTTGTGACAGAATCCTTTCAAGTGTGGAGTTAAAATACCTGAGCTGAAGTAGGCCGACCGTGGAAACGCTGTAAGCCAGTGATGACTTTGAGTACCTCCCTTCATTCACCTTAAACAGTAATGATGAGGATGCAGGTGCAGAGGCAGGATCCACTCTAACGGAGACGGAGGTTTGTCCGTCCGTGAAGGACACGTGGCCAGGGGCTGTGCTTTCCCACAGGCTCTGTTCTCGCCCGGCCTGTTTTCACCTGAATGTTACCCATGGCTGACTACCACTTGAGCAGGTCTGTGCTTCAGACACATGAACTGTGACCCAAATTATGGGACACCGTAGAGGTCAGGCAGCTAGTGAGTATTTGATAAAGGCCCAAAATGTGGCTGAACTTGCCCCGTGTGCCACCCAGATCTGGATTTGAATGTGCGATCCGGTTCTGGATTAAGCCTCGGAAGTGACTTTTGCTGTGTGGAGACAGCTCTGGGTGGGTGTGACCGAAGAGCATACTGCGTTCCTGTTCCCGAGGTAAACTGCAGCCGGGTGACGTCTTACAGCGTATACTGTTGTCTCCCGGAAGGAGGTCCAGAGCAGGACTCAGACAAACGTGCCATCATCAGCAGGACTGCATTCTGTCCTCCGCTTAAGAAGAGAAACCAGATCTTGTCCTCCCACCTTCTAGGGACTGTCCCCTGTTGCTAGCTGGTGGCTTTCCATGTGGAAGCCAGCAGTGACTGGGGAATTGTTCTTCACGCACCCAGTCACCCAGAGCTCACCTCTAAGAAGCCCGTGACTACACTGGGTCACGTGCAGGAGCCACAATCACCGGATTAGTGCCCTTGATGCCATCTACTTCTGTTTGTCTTTGTCACTGAGTGTGCCACAGCACCAGGTGCTGGCAGATTCAGGTGTCTTTCCTGGGCTCGGGAATTATTCACCCGGGGAACTTGTAGGAAGTGGGGGTGAGGGTAGAGGATGGAGGAGTAGGTTTGCCGAAATCCCCACCAAGTCTCTGGGGCGTCGAGGACTTCCTATGAGCTCCTCAGGCCCCACGTCTCTGAGGTGAGCAGTAGCGTTTGTTTCCTGTTTACAGGCTGCGGAGATACTGCAGTGTCCCCCAGGAGGCAGTTATCGGCAGACACTCTAATTAGCCAATTAGGAGTATTTAAGTCCTTTTGTTAGAAGGTGACTGAGAGAGGGGTCATGCCTCTGAGAGTCTTTTGGTGTTGAAGCTCAAGACAAAAGCCGCAGTTAAATCGGTGTTTCAAGGGGTCAGAGCAACATCTGTCCTCTTGGAGAGATCAGCAGTGTTTTCCAGACACTGCCCGACAATTAGCTTTGGTTTGCACTTCCTCTTAGTTATTTTAGCTTCATGTTTTATCCTGCATGAACATCACTTATTCTGGTTAATGTGACTGGACCATGGTCAGGGCATGAGCAATCCCAAAAGCGTTATGGGCAATCCCCAAAGCGTTGCCGAGGTGGATATGGCTGGCGATGTGTGGAAGGCTGAGGAGGGTCTGGAAAGACACTAAACAAAGCCGGGACAGGATGGCGTCACCTCAGCCATCTCGATGCTGAGTCACTGTATAAAGTGGCAGAGTGGAAGGTCTGATCCACCACTGCACCCCCAGACCCTGAGCGTGCTCTGATCTCTCCTCTCCTGCAGGGTCTCGTGTAGCCCAGGCTAGCCTCAAACTTGGTGTGGAGCTGACCATGATCTTGAACTCCCCCTCCTGGCTGCTCCTACCCCAAACTGAAATCAGAGGCATAGGCCAGGCACGCACACCATGTCTAGTTCATGTTGTGCTAGGGATGAGACCCAGGGCCTCATGCAGGTGAGACAGGCATGCTCCCAGGGAGCTGCGTCTGAGCCCACACACATTCCCTTACATGATGCGCTGAAGGGCAGAGGACATCTAGGGTTGTTTGTTACATGTTTATGTGTGGTATGTCTGCACCGTGTGTGCTTGGCACACATCATGAATCTGGAGTTCCAGATTACTGTGAACTGCCATGTGGGTGCTGGGAATCAAACCTGGGTCCTTGGCCAGAGTAGCAAGTGCTCCTTACTGCTGAGCCTTCTGCTCAGCCACTAGTTTTTATGAAATAAATTGGAAGGATTTCAACACAAATAAATGCCCGGATGACACTGTGAGGGGAGGGAGGTGGGGTTACCTGGCTGAATCCATTCATATGTAAACATGCTTATTTCTTATTTTTCACTCCATAAAGTTCTGTGGCACTCGTCACTATTTATTAATAAACTCATGTTAACGTGACAGTGTTTGGTGCTTCTGATTTCTCCACGTGAAAAAGCCTTGGTGTGATAGCCAGTGCCACATGGGAGGTATGCACACGGCACCGCTCCCCTCCCCATGCAGCAGGGCACCCCTGCCTTCCCATGCAGCAGGGCACCCCTCCCCTCCCCATGCAGCAGGGCACCCCTCCCCTCCCCATGCGGCAGCACACCCCTACCCTTCCCATGCAGCAGCGCACCCCTACCCTAACTCTTCACTGCGGCAGCGCACCCCTACCCTGCACGTGCATCGCTCGTCTGCCTCACCTTCACGGCAGCTGCCTCTCAGACGTGCAGAGGGTGGCACCCGGGAGTAAGGAACACCCTGATCCTGTCAGTCACACTCTCGAGAGGTGGTGCCGGAAGCCCTGGCCCAGGGGCTGTGACTGCAGACCATGTTCTCTGTAGCTCGCTCTGCCACATCTGGCTTTATCCACACATCTGTCATTATGCCCTTCATTTGGCTCCCATTATCTTTTGAGTTAAAAACTCTGGTAAGTCAGAAAACTCATTTCCTCTTTGAAAGCACAGTACCCTGAGTCCCGATAGTCATTAGACTGCCCCGTAAGCGGCGGTGTGTCCAGGCTTGTATTCTGAAGTTAAAAACAGAAGTGGAAGGACCTAAACATGTGCTGGACGTCAGTCAAAGTCTTATCTTTCTGTTACCAACTTCTGTTTTTCAGGCGTATTTGGGATCTCCAGTGAGCCTTATATGAAGTACGTATGGAATGGCGAACTTCTGGATATAATTAAAAACACCGTGCATCGTGACTGGCTGCTGTATATTATTCATGGGTTCTGTGGGCAGTCAAGTATCCTTTTTATAAACACTTAAGATGCACGTCATTATGCTATGCCAGAGTATAGAACGGCTGTACATTGTAAGATTAGAGTTATCCCTGTGTACTTGCCCTAGTTAGGGTTACTACTGCTGTGATAAAACACTTTGACCAAATAGGGAGCAAAGCGCTTATTTGGCTTGTGCTTCCACATCACTGCTCATCATGGATTGAAGTCAGGACGGGAACTCAGGCACACAGGAACCTCAAGGCAGGCACTGATAGAGAGGCCATGGAGGGGAGCTGCTTACTGCCTTGCTCTTCGTGGCTTGCTCAGCCTGCTTTCTTATAGAACCCATGACCACCAGACCAGTGGTGGCTCCACCTACAATGGGCTGGGCCCTCCCCATCAGTCACCAATTCAGAAAATTTCTTGCAGGCTTTCCTGAAGCCCAGTCTTACTGAGGCATTTTTCAGTCAAGGCTCCCATCTCTCAAAGACTCTAGCCTATGTCAAGTCAACATAAAACTAGCCAGTACAATACTCCATCAGGAAAACTTGCGCACCTAAGTAGAAATGCCATAAGGAGTGTGGACTCTGTGAACAGACCTTGAGGGGCACAGAATGACTATGAACACCAAGGATGAGAGAGCCTTGTGCAGACCACTCTCCTACAGCCAGTAAGGATTGTGCATGTCTGGGAGAAGGAATGGAATGGCTGTTAGGTGGGAGGAACGTGGCAGGCTCATGAGAACAGACCTTGACCAAAGCCATAACCGTAAATCAGACCCCAGCAGTGGGTACAGAGAGATGTCACAGGTTGGACAAGCACCGTGAGGGTAGACCTGGAAAAAAATTAGCATTTTCTTGTGATGTGTATGTGCAGCTCTGGGGAGATGGGACGTGTCCTAGAGTTTCTGCTGCTGTGAAGAGACACTGTGACCACAGTAACTTTATAAAGGAAAAAGATTTCATTGGGGTGGCTCGCAGTTCAGAGGTTCAGTCCATTATCATCATGGCAGGACATGGCAGCATGCAGGCAGACATGGTGCTGGAGAAGGAGCTGAGAGTTCTACATATTGATCCACAGGCAACAGGAAGTGAACTGTCTCGCTAGGTGTAGCTTGAGCACAGGAGACCTCAAAGCCCGCCCCCCACAGTGACACACTTCCTCCAACAAAGCCACACCTCCTGTGGAGGCCATTTTCTTCCAGACCCCCACAGGATGACATGGGAAAGACAAGCGTGGGTCTCAGATCGCCTCAGTCGTCAGTTGCCACTCACCAGGTTGACTTTGTCAGGCCAAGGACTGACAGTTTAGTCCAGGAAGGTGACATGTCTGAAGTGGTCCACGAAGCTTGAGTTGACAGCCATTTTCCAGCTGCATGAGGTAAAAATAGGACGAGGGATCTGTGTAAGGAAAAGCTGCAGTCGTAAGTTGAGGCCTGACGAGGTGGAGGCCTGCTTGGGAAGGACTGTAATGGACGGGTGTTGACCCTTGAGTGAGGACAGTGAGCTGTTTGATGCCAACTTGGTTTTTCTCCTCAGGTTTACTTTTCACGAATTCTCACTAATGGTGACACCGTCCAGCGGCTGCCCCTGTGTCGCGAGGAGGAGGAGGGGGACGCTGTCTAGCTGTGGTTCGTTTCTCCTGTCACTCTTTGGGACGACAGGGCAGTTGTGAATTCAGTTTTTATTTGATATTTCCCCTTCCACCTTAGGCTTTTAAAAGCCTGCAGTGAAATAATTAAAGGATGTTTTTTGAGGCCATGAAGTGGATGGTGTGGCCATCATTGTGCCTTCTTACACTCTGTGGAGAGTTTGGGGGCAGCTGAGAGGCCCAGCCTTGAAGAGCTACAGTGCTGCTTTGTCTGTGCTGAGTGGGGGTGGGGAAGTAGCTATGGCTGATCCAGGGACTTAGAAATGGAGCTGGGGAGAACCTGGCTCCGGGCTTCATAATGACCTGACAAAATCAGGTCCTGAGTCACTTTTGTCTCTTTCCACAAATACAGTCTTCCCAGGAAGAATTTCCCCACCAGTGACACCAAAGAGAATGTGCTACGGTATCTAAGACCGTTTCTAAAGTATAGCTCTAGCCTGATTTCTATTTCCGAGAGCTAGCTCATATGGTAATTATAATAAATGTTTGTTTTTAAAATAGTAAACAGCATCATAGATTATCATTTTAAAGCTCATTAGTTTAAATGATGAGTCTGGGCTTTTGGTGATCAGTCATTTAATGAATTCTGGAAGCCTGTGTGGTGATAGGCATAATTGCTGCTTATTAAGTATTTACTACAGGCCAAGCACCAGAAATTTTACACCAATTACCCCAGCTCATCCTCCCAGCAACCCAGCAGCAGTACAGGCTGATGAGTCTCTTACCCAGAATGCTTATGACCGTAGTGTTTCAGAGTTTGGATTTTTTTAGATTTTAGAATGTTTGCCTAAACCTTAGGTAACTTGAGGATGGAATTCAAGTTCACTCAGGTCTCATATATACCTTGAACATTGGGATTGAAGATATTTATGTGATATTTTTAGAGTACCTATGGTTTGACTGACCAGAAGTCTATAATTTGGAGTCATAGTGGCACCAAAAAACTTACGATTTTAAGGCTTTTTTTTTTTTTTTTGGACTGCAGTTGTTCAGCCTATGGCCACTTTTTGATTCATTTTTTAGTAGGTGAGATTATAACTCAGAAAGTTAAGGAGATGATTTAAGATGACGCTGTGTATCGATCAAGTAGTTCATGGCGACACATTCAGCGTTAGGCTTTGGATTGCTTTTGTAGTGTTATAGCCACTCCTTTCCTCGGCATTAACAACTTCTTCCTAATTCACACTTAACATTAAACGGCACGTGCCCTCGAGGAGAGGCGTACTATGCTAATGAGTGAGGAAGGGGTAGTGGCATTTCTCACGTTTTTACCTGGTTACAAGGAGAGACACAGTACAGCAGCCTGTATATCTCCTTGGAGAGTCAGAGCAGTTACCATGTGAGCAGGTTGGGAGTTGCCATCAAACCCAGAGAGATCTGAGGAATTATTGGGTGCCCTGCTATTGCGTTCCGGCGGAGCTCCTGGTGTCTGAAGGCTATGGGATGAGATGTGTCACATGCACAAAGGATGATGATTCTGTAGCCTTCTGGGCCAACCACCAATGCTGACACCTTAACTTGGTTTCTAAGAGCTGCTGATCTACGGGCGGCCAGTGTACGTGACTCTAATAGCCAGAAGGTCAAGCAGGTTTGCTGGGACGCGTTTCCTCAAGAGAGGCGCCAACTGTGAGGTAAGGCCACAGACCGCTGTGATGTTTTAACCTTTTAACCTTTCACATCGGTTTTGCTGACAATGAGGAAGCTGCGATTTCTAATTAATTAACTTTTTAGCATCCTAATGTGTTTCATCTTCTCTTTGGTCTTCAGAATTGCATTTTCTTAGAGTCGTGTGTGTGTGTGTGTGTATGTGTGTGTGTGTGTGTGTGTGTGTGTGTGTTTTAATCTCCTGAATAATTTCACACAATTGGTTTTCTTTTATCTGCCATCCTATTATTTATACTGGCCAAGATATTGTTTGATATTTGTGTTGAGTAACTTATTTGATTTTTTTTTCTAGTCTATTCTCTGCTGTTTTAATTGTTTTTCTTTATCATGTTTTAATCTGCTTTTTCCAGTACTCTGAATATTGATGGTGTGTGGTTTACCACTTTTAAGGTGTATAAAGAATAGGAGTTATAATGTCATTGTGTGTCTGAATTTTTTTTCATTTAAAAGTTGTAAGAGCATAAACTATCTCTGACTGTACCCCTCTTTCCAGGGCGATGTTGCAAATGAAGTGGAGACAGAGCAGATCCTCTGCGATGCGTCAGTGATGTCTTTTACCGCAGGCAGTTATTCCTCTTACGTGCAAGTTAGAGGATCGGTTCCCTTGTACTGGTCCCAAGACATCTCAACCATGATGCCTAAACCCCCTATTACACGTGCGTGCGTGGGCCGGCCTGCTGGGAGTCGCTTCTGTCCGCTGTCACTCAAGATGATGATTGTTGTCACATAATAAGCAGTTGGCTTTGGGGAGAGTTGGGTCCTTTGAGCAAGAGCCTATGGAGGAGTAACTTCTGTTAGCGTTCTGTAGTGAATTCATCCTTAATTTTAACTATTAGTGAATTGCATGTTATTTTGCTCCAGAAATGACAGTCATTCAGATTTAATAAGTACATGCTGAATGAGTGTCCAGTGAGCTCCTTGAGGAGATTTGGGAAATGAAGGTGCTAGTTTAGTTGAATTGCATTTCTTTTCAGTGTTTTTGAACACCCTACACTTGTTCTATTTCTGCCTCATAGCTCTATTCAGGTATTTATCTGCCTCTTTTCTTCCCAGTGGACCAGGCAGACCCCTTCGCACATGTAGCTGCTCTTCACTTTGACCAGATGCTTCAGAGGTTTGGCTCCCCCATCATCATCTTGAACCTAGTGAAGGTATGATGTGCTCATCGAACACACGGGGCCACCTCTCCTCAGACAAAAGGCATCAGCCAGCTGGGCTTTGCCCTCCCCTCCCGGGACAAAGAGGGAAGGAGGGAGGTGGGGGAGGGAGGGAGGAGGGAGGGAGGGAGGGAGGGAGGGAGGGAGGGAGGGAGGGAGGGAGGGAGGGAGAGAGAGAGGTGTCCATTGGGGGCTTGCTGTGTTTGCGCTGCTGTTCTTCGTCCTCAGATTCCATGTGGCTTCTTCTGGCCTCTCCCTGGGGAACTGGTAGTAGATCTCTCTGAAGGGAAGAGGGTGATCTGGTCTACCAGGCTCCTGGTTTCCTTGTGTGAACTGGGGCTGCATTGAATTCCTCTGTCCCAGAACAACCTAAAAACACAGATGAAGCTGCTACCCTCTCCTTGATACAGCTCACTCTCTCGGCAGTCTAGAAGGACTGCAAACCAATGTGTAGCAATAGGTGCAAGTGTTACAGCTCTGGAGGGAAAGGTCTCCTGACTGTCAGGAAGTCAGGCTACACCTACAGCTGTGAGGAGAAAGGTCTCCTGGCTGTCAGGAAGTCAGGCTACACCTACAGCTGTGAGGAGAAAGATACCCTGGATACCTACAGCTGTGAGGAGAAAGGTGTCCTGGATACCTACAGCTGTGAGGAGAAAGGTATCCTGGATACCTACAGCTGTGAGGAGAAAGGTCCCCTGACTGTCAGGAAGTCAGGCTCTATCTGAAGCTGTGTTCCAGTAGGGGATGGTCTCCCACAGGATGTGGCAATCCTGCTCCTCTCTGAGAGAGAGCCACTAAAGCTGAGGTCTGCTTCACTCTGCTAAGAGAGTTTCCCAGCAGAGGCCTTGCTCTGCTCCAGCAAAAGAAGGTCTTCACCTAAAACTCATTCAAGAGATGTGTTTTGGAGGGAGGAATCCAGGAGAGTGGCTGTCTCTGCCAGGGTGGAAAGGGCAGCTGTTAACTGAACAAGCACAGGACTTCTATACAGCTTCTTAGGGACAGAGTCTTTCCAGGGAGAAGATTTTCAGGGTGGGAATTAGTTGGATTTCAATCCCCTGAGCTTGGACAAGCTCAGAGATTGACTGGATTTTGTGCTTAGGGATTGGTTGGTTTCATGCTCAGGGATTGGTTGGTTTTTGTACTGAGTTGGTCAGGGCCAAAGTGTTTCTTTCACTGGCCCTTTTTAACCTTTTGGCTCTAGTTTCAGGGTCAGGGTGTGTTTCTTTGGATCTGGTTTCAGGGCCAAAGTGTTTCTTTCATTGCTCTGGTTTCAGGGCCGGGGTGTGTTTCTTTCATTGCTCTGGTTTCAGGGCCGGGGTGTGTTTCTTTCATTGCTCTGGTTTCAGGGCCGGGGTGTGTTTCTTTCATTGCTCTTGTTTCAGGGTCGGGGTGTGTTTCTTTCATTGCTCTGGTTTCAGGGCCGGGGTGTGTTTCTTTCATTGCTCTGGTTTCAGGGCCGGGGTGTGTTTCTTTGGCTGGCTCTGGTTTCAGGGTCAGGTGGGTTTCTTTGGCTGGCCCTTTTACTCTACACTAGGACCAAAAGGCTTCATTTAGGAATGAGGTTCAAGAATCAGGTGGGCTTGTGGGAACCTCAGGCAATATGATATAACTGTCTCTCAGCCCTCATCTTCTCCATCAGAGTACACTGACTGATCCATGCTGTGTGCATAAATGAATACGCAGATCAAAGGCCTAGGGTGTAGGGCGAGATTATCCAATAACTTTTAAATCCATTGCACCCAAGTGAATTGAAAGAACTTCAGTCAGAGGCGGCGAAGACCTTGACGATATCAATACAAAGATCTTATTGTATTATGTCTGTGGCAGTGGCCAGCAACATAGCAATATGAGATTACTCTGTGAGGTTGATTAGCAAATGTCAGTTTAATAAAAAAAAATAAACAACAACAATAAAAAAAAACCCAAGGGATCCTTGTCCATTTAATCACTTCCCCAGTATTTTTGACAGTTTTATATGTATCAAGGTGATTGTGCAAACAGTTCCTGCCTTTGTGGAACTACCAGTGTGAGGGGGAAAATGTTAGCTAAAGCATAGCTGTCAATCAAGAAGAGAAGAGGAGGGGTCAGTCTGAAGAAAGGGGCGTGCCCTGGTGTGTGCCTGTATATGTGTGTGTGTGTGTGTGTGTGTGTGTGTATGTGTGTGCCTGTATGTGTGTGTGTGTGTGTGTGTATGTGTGTGCCTGTATATGTGTGTGTGTGTGTGTGCCTGTATGTGTGTGTGTGTGTGTGTGTGTGTGTGCCTGTATGTGTGTGTGTGTGTGTGTATGTGTGTGTGCGTGCACAGCGTACATGTGCTTGCTCCTTTCTGACAGCCTCAGTTTCTCTTTTTACTCAGTAGGAGTAAAAGTCACTTGCTCAAAGTGGGGGTTTCCACAGTAACAGAAAGTTGAACAGTCTGGTGTAACTTGACAGGAGACATCTAGACAGCATAAGAGTCCATTTTGAGTTGATAAAATGGAACCTGTGCTCCTGCCTACCTCGCCCAGCATGGCTGTGAACGGGCACACACGCCCAGATAAAAGAGAGGTAATTGGGTTCCTTTAGTTTTGCCAGACAGATATCTAAAAAGAGGATCAGACGCGTTTTGGATATTGGCAGTGGCATGGTTGCTGTGGACAGTGAAGCGGAGTGGGCTGAGGAGAAAGAGAGAGAGTGAGGGGCGTCTGGAGAGAGGGGGAGCAGTGGGTAGCTTGGAGTAGTTGTGAGGTGGAGCATTTAAAGTCAAAGCAATCTTCAAATAAAGGGGTTCTGGGTGGGAGACACCGAAGGCAGAGCATCCTGGTGAGCACAGGATCTGAGGTGAGAGGGCGGAGGGGTTGAGCCGGAGTACAGCTGGATCTGGGGGTGCCTGAGTTAGAACACAGAGGCTGGGCACGGGGAGGAGGTGGGTGCTTATGGGGGGTGGGGGAGTTGTGTGCAGTACAGCTAAACGCCTGGCTCCAGGGAACAGTGAGGGTGGTAGGTGTGCTTCGTCAAGAACGTGGAGGAATATGTGGTCCCCGAGTGATCACACGCAGCCAAGGATTGACTTCATAATCATTATGAAGATGATAATAATGTACACACATGTTTATTTACATTAATGTGGATGTTGTATATTCTCGTCTGCCCGCAGTAATGTAAGCTGGCGCTGATAATCCATAACTTTGACTTAATATTGATACATCATGCACACAGTTGAAAATTAAGGTGGAAAACTTTAATGAAAACATTTGTTGATTTGCTGCTAGGCCTGGCGGCACAGACCTGTGATCAAGAAGCAGAGGCAGGAGGATCACAAGTTTAAGGCCCAGGGCTAAAGAGTGAATTTTAGTCCAGCTCAACGATTCAGTGAGGCCCCGGCCCAGAGTAAAAAGAGGGTAGGTGTGGATGTAGCTCAGTGGTAGGGTACCTGTCTACATGTGGAAGGCCCTAGATTTAGATCCTGGTGCTGTAAAAAATTGTGATAAATATGAGCGCTTTTCCATTAAGTCTATATTATTAGTATAGAAGGACATTACTGTTAGAGCAGTGAGTGGTGAGTTATTACTGGGAAATATACCTAGAACTAGATGAGAGGATCTCGTTCAGGCTTTATAGATTATAACTGAAAAGCCATAGTTAAATGGAACCCTGAGCCTAGTGTGCTTGGAATTCTGTTAACCGTACACATTAAACGTGCTATTTAAGTCATGTGATTGGAAACTGCCCATGACTGAACTCGGCCTGTTTGGCCCCCCTGTAGCCTGCCAGTGTGGTTTGGAAGGAGTTTATTTGCAAGGCAGCCAGTGGTGGAGACAGGCCGGAACCTTTGTGCATGCCCAGCAAGAGCTGGACCACCGAGCTACTTAGCCCCGTCCATCATCAGCTATTTCCTTTATAGGAAAAAAGGAAATGCTTCTTTTTTTTTTCACTTGGAAGAAGATCTTGGTAGGTTGTGGTTAAACTACCAAGGAATGCCCGTGTCCACAGGACGACCCCGTCCACAGGACGACCTGGTCCATAGGACGATCCCGTTGACAGGATGACCCGGTCCATAGGACGATCCCGTCCACAGGACGACAGCAAGGAGGAAACACTTCCGTTTCCTGTCCCGTTTGCCCTGGTGTGAGCCTCCCCCTCCAGGACCCTCTGATACACAGGATGACCTGTATCTGGGACTTTTGCATTGGCTTGTGAAGGGTTCTTCAGCCCTGAGGAGGCTGACTGAGCAGCCTGTTAGCACTAATCTAGTTCAGCCTGCACACAGGAGATTCCACGGCTGTGAACACTAAATAAATACCGTTTCTTTCCATTCTCTCACAGAGGGGCAGATTTCACATGGGATTTCAGAAGGGCTCTACTTCCCTATTTAATTTAAAGAGCTTTTGAGAATTCTAGATACGTAACTTTCCCAGATAAAATATAAGCAAAGTACACTTTCACCCTTGCCTATTCTTAACTCTGTTCTTCATTCTTATGTAATTTCTCCATTTGTTTCATTCAGCTGTGCAAAACATACCCTTGTTTGTTTCTGCAATGTTATTAATTCAGTTTGTGGCAGTTGGAAAGGGAGCCCCAGGACTGAAAACAGCACATTTGGATGCCAACAGTGGTACTGTAGCATCTCTGAAGTCTGCTGTAGTTTGCTCTGTTTCTAAGGAAAGGCCTGGCCAAGGTGACGGTAAAAACAGCTACTTTTCACTGAAGGCTGTGGGAAGAACTCACCGTGCTCTTGTCCCCTTTAAATCCCACTTTCATGCTGTGAGGGAGACGCTGCTGTGAGCCAAGGAAAACCGGCAGCTCCGCTGAAGGGTAGCATGCGGCCCCGCAGGGCCACACAGCCTTCTTCAGTGAGAGCGGGGTGCTAACCCAGGAGATGCGGCGGGCAGAGGCAGGGGTGAGGCTCGGGCCCATGCGAGCCTTCCAGCCTCAGGCCACGCTGCCACAGTGTGGAGGGATGAAGTGACTGTCCTGCTGCCGTCCTGTGTTGGATTCGAAGGCACGCCCTGCTGTCCCGTGCAGGGATGGACTGTCCAGAGCGTGCTGGTTTCTCTCTGCACCCCTGGCTGCAGCTGTGGGTTCTTGTCTCCCCCTTGGTAATGAACGTTGCTGGTTCAGGCCGTGGGTGTGTGGGCCAGGCTTGTATGGAGCCATTGGGGCTGCAGAAGATCAGCCAGGAAAACCCAGCCTCCCCAGCTCTGCGGGGCTGCTGACTCCTTCAGGGAAGCTCTCTTAACTCACATTGATATTATTTTCATCTAGTAACTGGGTTTCACTTCAGTATTTAAGACTTGGGCTTTTCTTACTAAGAAGAAGCACCAGCCACAAAACTAGCTGAAAGGGAAAAATGGTTAAGTCAATTCTGTTTTAAGGTGATTCGTAATTCAGACATTTACAGGTTTTAAAAAGTAGATGTATTGATTTTATTTTATGAGTGTCTTATCTGCATAATGTCACTGTGTGTATTTGGTGCCCACAGAGGCCAGATGAGGGCATCAGATTCCCCTGGAACTGGAGTCATGGATGGTTGTGAACCATCACGTGGGTGCCGGGAATCGAACCTGGTTCCTCCGCAAGAGCAACGTGTGCCCTTACCCGCCCAGCCATCTCTCCGGCCCCACATTGAAGATTTTTAACGTAAAAATGATCTGAAATGTTTTTGATAAGGAGCGAGAGAAGAGGAAGCACGAGAGGATCCTGAGTGAAGAGCTGGTGGCCGCCGTCACCTACCTCAACCAGTTCCTGCCCCCGGAGCACACCATTGTCTACATCCCCTGGGACATGGCCAAGTACACCAAGAGGTGAGAGAGACCGCTGTGCTGGGGCGTCTCCTCCTCGGTGACACGCTGGGGAGTCTCCTGGGTGACAGGGCTCCTTCAGTTTCCTTTGTGAGACGTGGGTGAGGTGCTTTTGAGGGCCTCCACAGGTGACAAGCTCCTCCCCTGTGCCTTCTGTCACCTCTTGTCTGCTGTTCCTGTTTCTCTCTACCTTGTTCTTCAAGGAAGCCGGCTGCTGCTCTCAGGTGACCCCTCTCCTCGATGAGCATGCCGTAACTCTGTCCATGGTAAATCTGAGCTGCTCACTGGCTGACCAGGCCGAAGTGTTATAAGTTTGATATTTAACTTATTCGGGGCTGTTCCGTCTGAGCAAACCTGATCTTTATGCCCAGAGCTAGTCCTAGGCCAGGGTTTTCCTGGTGCCTGTCACCCACCTCCACCACCGCCCTGTGACACTTCCTCATCCCTCCTGTCCCTCAGGATTTGGTTCATTGAACCTTGCATTGTTCACCGCGCATCATGTGAATTCTGGGCTTATTTACCGTGACTATATTGTTGTGTCTTTTCCCTGAACGGTTTTGTGGAGTTAATACACCAGGCGCGCACACACACACACACACACACACACACACACACACACACACACACACCCATTTACCTGGACTATGTTAGTTAAGGGATTGATGCAGTCATATTAATTTATTTTCCAATTCATCTTCCTTTGCCACTGCACTCACTACGCATAGTCATTGCCTGATTATGGAGTCACCTGACTGACTGCTACTGAGGATGGAGAGGCTTCATTGAAAACCTCTCACGGGACTGTCCCAGGCCAAGACTGAGGCATTCGATACCAGTGTTTGATATTAAGTTACTGGTCTTATTGTTAGCCACTGAGTACACATTGTAATTCTACCTTAATTATTTCAGTGTTTCTGTGACATAAACCACTTGATTAAAACAGTTGAATCCCCAGGCATCGTGGCTGTGGATGTTGCCGGCTTCAGATGGGAGAGTCATGATACATCAATACCCGAGTTCTCACTTTTTCACTCTTCCTCTCTCAGTAAGCTGTGCAATGTTCTCGATCGGCTGAACGTGATTGCAGAAAGCGTGGTAAAGAAGACAGGTTTCTTTGTGAACCGCCCTGACTCTTACTGCAGCATTTTACGGCCAGATGAAAAGTACGTACGATATCAAAAACTTGAAATAAGCGATGGGAAGATAAAGCGGTTGCCACACAAGCTTGCACGCCCGAGTTCAGTGCCTAGACCTCCCGTAAGAAAGCCAGTGTGGTGGCATGTGCTTGTCATCCCAACACCGAGGAGGCAGACAGGCGGGTCCCTGGGGCTCACTGGTCATCCCAGCCTGTCTAGTGCACTTGGGAAGCTCAGGCCAGGTGGAGACCCCGTCCCTAAAAACACTGTGAAGTCAGCACAAGGGCTCAGCAGGTAGAGGCTCCTCCCAGCAAGCCTGAACCCCAGGGCCCCACACATTAGAAGGGGAAAAAGACTCCCACATGCAGTCCTTTGACGTTCCCATCGGGTACTGTGAGGTACACAAGTGCCCCACACCCCACACCACAGACACAAGGAAAACGTAAATCACGGTGTTTGTTCTTATGTACAGAGTATTTATTCCAGGGGTCGGAGAGAGGACTTAGTGACAGCATGAGAACCTGAGTGTGGATTGCCAACACCCGTGTGACAAGCTGTACATAGCTGTGTGTGCCTGTAACTCCAGCTTTAGGAAGCACAGACAGATTCCAAGAGCTTGCGGCACGCACATGGTCACGCACGCGCACGGGTACACACACATGCACACACACAGAGTAAAATATTCTAAATACAGGAAGTCTATGCTAATTAGAGAATGGGTGGATGGACTAACTTAGTCTTGTGGGGAGGCAGGCTGCTCAGGGGAGTATGTAGTGAACATTCACTATGTACTTGGGAATTCCTGTGGTGGTTATATACCTTCAGATGGAAGCCACAGGAGTCTTACCAGTTGCTTTGTGGAATAAACATTATATAAAACGTGTGTAAAGCAAATTTTTCTGTAGTGAGTTCACTGTTTAGTATTTAGAAAGAACAGGGAAATCTTTCTGATTGACGATGATGCTTTTATGAATGTAGAATTTGTTAGCATGCTACAGTGGTTGCTATAACTCTCGTCGTGGCCAGCTTGTTGGCTGCTTTGGATGAAGGCCTCTGCCTTTTTTGTCTTTAAAGGAATCAATATTACGTATTTCCAGCATTTGATTTTCAGATAACATAGTTAACTCCGGTGGTCAAATGAAAAACCCCAAATCAACCATTAGTGTTTATATTTGGAAGAATCCTCTCTTCTGCCCTAGTTTGCAGGGTTTGAATTTTAGGGACTCTTAATATACACAGTGTGTACAAAGGTGTGGACGGCCTTACTAGGAAGATGCCTGCAATTGTGTGTGGTCACCGAGACCAAAGAAAGGTACGGGCTTAAAGGAAAGCAAGGGATGCTGGGAGAACACAGAGAGGGTGCCCAAGAGAGACACAGGCGACTTAAGATGCCTCCATCCTGAGCTCTTTTTAAGTAGAACACAGTGACCGACGCATCTCCATTTTCTGCATCTGAAAAAGTGAGAGTACAGAATCATCTGATGTCCAGATGCAGAAAATGGAGACCTTCCCTTCTAACGCTATGACTCTTAAAATCCGTGAATGCATATTATTATGTCTTTCCCTAAGGAACAAACAAATGGGGTTGGGGTTGTGGCCTCGTTGTAGTGCACGTGCTTAGGGAGCCCACACCCTGGGGTTCATGCCCAGCATTGGAAGAAAATCAAATGGAATGTGTCTGTTCTTACCCAGGTGGAACGAACTAGGAGGCTGTGTGATTCCCACCGGTCGGCTGCAGGTATGGATATTATTATATTCAGAGTGAACACAATCTATGTCGATGGTATGTAATGTTTTGGGTGGTTGGGATTTGTTTTTTGTTTTGTTTTGTTTGAGACAGGGTCTCACTGTGCATCCCTGGCTAGCCTAGCATTTGTTTGCTTGCGTCATCATTAAATATTATGTTTTTTAGATCAGGCTGGTCTCAAACTCACAGAGACTTACCTGCTTTGGCTTTCCTAGTGCTGGAATTACAGGCATCTGCTGCCATACCCAGCTAATTTTTTTTTGTCACGTTTTCTATTAGGAACTATTAAGAGGTATTTGATGCAAAATTATTAAAATGATTTTTTAAAAGCCTCTCTGCTAGTGTTTAAACCTTATACAAAGATGTATAGCTGATAGTATAGCCTATACATTTTTCTGCATAAAGATTTTTATTACTGGAAATTAAAAATGAGAGTATGGAAATGATAGGTTAGGCTGACTTTGGAAAATAAGCTAGTGTGCATTATATTTTTGAGCTGCGCTTTAAGAATGATATGGCTTAGGACTGGAGGGATGGCTTGTGGTTAAGAGCACTTCCTGCTCTTCCAAAAGACCCAGGTTCGGTTCCCAGCACCCGTCTCCTCCCACACTTGTGTGGGATGGCTTGCAGCCAGCAGTAACTCTGGCTCCAGGGAATTGGTGCCTTCTTTTGGCCTCTGAGGGCACCAGTGCACACTTGGCACACATACAACCTTAAAAAATACGGCTCTAACCACTGAATATTTGGTTTTTATAATAAAGGAGAGATATCAGATAAAAATCCATATTTTACTAATTAGTAAATATAGAAAGTATTAGCTGTTTACTTCATCTTGTTAAGCTTTTGAAGTAAATTCAAATATAGACTGGGTATAGCAATGCTGTTAGGGTGACATTAAGTGTACAGTAAATATAACCTTATACGATTAGCAAAATGTTCTTTACTGTTTTAATCTTTAACTCACTTATTCAGGACTAGCACCCAGCTTCTCTTCTGTTACTTAATGCACAGGATTTTCCTGTGGTTCAGAAGTAGTCTGGGTGTCTGCACAATGACCTAGAACTTCCTGTGCTCTCTGTAGACTGGCATTCTGCGAACCAACTGCGTGGACTGTTTAGATCGCACCAACACAGCGCAGTTCATGGTGGGCAAGTGCGCTCTGGCTTACCAGCTCTATTCCCTAGGGCTGATTGACAAGCCGAATCTGCAATTCGATACGGATGCAGTGAGGTAATCCTGATTCGGGGCTGTTGAATGTCAGCAGTGACAGCAGGCAGGTGTGACTCACAAGGACTTATAACCTCATTTCTACCTTTAGCTTCCCAAAGATTTATTGCTCGTTGACAGTATTCAAGTTAGTTCTGTGTTTCTGTTACATGCTGGTATATTATTGCCATCAGGTCTTGTTTGGTTTGCTTGCATCATCGTTAAACATTATGTTTTTTAGATAAATCCCAAGTACTTAGACAAACTAGTAGGTTAAATAAAAACCCAAATGGCAATGAAAAATAGTACCAGTTCTGCACATGTTTTGAACTAAAGATACAGAATGTGTAAGATGGATTCTACATTAAGGATTACTGTTTCTTCATTGTCCGTCAACTCTGTGAAAAGAGAAAGTATATGACTTGCATGTCTGCTGTGGGCAGAATGTTCCTGTCACCCTGTGTTGAAATCCTCACCCCCAAAGTGATGGTATTAGGAGACTGGATCTTTGGGACATGCTTGGATCCAAGGGCAGAACCCTCATCCTTGGGGCCAGCGGCATATTAAAAGTGACCAAGGATGTTTGCTATTCTCTTCCTCATGTGAGGCCAAAGCAAGAAGGCACCACCTGTGAATGAACTTTCTAGACAGTGAGTCTGCTGATGTCTTTATCGTAGATGCTGCAGCCCCTGGAGCTATGAGAAATAAATGTTGTAACAAGACATTTATATATATTTAACAATTCAGAGGCACCAAAATGGTGTCATGGAAGTGAATGTGGTTAGAAACAGCTTGGTTCAGCTTTAGTAAGTTAGATTTTTGGTGCGTCGTTTTCTCATCAAGAGTTTCTGTGACCTTGGATCGTTATAAAACACCATACATTTTACATTTACACTTATTTTCAAGATGTTGAAGAGTCCACTTGAAAGATTCAGGGGAATTCATAAAGTGAAAGTCTTTTTTTTTCTTTTTCTTTTTTTTTTTTTCCTGAGTCTGGCCCAGTGAGTGGCTTGTCAGTCATTTTGGTTAATCTCCCCCTCCCCCGTGATGGGGACTTCACCAAGGCATGGCACATGCTGGGCAAATTCTCCACCACTGAGCTCTACCCAGGCCTTCTCTTCAGTTTTCCTTCTGGGACAGGGTCTCCCTAACTTACCCAGGCTGCCTTGAATTCCCTCTGAGTCCAGGCAGGGCCCAGACTGTGTGACCTGCTCAGCTCCTTGGTAGCGGCATTGTAGACCTGAGTCAGCAGGCTGTTGTAGAATGGGAGGTTTCCTTCTGTGTAGGTTATTTGAGGAACTCTACGAAGATCACGGAGACACCCTTTCCCTGCAGTATGGAGGCTCTCAGCTCGTTCACCGGGTAAAAACCTACAGGAAGATAGCGCCCTGGACCCAGCACTCCAAAGACATCATGCAGACTCTGTCTCGATACTACAGCAACGCCTTCTCAGGTAATTCTCTGCTGTAGGCATTTCTAACACTTAAATTTTAAGTGTGTTTGACTTCTTGTACACATACTTTTTTCCTTTCAGCTATTTATTTAAATAAGGTTTAAATTATTTGTAATTTAAATAAAATAGAATTTGTGATTAAAAAGTTCTCTAACTATTTGTTCAATAGACAAATTAATATTAAAATAATTTTTTTCAACTGGGTCTCATATACCCCAGGCTGGCCTCAAACTTACTGAGTAGCAGAGGATGACCCTGAACTTTGGATCTTCCTAAATGCTGGGATTACAGGGTGCCTCACCATGCCTGACTTACAGGGCTCTGTGGATTAAACACAAGTGTTGGTGCCCACCAGGCAAGCTCTCTGCCAACAGAGTTACCGTCCCCAAAGTCCGTATTTCAAACACAACACTCTTGCATTCTGCCTGCCCCGTAGTTGCCGATCTTATGTGCTGGATCATGGCTGGACTTCCTGCCTCCTCCCCTTTTGTCTTTCTCCTTCAGTGTTTCTGAATGGAGAAGTTTGAAAGTATTGAATAGTTGGGGTGGTTTTTGTTTTTTGTTTTTTCCAAACAGAGGTTAACATCTTAGTGGTTGTTTATGAATGTGTTGCTCAACTTAAAAATGTCTACTAGGAATGAATAACGACAAACCATACTTTGATGACTCATACTTTGATGACTCATACTCTGATGACCTACACGTACCAAATCCAACAGGGTGTTTCGGTGGTGCTCTCCTCTCTCCATTCTGGTGCCATTGTCAATATACATAACGTGTATCACACAGGGAAGCCATTGTGAGGCAGATCCCACACACAGAATCCATCCAGGAGGAGCCGTTTAACGGTTGATCCTATGAGTCGTCCTCTCTTGAACAGAAGAGGGAGAAAACTCTGAGTGACTGTGTGGAGGGGTGGTGAAGCTGTTCTCTGGAATGAACTGCTCTTGCCTGCTTCTCTGTCACCCACTCCCACTTCTTACCTCAAGTGAAGGGAGAGAGTGGCTTCAGCAGGCTCTCGGTGAGCCTGTTGGGGCGTCCTGCCTTTGGAGGGATCCCATGTGTTCGCCATGGATGGCTTTGCATCAGGTCTACGGCAGAGGGATGGCCAAGGATGGTGCTGTATGGTGAGAACTGTCTGCGTCCTTGGAGTAAACCTTACAGGACATGAATGTTTGATGGTAACCAGATGTAGCTTCCAATGACGCTGACTGCATTGGGTTGGCCTGGGCCCTAGCCAGTGAGTCTCCTGAAGGACCAAGAGGCCCTGGCAACTGAGGACCAGGAGGTAGAACCAGGAGGTAAAACATTTTTAGATGAGCCTTCTCTCGTCTAAAAAGATGCATGTGCTCATACCAAGGGAGTTGCAAGAGAGTCCCGAGCGATAGGAGCCTCAGAAACATCCATGCGAGTCAACATTTACTTTCAATGTTTACGAGGTCCAGAGTGAATGGAAGTGAGTCAGCTATGACTGTGTGTATGTACTTAGCAACGTAAAACAGCACATGATCACTTTGACAGTTTGTGTGGGTCATTGGTCCAGGCACAGATCGGGGGCGGGGGTGGTGTCTCCTGCTTAGAGTCGGAAGGCTGAGGGTATCACTCAGGCCGTCTCATCTGAAGTCCTAGCTGGGAAAGGAGCCGCCTCCAAGCTCCTGTAAGTTGGCAGAATCTAGTTCTGCGCTGCAGGACTCGGGGCCACCTGCTGCTTCACAAAGGGCAAAGGAAGGCGCCCATCAGCCAGGCTAACAGGGCAGTCTCCAATAGGTCACAGATTGTGATAATGACATCCTACTGCGTGGCTGAGCCCACTGATCAGAAGTAAGCCACAGGTCCTGTACACATAACTAAGCCGATAGCATCAAACAACAGACGCTGACCGTCTCCGGTTGTGGACACCGAAAGTCTCACAGTGTCAGCAGGGCAGTTCTGCTGAGATCCGTAGATGAGAATCTTCCCTCGCTTCTGTCTGCTGTGGTTGGCGGTCCTTGGTGTCTGTTGACTGGCAACAGTAGTCCTCTAGTCTCTGCCTGCAGACCCCCCACACACTTTCCTTCCTGTGCTGAGCAGTCCTCACGGTGTGCTCGTCTGTGTCTCTCCTTTTAGTGTAAGGGCACTGGCCTCGCTGACTCTAGAGCCCACTCGCTGTACTCCCGTATGACTGCATCTTAATTCTATTCTGTCTACAAAGATCTCATTTCTGTGTGTGATGACATTCCTTGGCATCAGGGGTTCAGGCTTCCAGATCCCTTGTGGAGACACAATACATAAAAGTTATATGGAAGGTGCAATTGTAAGCCATGCCAACAAGTACCAACAAGGATAGACTTCTCTGGGTGCCTGTCACCATGGTAAAGGGTTAGAACTGCCCTTAGAGAAACAGCCCTGCGGCAGGGACCATGATTGACACTTAAGGACCAAGGCTGCTCACTCGGAGTAGGAAACAGAAAGGAATGTGTAGTTATGTAGATGATTTAGAAAGAAAGGCATGGTTTAGGTAATGATGATACAAGAGATCAGTATGTACAGATAGAAAGGTACAGCTAAATTATGCAAGCTTAAAAATGAGCTGTTATGAAAGGCATTATGAATAATGTGGCTGAAACAGACGTCTTTATTTTAAGAAGCGTGGTGTCATTGGGGTGTGCACCTTATTTTGTCATAACTGAGTGTTATATAATGATGAAAATATAGAATGATTTTCTTTTGAGTATTAAAGACCACTTTGGCCCATTTAATCAGTCTTGTTATACGATGCCTGTGGGCTGAGCAGGAAGATGTTTAGAATTAAGAAACTAAATTAATGAAATTAAGTGGTTGGGAATTTTACCCTTAGTTTGTACAGACAGACGACTGCTGTCTAAGCCATTCTTCAGAACCCTTGTTGGACCCATTTTTAAAAACTATTCTTAAAGCTAAACACTGTTGTTGAGGCCTGTGGTTGCAGCTCCTTGGGAGGCTGAGGCAAAAAGACACCTCAAACTTATGAGTTTGAAGGCAGCCTAGGCAACATAGCATGGTCTATCTCAGAATACACAGATGCACATGTATGCACACACCCACATATGCACACACACCTATGAATGCATGCACTCTAGTGCATGCGCACACATGTGTGCACACACACATCATGCATATGTATAATTTAAATGTAGTAGATGGTGGAAGTGGTCCATGTCCTCTTCAAACAGCTTCAGAAACTAAAATGCAAGCTCACAAAGTGAAGACTGCCATGATCATGCATGGGGAGACAGGCGAGTGTGAAGACAGTACTGAGCTGGTTTCCCCGGCGCCAGGAGGTGCTCTGCTGGTGCTGTGTCCTTGTCCCTTTTCTGCTCACCTCAGAAGGGGACATACAGGGGAATGTGCAGAGAACATTTTAACCTGTTGCAAATAGTGAGATGACCGTCTGAGGTCCTACTCAGAGCAACAAATTTTAGTAAGTAAATCCTGTTCGGCTATAGCAGAAAAGGCAATTGCAGAAATGTTCGTGGGAATGTGATTGATAATTAGGAAATCAAGGCTCATCACCCTCCGACAGCCAGAGCAGTTAAACACGGCAGGCGGAGAGATCTAAGTTGTTCTTCTCGCTTTAGGGTGCACAGAGCACACTGCAGACAGCCTGGCAGCCTTAGGACATTCCCTAGTATGTCTCTGGCTCCCTGGAATGACTGCCCCATGCCTTGATCTTCTCTGTGACCCTCAGCTGCTGACTTTGGCTCACTCTTCACTGAGAAAATCAAAGTTGTGGAAGGGAACTTCCTTTCACTGCCAAATGCAGAAACTGTGCATATCTGCATGGAGTCTCCCTTACATTGTGGTGGTGGTCTGAATAGTATGGACCCTGTAGACTCGTGTGTTTGAATGCCCATCGGGAGTGGCACCATTAAGAGGTGTGGTCCTGTTAGAGCAATCTGTCACTGTGGGGCGGGCTTTGAGGTCTTGGGAGCTCAAGTCTTGCCAATGTGACGCAGCCTCCTGCTGCTTGTGGATCAAGATGTGGAACTCTCAGCTCCTTCTCCAGCACCATGTCTGCCTGCACGCTGCCTTGCTTCCCTCCATGGCAATAATGGACTAGACCTCTAAACTGGAAGGCAGCCCCAATGAAATGTTTTCCGTTATAAGAGTTGCTGTGGTCGTGATGTCTCTTCACAGCAGCAGAGACCCTCAGACAATTGTGTTCAGCCCTTGGAGTGTCCCTGCCCTAATTTAAGGCAGGCTGTCTGCTGTGTCCTGAGTTGCCCCCTGCTCTTGCTCTCCCTGTGGTAATAAACCCTGCTGCTGTGTACAGTCTATCTCTTCTCTGTGTCCGTCCACTAACAGAAGCACATGGGTGTTCTCCATCCAACCTCCCACCTCTCTCTGATCCTGCATCTTCCACCTGCAGCTGCAGGCCCAGTTCTCTGCTCGCCTCTTGTTCTGCTCTGTTGGGCATCCACCCAGGTTTGACGCTGAAACCATTTCAGGATTGCCAGCAGTCTGCAGGTCACCACATTCACTGGTTACTTCTCTGTCTCCCTCTTACCCGTTCAACGTTGGTCTGGGCTGACACTGCCTGTTTCTTCCTGTACTATCTCTCCCGGACTCTCTGTTGATGGCCACTCTATTTCTAAACCTTCTTTATCCTGTCTTCTCTTTCTGCACTTTTACCCTAGGAGCATCCTCACACATTGGACAATCAGACACATCCAAATGCCTACCACAATCCTCCTGTTAAATACTGCATTCCTTTTCCATAGTAACTAACCACGGCGGTACTCAACCCGTGTCCTCTGCTGAAAAGGATGAAATAAAGTCAGCATGTCAGTTAACCTGGGCTGTTATCTAGAGATGCCATGGCTCTTTCTGGTTGGCGACAGAATCCCATGCAGTTGTGGGATTGAGGTTCAGTGTTCTCATGGGCTGCTGGCTCTAAGTCTAGAGGAATTCATTGACTTGTGACTTGTTCTGTTTGATAGTCCTCACTGGCACACTGTGTCCATTTTGTGCTTTAAATCTCTCTATCATCCCTTCTGCCTTCCTTTTCTGCCTTTAAAGGATCCACGTAATTTCAGATATTTCAGAATAATTTCCCTGTTATCTTGAAGTTATTATTATTAAGTCAGTTATATTTGCAAAATGCTCTTAATGTAATGTAATGTAAAATATTCGTAGGTATGACACTGGGGAACAGAGGTCTTCCGTCCAGATTATTCTCCTCCTACCATAGACCACTGCTGAGTCTCAAAGTGACTGTGCCTGGGGAGACATGCTGTAATCACAGCTCTCGGGACACCGAGGAAGAGTGGTCCTGAGTTCAGGGTCAGTCTGGGCTACATAGCAAGTTCAAAGTCAGCTTAAGCTACATAGTGAGCTAGAGATTTGGTTGAGTGGTAGAGCACTTTTCCAGCATGTGTAAGGCCCTGGATTTGACCCCTAAATAGTATAAAGTATCTCACGAATAAATCCTATCCCACACCCAGAGAGATCCACTTGTTCATCTTTAGGCAAACAGGATAGCTCTGCTTTTGTTATGCATGTGGTTTAGAATCTGCTTGCCCTTGAGATGACCTGGATGACCTTTGTGGCACTCTTCTTCTGTAATGTGGTTGTTTAGTAACTCCTTATCCTTCGTGTTATAATCTAGTTGGTGTGCATCTGCCATCCTCCTGAACAGATGTGTTTGAAAACAGTCTTTTCCTTGCGTCTTACCTTTGCTTATGGAGAATGAGCAAAAAGCGTATTTACCAGGTCAGAAGGTAGACATGTCTTTCAGGTCCGCAATGTACTAGTCTCATCAGTATGACAAAATACATCACGTAAACCTAAGGGAGGCGCATTGATTTTTAGTTCACATTTTTGTAGGGTTTTTCGGTGGTTGCTTGGCCCTGTGTGCTTGGGCTAAGTGTCACTGTGGTAGGCCCTGAACTACTGAAGGCGCTTTCCTGCCTAAGCCGAGGGGAGTACAGGAAGCCGCCAGGCAGGACAGTTCCCAGGGACATGCTCCCAGAGACCCACTCCAAATAGGCCCACCCCCTACATTTCACCACCACAAATGGTGCCATCGTCTCTGGAAGGCCCTCACAGACACACTCAGGCGTGCTTCACTGATCCAGGAACCTAGTGTTCCTCTCAACAAGTCCGGGAGCACTGGGTTTGAAGGTCTTTAGTGGAAATGACTTAGTCAGCGCTTGTCTGAGAAATAGCGGAGCTGGGTTTTTGCACGTTCATTGGTTCTCTCTCCTTCTTTTCAGTGTTACACGCGCTTGTGTCTCCTGGGTGTCGATCTGTGCCATTCTTACGCCCCATAGCATTTGTTTCATTAAACGGTACAAGGTGGGGATCTAATTTCATTCTTCTTCTCCCCAGCAGTTTGAAGGTGCCAGTTCTTGAACAGTAGTTCCCTCTTTTGCTGATAAAAGAGGCCACTTCATCACAAACTTAATATTACTATAATACAGTTCCACAATGTTTTCAGACAATTAATTAAAAATTACTATATTCAGTCCTGTGCCTTTGAAATATAATTAGTAATAAAGCTGGTTTGTGTAATAGCTCAAATGGTATTTGAATGGTCCATAGGGATTTGGGTTTTAAAGCATAAATGGTTAGTCTTCATACTTGCTGGGCTACATAAGACCAACCTCTGTTGAGCACTTGACCATACCCAAAGTGCTACCATCTTGCAGGGAAAGGCTAGTTTATTTTGCAGTTGAAAGCGTCCAGACAGGCTGGGCATGGTGGCTCACGCCCTCAATCCCAGAACTCGGGAGGCAGAGGCAGGCAGATTTCTGAGTTTGAGACTAGCCTGGTCTACAGAAGTAGTTCTAGGACAGCCAAGGCTGCACAGAGAAACCCTGTCTCAAAAAACGGGAGGGGGGGTTGAGGTGGTGGAAATCTTGGACTGAAGGGATGGCTCAGTGGTTAAGGGCTCTTCAGAGTTCAATTTCCAGCACCCACATGGCATGGACAACCATCTATAACTGTAGTCTCATGGGATCTGATGCCGTCTTCTGGTGTGCAGATGTACATGCAGTCAAAACGTTCACAAACATAAAATAATTAAGTTGTTAAAAAAAAAATAGTATCTAGCCAGTGCCTAGGCTTTTTGGGGTGGCCGTTTAGCCCAAGCTTAGGTGACTGTTCCATCATAGAGAGACTTTCTGTTGTAACAACAGCAATGGCTTCAATAACCTCTGATAGTCTGTGGAAGGAGTGTCTGTTGAGGAATGCTTGTTACCTCCTCTGTCTTTACTATACTTGCTAAAATTTTAAGGAAGATGCTGTTTGATTTAGAAGGTGAAACAAACTCCTTGAAAGCATGGCTGAAAAATGGAAAGCTGCTTTAGATAGTATTAAGATATCCTGGGGTACTGTATGAAATGGGTTATCAAGTGCGATCAAGTCTATTCAGGAAGCATAGAGAATCATATTACTCTGAGAGCAGGATGTTTACTTTGGTGCTATGTAAAGAGATAAAAATTGGGGTGGTAATGTCTGTATCATTTAATATGCATTTTCTCTCAGCAAGTAGAAAAAAAGGCCCCAAAGAAAACAGCATATAAACACATCCCTTTTATGTATTACTTTTAGCCTGAAAGGTAAGTGCTATTTTAATAGAATGCTTCCTGTCAAACTATTAATAATAGGCATACATATTTGATATTTCATTTGCTTTTGCTAAACCGACAAGATAACCCAGTACTAATTTCAGGTGTATGCATTTACTGAGGCTGTTGGACGAAAGTACACTTTATTTTATTGGTTCCACAGCAGGCATTCTACTGTGCTTCCTCTTAGTCCTCCATTGTTTTCAGAAGGAGGTGAGGGTGAGTGTCTGTGAAAAACTTGAATATTGAGGCCTCTGATACAGGGGCCCAGGGAGCAGAAAGTGTAGAATGGGAAAGGTGGGCACACAGCACTTCAAGTGTGAGTGTTTACCACCAAACGTAAGGAGGAAAGGACACCGGGCGAGTGCCAGCCAGGCTTGTCAGGTGGAGGCACAGTGTGGGAGGGCAGTGTTGAGGCGGCTGGAGAGTTGGCATGAGGACGCTCTTCATGTGCCCTTGCTGTCTTCATTGTCCGTGAAGAGGCCAGCTTTGCAGCTGAGGGGCAGAGATGCTGTAAACAGTGTCTCTGTGGAAGAAGGGATCCAAGCGGGAACTCTGCAGCTGACTGGGTCAAGGTCATGCAGCAGAATTTCTATAGCAATTGGGTCATTCTGTCTTTAGAACAAAGTGTGGTGTTTACTTGAGACAAGTTAACAAATGCCGATGATAGCTTTTTATTTTAAAAACAGAGCCACTCTAAATATTGTGTGGCTTTACCCTAACATTCCAGAAACAGTCTATATCCCCTCTCCCCTGTTTATGAGAGGTGTTGGGCAAGAAGGAAGCATCCTTCACAAGCAGGATTCTCCTCCCCCTCAGAACGTGGATGACTGAGTTTGTACGTGTGTGTATGGAGTTTGAAATACAAATGCATCTTCATAGAGATCTGGTCTAGGAAACTACAGTCGGATCAGTGTCCTTTGGGACCATGTCCTCCTGGGGTGCCTGCATCAACAGTGGGTTGTCTGAAAATGCATATTTTTGCTTTTTAGATGCCGATAGACAAGATTCCATCAATCTCTTCCTGGGCGTTTTCCACCCCACAGAAGGGAAACCTCATCTCTGGGAACTCCCCACAGACTTTTACCTGCACCACAAGAACACCATGAGCCTTTCACCGTCTAGAAGGAGGTACCTGTGTCCCCCCCTCCCCCAGTCTTCCATGTCAACTCAGACTTGATGCTGTTGAATAACCATTGCATGGCGGGAGCGCATAGGGTGAAGCAGGGAGTCTTAGCGTGTGTGCTGTGGCTTGGGCACTTCCTGGCAAATCATGGTTAGTCACTGGTTGTCTGCACGGTCCCTGACATCCAGGTAAATTTCCAGGACGCTGTCACGGGACATGGTACAGAGCCTGTAAAGCAAGTGGGCAACTTCACTCTTGAAAGTTTCCTACAACTGGGAAAGAAACCCAAGACTCAAGCCAGCCGTGGCGTTTTCAAGTGAGAGCTGAGCAGTTTTACTTTGTCACACCAGAGTCGGAAGTGCTTGCTGATGTTCTTCCAACACAAATAGCTCTGTGTCCCCACAGGAACCCAGAGCTGCGATTCTAGTGGCAAATGACCACTTCTGTCAATTTGGCCTTCTGGAGCCGTTCACCAGTATAGGCTCTTTGGTTGTCGTTAAATTAGTAAGAATATTCTCTAAAGAGCTAAGCATGGAGGCACATGCTTTTAATCTTAGCACGGAGGTGGGATGGCTGCACGTTTGAGGCCAGCCTGGCCTCCGTAGTGAGATGTGTGTCAACCTTTTAGCTCATAAGAGTTTTCTGAAGAGAAATGAACATTTTCCCCGAAGCACTTTAATATGGTGTTACATAACATGAGCTTCCAAGTTGCATGAATCTGAGCTGGGACATCTCCAAGTGTGTGCCTCAGACTATTTCTTGAACCTCTCCGAGCCTCATTTTCCTCATGTGCAGGATGCAAAGGGCCATGTGCACGTCTCGCATACTCATCCCGAGAACCTAGCTACAAGCTCTTTAGTGTCTTAAGTAAGGAGTCCTGTGCTGGTAGGATCAATTGTGCCTCTTGAGCATCCATAGGAAGTTGGAACATGGCTCCTCTCCCCTCAGAGCATGTAGTGACATCAGACTCCACCAAGGTGCTTTCCTCCCACAGAGTCAGGTTGATGTGGCAAAGTTGTTTTATCAATACTGTGAGTTACTGCCCATCTCTGATTGTGTACAGACCACAGGCAATCATATACACTAATGTAGTTGTTGGAAATGCCTGTGCTGCTGCAGAAATATTTAACATGTTAGCCAAGTCTCAGGGTTAATAGGTTTCTCACTTTCATTCTCATCAGCTCATATTAGAATAGATACCTTAATTCATGATCTTTTTCCTCTAGAACTGAAGCGCTGTAAGTTTTAAAATTGTAGTTATTATTTATAATGTGTGTGTAAACACTAGTATTTTGCTTTGCTGGTTAATTGACTAGAGGCAAACGTGGTTGATGTTCTGAAATGTTGCACTGTGCAGAACTGAAGCTATCGAGATACAACTTGGAATCAGCCAACATTCCAGTTCCTACCGCAGCAGGACTGTCTATGGATTCCCAAGTGTAACGCCACTTGCTTATCTTGGGTTACATAACTGAAGCAGGCGGTCTTGGGGGCCTATGTGTGGGAACAAAAGGAAGCTGGTGTTACAACCCATTTCCTAAAATAGGAAACTGAGGTGCCGAGAGAGTGTGCCTTGGCTGAGATTATTCAGCTACTTAGATGATTCAGCAAGAGCAGTTACAGGCCTGCCACGGCCTGACAGTTTCATCGAGGTAGATAATGGGGCTCACCCCGTCACTTTCCTCCGCGGTACCCGAGCCTGTTTGATAGAAATCTCCAGGTGATGCTCTCGTCAGCACAGCTTGCCACTCTACGGTGCATTCCAGTGTTTGGTGGGGTTTGTGGGTGTCCCCCAGCTGTGCAGGTTATCCTGATGACTGTTAAATTGGGGTGACCCCCACACAAATGTTAACCCAGAGGCAGCAACAGACACGAGTGTGTGGGGCTCAGGCTCGCTCACATGGCACTGAGTTCAAGTTTCTGGGACCCCTTACCGCCCCCTGGGACCTTGTTTGCTTGTTGGTAGAAGGGAGGTAGTACTGGACCTCAGAAGGTCATTTTAAGGCATAAGTGAGAATGCAGTCTTGAAGCCGCTGGGCCCTGGTCCACCTCCTGTTGACACCCGGGGAGTGACCTTCCATAACGTCAGCCAACTGGTCTACTTCTGCTTCTTTATCAAGAAATCGTGCTTCCCTGGGGATCAGCCCAGGTCATCGAAAAGCTTAGCACACAGTGAGTCCCATAGTGTTAATATCGTTGTTGCTCTCCAAGGAAATAGCCTTTACTAAAAAATCATACAGGATGCCCGTAAAATCTGGAAACTTGGGCAGTGTCTCGTCCTCTGTATAATGTAGTAGGCAATCGACACTTGATTATGTGTTCACACTTGGTGGCTGTCCTGTGTTCATACTGTTTACCAATGCTGTAATGCCTTTACTGATAACGGGGGAGGGACATAAAACCAACTCTACCGAGGGTTCAGGTGCTTTTGAGTAACCGCTTCTGTTCCCCTGAATGCCACTTGTGTTGAAATGCTCACACCATTCACCACACCTTTGCTCGAAGCCTGGTTAATACGTCATCCATTACCTTATGCCAGGGACATGTTTATAATGGTCCCAGCCTGGGTTTAGATATCACACATCAATTATTTCATTCATCATTCAAGTTGGTTTTCTGGCCCTGCTCAGTCTAGCTTGTGAGTTTCCTGTCTGCCCAGAGAGTCACCATCTACCCTGGATTGTGCCCAGAATGTGTGGTCCCCACCCCACCCCCCCACCCCCGTCAGGAGGCGGTTGCTAGGGCCATCACTTATACAGCTGTTTCTCACCTCGGCCTGAGATCTGCTTCACTGAAATCTTATGGGGGTGACCCCCTCAGCCCACCAAGCTCTTGGGAAGATGAGTCCTCATCTACGAGATAGTCCTAAATGTTTAAAGATAACTTCATACATTCCAGCCCCTGATGCTCCAGCTGTTTCTCGGGGACTCCCATGTCGAGAGTAACTCTCCCTCAGTGTAGACACTGAGGTCTGCCCTAAGCTTGCAGCCATGCCTGCAGGAGGGGTCAGAGCATGACCTGGGTTTTGCCTGTGATTGTGAGACCATGGGGTCACCACTTGGTGTGCACTCTCTGCTCGTTATTGAATGTAAGAGTACTGTAGCTGTTTTCAGCATTTTGTGATGACAGTGTTCTCTGAGTTCCTTATCCATTAGATACACCACATCCCTAACCATGTCACACTTCCGTGTGGACATCATTCTTTTTTTTATTTTTTATTTATTTATTTTTTTTTTTTTTGTTTTTTCGAGACAGGGTTTCTCTGTGTAGTTTGGTACTTTTCCTGGAACTCGCTCTGTAGCCCAGGCTGGCCTCGAACTCAGGAGATCCGCCTGTCTCCGAGTGCTGGGATTAAAGGCGTGCGCCACCACTGCCCGGCTGGACATCATTCTTGTCATGCCTGCTTCCTCAAGAAAGACAAAGTTGTTAAGTACATCCTCTTTATTAATCAAATCCTCCTGTAGTATTAAGAAGTACATAAAATGCTTCTTCAGATTTAATCAGCTGCCCATCTTGATCTTAGTCTAAGTCTTGGATGAAAAATGCTGGGTCGGACCTGTGGTGTACCATCTGATAACTCCATCCATGTAACACTGTCTGGTACTTTTGGTTGGGATTTAAACAGTTGT
The DNA here is from genome assembly GCF_049852395.1 of Peromyscus maniculatus bairdii. Taxonomy (NCBI): domain Eukaryota; kingdom Metazoa; phylum Chordata; class Mammalia; order Rodentia; family Cricetidae; genus Peromyscus; species Peromyscus maniculatus. Next base: position 14,228,614 of record NC_134867.1, read on the forward strand.
GGGTCTTAAGATGCTGTTACCCTGTCCATGTGTCTCTGTCTTGTTTGTGATATTAACTGCTTTCTTCACGTTCACTTATCTTGTTCTAAAGAACTCTCAAGGTAGCTGGAAGAATTAAAGACAGTCCCTCTTAAGATTCGCTTCGAGCTAAGTAATCCAGCAGAATTCAGCACTCTTAATTATAGGGACTAAGAAGAAAAGAGTGATTGATGGGTGCTGTACCCAAAGGAAGAAGTTCTGAATAGCCAGTCTCCTCTTTGGTGATCCCTAGCCAAAGCAGGGCGCTGCCTGTACAGGTGCTCTCCCCTGGAGCGGATGCACCTGGGAGAGGTGGTGGAGGCGGCAGGATTGTCCTCCTCCTCTCCAGGGCATGTCTGTCTCGGGGGCTTCTTTGTTTCTGGGACCCGCTCAGGACATAGGCTTTTCAAAAACATTCTTAAGTCATTTTATCTTGCTTAGAGAAATGTAGTCTAATCATATAGTCTGAAAACTTACAGCCTGGTCTCAAATCACTGATACAAAAGTATCTCTTAATTCTAGTTGTCTGTCTGTCTCAGTTAACCTTTCTATTGCTGTGAAGAGACACCATGACCAAGGCAACTTACACAAGCAAGCGTTTAACTGGGGGCTGGCTCACAGATGCAGAGGTGAGTCCATGACCACCATGGTGGGGGGCACGGCAGCAGACAGGCGGGAAGAGCAGCAGAGGAGTAGCTGAGAGGGGGAGGGGAAGGGGGAGGGGAGGGGGACGGGGAGGGGAGGGGGAGGGAAAGCGGCTGGGCCTGGCACGGGCTTTTCAAACCTCAAAGCTCACTTGTAGTGACACACTTCCTCCAACAAGGCCACCCCCTAAAACGGTTCCACCAACTGCGAACCAAACATTCAAATAGATGAGCCTACGGGAACCATTCCCATTCAAAGCACCACATCTGACTAGTACATTCCAAGGTAAAACTCACTCTTCAGACAGCGTTCGCTTTCCTTTTCCTAAGCAAGCCAAGTATAAGTAACATATTTTTAGCAAGTTCCTCATACTCTAGTTGATATCTTCTCTACGGCCTCCTTTGCCCGAGCTGGGTCATCCGAGATTGGAAGACACACTCTCTCTGCCTTATGTGCGTGTGTGCCCCGTCACCCTCCACCCTTCTAACAGCGGGGCCATGTCTTTCTCTGGCCTGAGTCTCTGCCTACAAAAGACAATGAAACTAGCATGGATGTGGCTTGTTTGTCTATGCAAATTTATCTCTTTGGTTACTCACAACCTGTCTCTATGGGACATTTGAATCTGTGACTTTGCTGGGATTGACGTCGCCTTTACTGACATGTAGTTGTCGGGATCTGTCTTCCTCTCACTTGGAGCATCAAGAATGCATTCATCATGCTTGCTTTGGCAGTGCATATGGTAAAATCGGAAGACTGCATTTAGCCATCTGCAATGGAGTAAGGTTCGGATCTCACCTGCACCAGGACACTTGGCCAGAGATGATCTGCTGCTTGCTTCCGGCTTGGGCTGTACACACCCCTCTGCCTTGTGTGCGCCTGTTATTCTCAGTGTAGCTCTTTGAACACTTAGAGCAGCGTCTGATACCGTGCAGGTGACTGATAGACGTTGAGCAATTGAAGTCAGCCTCTGCAAGCGGCAGATTCTTCCCCTTTCTTTGCATGGTCCCAGGCCTGCTGTTGAGAAAGCAGCTTGGAATCAGTCCTTCAGTGGCACCCGGTAGCGTGTAAATACTCAGGAACTCCGGGCCAGTCTTCTGACTCAGAATTTGATGTGTAGGAAGGGCAAGGGTACCTGTGCACTGTGGATTTGGACAGAAGTCCTGATCAGAGCCCAGGAAGCCTTTTCTGCTGTCAGCTCTGCTCACACCCCAGAGCCCAGGCTTCCTGCTCCATCCTGTTCTTTCCAGTGTGCCTTCTGTTTGTCGTCTCCAGGAGACATCCTGCCAGTGGCATTTGGGTGCTGCTTCATTTTTTTTCATAATTAGCAATACTCATGACCATAATTTCAGCATTTTTATCTTTTAAAACCCATTATATTAAACTTCCTTTGCAGTGTTTTGGGCCATAGGCTTTAACTATTGGAAATCTGTCTTTCTTTTACATTTGTATTTATTAATTCTCTTTCTAGCTTTCACAAATGTTGACACAGCTCTTTCTCCTGGAATCTCTATTTTATTAGAATTTGATTTGCCATTAAATTCTTAGTTGAGGGAGAAGGGGGTTTCAGGATTTGTTCCGATTCTCTACATATGTCAGAGATGACTCTTCCAGCAGAAGCCCAGGCAGTTGATATTCCCTGCCCTGGCTCTGGCCTCTGCACATAAGTGGTCCATTTTTCAGCTAGAATGGATGGGGCTCATGTTACGCCCTTGGGGAACTTGTTCATTAGGACTGTCCAGTTTGCTCCTTGAAGATTCTAGTGGACTGCTTCAGTAACTGTACACACACATCCCATAGCAGAGTAGAGAAGCAGCCTTGGTTCTCTGGTAACTAGACTCGGGTCACGGTCTCACTGTTCACCAGGTGAGATAGCACCCAGAGGGTAACCCGGAGCCTGCCGAGTTTATGCAAACCTGTGTTTTTAGCTACAACTAAGCAGCAGCAGCAGCAGCAGAGTATATTGGTATTTTGCAAATCTCTGGTGGTGGACATGTAGCGGCAAAGGGCATGAGGAGCATTTGAGCATATGAAGACGTGCTATGTCAAAAGCTCTGCAAATGTGTTTTTAAAGAAGAACAAAGGACCTTTGAAGTGGAGGGAAGCAGCTTTTATCTGGGGACTTGTGGAAAGCCAGCATTTATTTACGTTTGGTCCCTCTTGTCCATTCTACTTTTGTAGTTACACATACTGGTGGACACCGGAGGTGATAAAGCATTTGCCACTGCCTTACGATGAAGGTGAGTACCTGCTTCTCTTTCAGGTTCTCTACCACGTCTTAGAACTATGCCTAAATAGGCTTAAAGCATTAGCATTTGATATGCTGTCCTATGGAAAGAAGTGGATTCATGATTATGTTGCTATTTTGTTAGGGGACCACAGCATCTCTTAGCGTCTTACACAAAGAGATGATTATGCTTCCTTCTATCTGAGTAGGCCTTTGCCTCCTGTGTTGTGCCTTAGAGTTATTAGGTAAGCTGTGCAAACGTTTGGTTGATGTGGTAGTTCATTTTAAGTTAGGACTGATTGCATTTCATATTAATTTTTTTATTATATCTTGGAGAGATTGAGAGGAAGTAAGCCAAAATTAAATATTTTTCCTATAGTTAGGCAGTGAAAAGGGCATATAAACATTTAAACTAAATTTTATTAATGTGTCAGAAACTCAGGAGAAATTATATAAAGGAATACACTAAAATGTACTGTATATTATAATGTTTCCAAATTTAAATAATTCCCCAACTTTA